>NW_008359444.1:1758332-1775059 GCF_000622305.1 Nannospalax galili
TCTTAAACTTTATCTTCCATTTTTGGTATTCTGTTTTCCATTTCATTCATTCTAGAGGTGAGGCTCTCCCCTGTTGTTTCAAGGTGGCTTATTGAGTTTTGCACTTCCTTCTTCATTTCTGCCTGAGTTTTCTTCAGTGTTTCTATCTCTTTTGTGAACTGATTCAGAAGTTTATCCCTATCTTCTTTTAGCTCTTTGATTTGTTTGTTCATGCACTTTAAACTCACTGAATTCCTTGATTATGTTTATGATTGTTCTTTTAACTTCAGTGTCCTGGGTTATCTCTAGGGGGTTCTCCTTGTAAAACTCTTCTACAGGATTGGTGGAGTTTGGGAGGACATAGTGTTTTGGCTTTCCATTTTATTATTCTTTTGTCATGATTTCTGGGTGCCTAGATCCTTTCTTTATTGGTTATGTAAAGCTGGTTGGTACAGGGTTCAGGTTCTCTCAGATTTATTTTGGAGGGAACTGATGGCTTCAGATTAGCTATTCAGGGGTACCCACAGAAACCCAATTCAGGTTCCAGTCAGGTACACTCAGGCTTCATTCACCACATGGGGCAGGATCCAGGCTCTCTCAGGCAATTCTGTGCTTTTGTCAACCCTATGCCAGAGGGAGGCCAGAGGGGGGCCAGAACTCTCTGGCAGTCTGCTGAGCTCAGAGCTGCTACCCCAATGGATGTCCAAACCCACCCTCTCAGGCTGTCTGCTAGGATCTCAGCCTTAGCCTACCAAAGCCAGATCTCCTCTTTGCTTTTTTAATATAGGCCCATGGTGTTATGACATCTCCTCTAGGCACTGCTTTAGTAACATCTCATAATTTTTTATGTGTTTTTCATTGTAACCTCAAAGCGTGTTCTAATTTCTGCTTTGGTTAATGGGTAATTTAGAAGCATATTGTTTCTGAGTATTTGAAAAATTTCTAGAAAGGTTTCCTCTTTAATTGATCTTTATTTAAATTGTGCTGTGCTCAGAAAATATACCATAGACTACTTTTAATTCTATTTTACATTTGGAATTTCTTTTTTTATTTATTATTTTACTTTTTTATGTGTATGAGTATATTGCTTTTCATGTAGGTAGGTGCACCTGTGTTATGCAATAGTCGTGGAGATCAGAAGAGGGCATTGAATACCCTGAAGCTGGAGTTACAGACAGTTGTTAGCCACCATATGGGTGCTGGGAATTAAACCTAGGTCCTCTGCATGAGCAGCCACTGCTCCTAACTGCTGAGCCATCTCTCCAGCCCCAGATTTGGAATTTCTTTAATGGCTTACAATATAGCTTTATTTTGATAAATGTCCATGTGCTCCATAAAAGAATGCATAGTTGCCATTAGGAAGGAAGATGAGCCAGATAGGACCCAATGCCCTTGGATCCAGGACAACTTAGGATCCTAGTTGTAACATTAAGGTGTAGTAGTGGAATATGGAGTCACATGGCTAGACTTCCACCATGTGCAGGGTGGGTTTCCAGGGTTGCTGACTGACAGAGTCTTGTGGTTACAGGATTGCCTTTCCTGTTTTACAGCCTGTCATTTCTTCTTGACTTTTACTTATTGCTGAATTTAAGATTATTATATTCTTGATTGTCCTAGAAAGGGCTAACCTGTGTACTCATCTTCTGAATATTCTGGAACTCCTCCTGGCTAGATATTGTATCTCCTGGGCTAATTCTTTGCTCTTAAAACACGTTTATGCTCATAGTCCACATCCCTTTTTGGTACGATTACTTCAGTTATTCCTGTGATCCTTACTGAGTCCTGTGATCCTTTGCATTCATGGTTTCAGTTTCAAGAGTTTTCTGTTCTTGTCTAAATGAATATCCCTCTCCATTCTCCTTCCCAGTTTCCCTTCATGTCCTATTGAATATAGATTGTGTAAAGCACATAATCTGCAGTTTTTAATGTCCTTTTTATGCAGGTGTTTATGAAGTTTTTTTTTTTTTTCTCTCTCTTCTGTTCTCTCCACTTTCTTCTGGCACTCTTTGCCTTCCCTGATACAGACTCTTATTTAAAGTCTGATAACCTTGATTCTGAGCTTATGCTGGATACACCTGAGATACTGACTGCAGGGGGCAGAAGCATTCAGCTAGAGGCCCCAGCTGTCAGGACTCTTAATCCTTTAACTGTGGAAAGCCAGATTCCCCAGAGACGCATCTTCTAGGCTTCTGCCTGGAAGTGGCTACCACTGATATCAAGAGGCCTGGTGTAGGATGGGATCTAGCTGGCAGAAACCACTTGAGGTCTGTCCCTCTGCCTTCAGAGGTCTGGGCCACCCAAGTCAGGACCTCCTGGCTCCTGGCTCACTGTCTTTGGGGTTTACTTGTGTCAGGGCTGGGTTTTGTCAGATTTGGGGTGAGGAAGGAACTGATTAAATATGTCCAGCTAGCAGACTCACTCCTCCATTCTGCAGAGCAGCTTCCAGGACAGCCAGCTGCCCCTGCCATCCACTAATCACTTTTATTCTTCCATATCAGGGGCTCCCACCACCCATGTTCTTATCCTCCCAGGGCCTTTACTTTTGCTACGCATATCTACTCTAGACAGCAGGTAAACAGAATGAGTGTGAACCTGGCCCCATGGTGCCAGACAAGTACATGGGCTCTGACAACTCTGGGAGACCTGATATCCTCTGGGAGTCAGCCTGGTTTATAGGATGCATTTCTTCATGCCAATTGGAAACAAGCTGATGAGTGGGGGGGTCCAAGTGAATGGTCCTCAAGTGTGGATGACTGGGGCCAACAGGTGCAGATGGGTCAGGCTTGTTCCCAGTGAGTGATATATGCCATGAGGGGACCCCAGTGCGGGAGGTGTGAGGCACACTCTCTGGTCCTGATAAGAATTGTGGGGCTCACCCTATGGACAACCAGGGACCTAATAGCACATGGTGGGTCAGGTTCTGGGCATGAGTGGGCTGGTGAGGGACAGGACTTCCAAATCACTGGTAGTATGGAATAGAGAAGATATTCTCTCAGAGGGGTCCACATAATAGGGTGTTACTACTTAAGGAAGACTAGCAGCTGTGAGCACCAGGTAGGGTTTCAGTGTGTATGAAACCTATAGTAGGCAGTGGTTGTCTATTTAGAATTCTGTAACTGGTGAATTGTAGGATTGGAATTGATCCTGGACAGAGTAAGAGGAGCCCCAGCGTACGGCCCCAAAGGTGGGTCTCATTTAGGAATGACAAGTTGTTCCTAGAACTTCTGGCTGCTCAGGGTCTGCCTTAGCCCTTTTAAGCTCCTCCATCACAGTAAATGAGCAAGAATCACAACCTCCTCTGCCAGGGCACCCTACACTCCTTTCTGGGCCCCTCTGTCCTTGGAATATTGTCCTTAGTTCTTAATTTTTACTCATCCCAATAGTCAACAAGTGCTGGATGGTGCTACCTCTGCCTCGTCCCCTCTGACCATCTCCAGCTCTGTCCTCCTTTAGTGCCCTTTCTTCCCTGCCTCCTTGTCTCACCTCTTGCTTGGTTCTATTCTGTTCACCTCAGAAGAATTTATCTATAATAAAAACTTGACCATATCTCTGCTCTGCTAAAAATGCTTTGGTGACCCGGTCTCCAGCGGGAGGTCAGATTAGCTTTGGGGCCACTAAGGACCCTAGCTAGTCTGTGTCACAGGCTTTTGGCTCCAGGCCTGGCATTCTTGTCCCTATGGGTCTGTGGGCCTCCATACTTAGTTGTACTGTTACACAAATGCCCATCCAATCTCAAGAGCATATTTCCCACCCAGGGCCTTGGCATCTAGCAGAACCTACTGGAGGTAGGCACCAGGCCCTGACTTTCAGTGTTGGAGCCAGGCTGTGGGCTGCCTGATCCTCTGGTCTGAGAGGCTGGGCAGAATGTAGCCAGGGATGGCACTTGACATGTTTTACTATTGAAATGATGAATCAATGAGCCAGTTTCCACTCTTCGTATTTGGAAGACAAGTTTACAGGTGTTTAGAAAAGAGTGTGCTTAATATAGGAGGGATATCAGGTAAAAATGCTTGACTGGATAGGACTTAACATATATGGCAGAATACTTGAAATCTGGTAGGGGGGGCAATGGAGAATGGGGAGTGGGAGGGGGTCTAAATTTGATTAAGATCTATTATATGTAATGCACAAAACTCAATAAAAAAGGAGAAAAAAGGAAAAAAAAGGCGTGCTTGTGAATTTTGATGTGGAGGCACCTATTCTTGCATACCTGCTCCTTCATCAGTCTATAGGGAAGGCCACCCATGCCTGGCGACATAGCGGTAGGGCTCTTACCTCCCCACTGCAGATATAGAGATGAGTCTCTCAGCAGCCAGGTGGTGACCAGCAGAGGTCTTTGGGCTAGTGCTGCCCACATCTGGCTGCTTCTGTTTAGGAACATTGTTGGTCACACCCAGTCCTACCTACTTCATCTTCTTTTCCCAGGCCATTTGTCCCCCTTTCCTATTATACTTATAGCTATGATGAGACCTTTTCAGCTAGAAGGCAAACCTCCCAGCAGAAACCACCGGAACTGAGTTATTAGGGGTGAGAATCAAGCCTGCTGCTGGTGTTATTGCTGGCTATGGTGTGTGGGGCCAGATCTGTGTGCTGACATCTTCATTTGGAACTTTGTGTGCCATAGTCTGCTCTACTCTCCTTAGATGAGAAGCCCATTGCTACAGGTGTGAGTTGACCACAGTTAGTTGGAAAGAGCCCTGACTTGAGCAAGCTCTTGCATGGGTCAGGGTGAAGGCTCCTGAGAGGGTACTGGCCTGGGACTTCAGGGATACACTGGGGTAGTTAAACTGTGCAGTCATCATGAACAAGATTCAGGGGCTGGGGATCGGGGGGATGTCCAACCTTTCTTCTCACTCAGTCTGGCCTTGGTGAAGTGGTGAGCAGGTATGGGGCTGGGAGGGGTTGGAGATAGATGGGTTCTCCTAGGAGGAAGCTCCCAGTGCCTGGGCTACCCACTGCAGCACCATGTGCAGGGACTGCTTGACCTCCTGGTTCCTTAGGCAGTAGATGATTGGGTTGACCAGGGGTGTGAGCACTGTGTAGACCACTGACACAAGCTTGTTGTAGTCAAAAGAGTAGATGGCACGTGGCCTAGCATAGATGAAGAGAGAGGCAGAATAGAAGATGACCACGACAGCCAAGTGTGAGGCACAGGTGGAGAAGGCCTTCTGTCTGCCATCAGCAGATGGCATATGCAGCACAGTGCTGAGGATGGCTATGTAGGAGAAGACAGTGAGTATCAGTGGCCCCAGCAGAATGAGCAGCGCCAGGAGGAAGTCAACAAGCTCTGCGACTGACATGTCAGAACAGGCAAGGTTCAGCAGTGGGGACACGTCACAGAAGAAGTGGTTCATGATGTTGGGGCCACAATAACCTAGGCGAGAGATAAAAAAGACCTTCCCCAGGGAGATGGTGAAGCCAGAGAACCAGGAGCTGGCAGCCAGGAGGCTGCAGAGGCCAGGGCTCATGATAGCTGGGTAGCGCAGGGGGTTGCAGATGGCTACATAGCGGTCATAGGCCATGACACCCAGGAGTGCACACTCAGTACAGGCCAGTGCCAGGAAGAAATACAGCTGTGCCATGCAGCCTGTGAAGGAGATGTGCTGGAATTTAGGTGAGACCAGGCTGAGCAACATCTTGGGCACAGTGACAGAGATGTACCACACCTCCAGGAAGGACAGGTTACTGAGGAAGAGATACATAGGCTTGTGCAATGAAGGGCTGGCACGTATCACTGTGATGATGACCAGGTTCTCTGTGACAGTCAGCATGTAGGCCAGCAGGAACAGCCCCAGCAGGCTCAAGCGGAGTCCCAGGGAGCCCGGAAATCCCACTAGGATGAACTCAGTCACCTCTGAGTTGTTGATCCTGGTAGACATGATATCTATGACCTCACCTGAGGAAGTAGAAGGAGGTTAAGAATTGGGTGGGGAGAGGCCAGCAGTCCCCTGAACTGAGCTTCTTTGGGTACAGGGGAGACCTCATCCTTAGGTGCTACCCATCCCAGACTGTCCACAACTCAGTTCATATTGGCTGCAACATGGAGGCATGTTTCTTATTGGTTACTAGGAGCTGATAGCCCAGCCCAGCACATATAAGACAAATGCTGTCCATCCTGGAGGACATGTCCAGGCACTGTGAGGCCATCTCCAAGGCCTGGTTATAGGAAGTAGCAAATAATACTTAAGATGGCAGCCTAGGACATTCTTCCACTCTAGATCAGCTCACATAGGCCCAGCTCACATCCCCTGAGTTAGGGAGAAGCCACTGCTGGTATTACCTCAGGCCCAGCAATGGGCATACAGGGGCCACTGGTATTGGGAGAGGGGGCTCAGGCTATTTCCAAGTGCATGACCTGGATTGAGGAAAGTTCGCAAGGAGGGAAACCTGAGGTCACCAGTAGGAATATGTAGTCAGTGGATGAGGTGGGAAGGGTCAGGCTTATTAGAGCAAGGGTGACTCTGCAAGATTTGCCCTACGGGTTAATGGGAGTCAGTTCTGTCTTACAGTACTGTTGGTACTCAGGGGCTCTGTAAAGAGTAGAACTGCTATAAAGACAATCACATGGAAGGCAGAAGTTGGCTCCCTTTTCTACCTTGTTGAAGAGTTGGGGCCTTCTCCCTCTGTTGGCTCAGGTGATTCCAAGGCTGGGCTAGACCTCCCAAAATGTGACTGTATCCAGCCAGGGTCTTTACACTTGTTTAAAAATAAACCTATCTGGGACTGGGGAAATGGTTCAGTGGTAGAATACTTGTTACGCGAGCATGACAATCTGAGTTCAGATCCCCAGAACCCATATAAAGCTGGATACAGTAGCATGTACCTGTAACTCCAGCATTCCTATGGTGGGATGAGAGGCAGAGACAGAAGAATTCTTGGAAGCTCACGGGCCAGCTAGCCTGGTGTTTGTAAAAGTGAATAGGAGATCTTGTCTTAAGCAAAGTGAAGAATGCTTTCCTTTGATTTAATTTTTTTGGATTTCTTTATTTTTATTTTATGTGTATGCGTGTTTTTTCTGCATGCATGTAAGTATACCATGTGCGTGCAATGCCTCCCATGGGGGCCAGAAGAGGGAACTGGATCTCTTAGAACTGGAGTTATAGATGGTTGTTAACCACTACATGGGTGCTAGGAACTGAACCTGGGTCCTCTGCAAGAGCAGCTAGTACTCTTATCCTTTGAGCCATCTCTCCAGTGCCTGTCTTCTGATTTTTACATTTGAGACTCAGCATATATGTGTCTGCACTTACACATGTGAACATGAACACATATACACATAAGGATATTAAAATAAGTAAAGAAATACACCTATCCACTTGGATTGTTTGGAAATTTGTCTACTTATCTTTCTGGTTAGTGTCTTGGCTGGCCTTCATACACACTCATAAAACTGCAAAGGAAAATCCAGCCAGTTTTCTGAATATACTGGCTTATTTTAGGGAGAACACATTTGAGCAGGTATGGCAGAGGATGAAACTCCACACTCTTCTCCACTTTCATTCTATCTCCAGAGAGCTGTCAATCAACACAGCCAATGACCAGCACAGAATATAGCCTCTACTCATTCTACAGTCCCTAGGAGTCCTAGGAAGGCACTCCTAGACCAAAGGCCAAGTTGAGCCTCAGAACTGAACCTAGAGTAGAGAGGCTTCTACAGGACCCTCTGATAATGGTCAATAAGTAATCCTCCTGGGGTAGCTACTCTCCCTCTATGAAGAGGCCCTTGGAGCAAGAACAATGTAAGATGGGCTCCTGGGAAGGTAGTTTTTCTCCCTTGACCCCTGAGACTTCATTCTTGTCTTCAGATTACCCAGATAACACCTCTGTTGTCCCAGGTCTTTTGTGCCCCAACCCCAGTCCAACATGCTGCTCAGTGTTGGAGCAAGGTGGGGCAGGAATGTGCAGGTTTTGCCCTGAAGAGACCACTGATGCAGCAGAGCTCTAGGATAGAAGCTGGACTTACATCCGCTCCTTCTTTTTGTCTGTGACTTTGGACAGGACACCACTTCTGCACAAACCCAGATTCTTTTATCAATTGGGTTCATGGCAGGACCCCTTTGGGCTACAGGAACAAACCATAGCAGATACTATATCTGTCCCATCTGCACACAGGATAGGTGGAAGGCAAGCTCTGAAGACAGGGAATCCCACAAGTAACCTACCTGCCTTACTGGCTTCATGAACCAGGTGGGGTATATGGCTTTGCAAGTGCCAGTCCTAAGCTGTCTGAGGATAAGCTCACTGCCAAGATGTGGGTCTGTTGGAGCAACGTGCAACTTAAACTTTAAGTTTAAGCAGGTTGTCTGGTCATCTGGGAAGAGTTTAGCAGGTCAGGTATGGTGTCCTTAGTGGGGTTAGGCGTGGTGTTCTGGGAGGGTCTTATCAGGTCAGGCCTAGGGTATAGAGTCCCTCTCTTTGCAGAGCTTGATCCCAGATTCTGCTATCTCTGAATGGCCTTTCTGGGAGATGAGCTAGGAAAAGCCCCAACTGGGCCACTCCATATCCCTAATATGACCCCTTTGACCCACAACAACTGGTGTCTAATCAGATCTGTTGCTCACCAGACAAATACCAGTTGCTTTTTTCTCTGAAAGATGGAGCAACTGTCGCCTTATGTGATAGGAAGCACTACTAGATTCACAACAGCAAGACCAAATTTCTGCCACATAGACATTTGGGGACAAACTAGAAGGTCCTGCTCTCTGCTGTTGAGAGGCTATGGGGTGCTGAGGAACTGGCTGCTGAGCCTGGAACAGCAGAGCTTCCAGGCTTCTGCACTTGGAGATGCCATGGACTGGTCCCCATGAGGTTTACATGTGATACATGTGTTCCTCCCAACCTAACACCTAATTATAAACCCCATCCTTAAACTTAGGTTCACTCATAGGGCATACAGGTCAGAGTTTCTGAGTCAGAACTACGCTAACCTTCATGCCATATGTATAGATTCCCAGCATACTCAGACTGAGGCATATGTAGATGCACATCAATGCATAAGGCATTTGTACAGGCTCATGCAGATGTGCATACAGACACATGCAGGTGGACAGACAGATTGTACACAGGTGTACATACAGGTACACACAGTTGCTCAGGGGGACATAGGTACACAGGTAAGTGAACACAAATACGCAGGTGCACATACAGATACACAGGTACACACAAATGCTCAGGCACACATGTAGGTACACAGCAAAGTGAACAGATAGATATGCAGGTACATATTCAAGTTCACACAGATGTTCAGGGACACATGTAGGTACACATACAGTTATACATCAGAACACAGACACACTCAGGTGCATGCTTACAGATAAATTCAGGCATATATACAAGCACATAGAGGTACATACAAGTATATGCAGGCACACACAAACTCTCAAACACATTCAGTGCATACACAGTGGTGCACATAGGAACACTCACGAGCACAGGCACTTGTACCTCTGAACTCTCACCTGTGTAGAGGCTGATGTGGAGGTGATGGATCTGGGTTTAAGTCTGTTCTGTCAGTCCACTAAGAAGGGGCCAAGGGCTTCATCACCTTACCCAGGCTTTTCTGAGGAGTCTGTTGCTTTTAGAACAGGGACTTGCAAATTCAAGTCCTGACCTTGTCCTTAAAGACTCAGAGGGGTCTCAGTGTGAGAAATAACAGCTCATGGTTCTGGAGGGAATTGAAGACCAGGGATAGAGGCAGAGCTGACTGAGGATCTGACTGCAGGTTCCAGGGATCCCTTGACTCTCAGGTGAAACCAGCCCAGGCACTGGACTCCAGGACAGGGAAATGGAATTTCTTTTTGGATTGTGCTCAGGTTCTTTGTGATTGTCTCGGTCTTTTCCAATGAGATCAGAGCACAGAGGTTGGAAACTCAGAGTAGTCTGACTATGCAGGTGACCTCACTCAGTAAAAGAGACTCCTTATATCACAGAAAAGAATCAAAGGCCAGAGATGAAGCAGGGAACTCCTCCATTGTACTGCAATTCCACATGGGTGGGAATTAGGACCCTATGTTCTCTGATCCTCTCTGCACTCTGCCCCCTCAACATAGGGAGGGACAGATGGTAGCTGGGAAGCTGCAGATGCTGCCTCATCCTGCCTTAGCTGAGGGTGCTCTAAGGAACAGACTCTGTGTGTGTGTGTGTGTGTGTGTGTGTGTGAAGCTCTTCTGGTTCCTGGCAGTGCAACTCACAGGAGAGGTCTTGCTCCGGTAAAGACTTGCAGAGAGCTGGAGCTGGGAGGAGGGAGCAGAGGCCACTCCCCATCCTTGTCCCTGGATGGCCTCTGGTAGGTTGCTCTCAACTTATCCTCATGTGGTCCCCTGTGACCATGGGTGTCAGCTAGACTGGTTGTATGAGAAGCAGATAGACACCGGAGCTAGCCTTTTTGATTTCAAGGGACAAGCAGGTATGAGGGGCCTGCTGTGAGCGGACATTCCTTAACACCCATCAGAGGCCTGAGGAGCAAATCACCTGTGGATTCCTGAGCCCCTTGCCCTCTCTGCACCACTCTAGGCACAGGGCCATGATTTTAGGCTGCCTAGGTCCTCCTACTTGCCTTCTAAGAGCAGTTCTGTCTTATTTTCAACCTCCTGAACCATGGCCAGCTTTGAGGTCACAGGATGGACTGAGCTGTGGAAGGCAGTACAGAACCCTTTGCCTTGGCAATGGGACCCTGGGAGGATCACACTCATGGCTTTGCCCTTTTGTGGGGTCATGGTGCACCATCTCCTGCCTGGACCCTAGATATCGAAGTCTTCTATCCTTGCCCCTTGACCATGATAGGTATATTAGATGCATTTCCAAGTGTGCCCCATGGGTGGGTCTAAGTTGAAGCTCCAAGGTGATCCTGTATGTAGGCTAAGTGGCAAGAGAGCAGTGGGTAGTGAGTGGAAGGTGTCTGGGCCTGACAAGGGGCTTCGTCTCTGACCTGTGCAGGTAGATGAGAGGCTACTCTAAATTACAGGGGACAGTATACCGGCTCCCTGTGGCCAGGGGCTCTGCAGCCTACTGTCCTGGTCCTGGATCTGGTTGCTGATACAGTCCAAACCTTGGTGGTTACCTGGGAACAACATCCTTGACTCCATGATTCTTGCCCCAGAGTCAGTTTACAAATGTCAGTTATGTATTCACTCTTCAAGAATGTCTGTGGGGATCTGGATCCAGCATAACAGGTTTCTGCAGGGAAATGCGTTGAGGTCACAGGAGGGGCTGAGCTGTGGAAGGGCTGTTTAAGTGAAGAAGGGCAGCACCATGGCAGAGAGGGGGATGTGTGTGAGCTGTTTGGATGAGGCCTGGGTGTGAAGAGACTAGGGTCCCGCCCATTCCTCTACCCACCCCCACAGTCCTTCCCACTGAGAACCCAAGACGGAAGTTACAATCTCCTATGCCCTGCTGCCTGCCTTCCACCATTGCCTCAGCTTTGAGGCCCACACCAACCTGCCCTCTTACTCGTAACTAAACCCACTTCTCTGAAAGAAGTCACAGAGCAGGGGGTGACTTCCTGTACCCAGTGACCTCATCTGTGTCCACAGGCATCCTGAGGCTCCCTGCAGCTTTTCACAGTGTGCTGTTTTTTTCCAGGTGTCTCCAGGGCTTAAAGTCCTCTTCTATACTGTTCTGGCTTCCTAACACCAGCGTGGGAATAGCTCCAGTCTTCCATCTTAGGAGCATAGTTTGTTGAGTTCTGGACCCTCCCATAACTTGATTTGTGATAAATTCCACACCTTCGTAAGGTCTAGTCTTCCAGCCCATCAACTTGATGCAGTTCCACATCTATTTATATTCAAGTGTCTCTCAGCTTTCTGTCAAAGGCATTCTGTGTATTTAATTGCGTCAATTCTCACATAGCAGATACTTTCACTGTTTCTTCAAGTGGAAGTGTTGTTGGAACTCATTTTTTTGTGGGGTCCATGGGCAGACATACAGCTGGTTCCTCTGCCTTTAGTGGGCTGTGACATCTAACTTTCCTACAGTCTCCTGACATTTCTACTAATGCTGTGAGGCTCACTTTCCAATCATCTGGCCTATTTTTGCTCATCTTCCTGTGTAGGTTTCCAGCTCCTGTGTAGAGTTGCTCAGAAGCTGTGAGAGCAGGAAACAGGATGTTCATTATAGTTAGGTGTGATGATGCTAGGGTTGAGGAGCTCCCCCTGCCTCTGATTTGCCAAAAATTGGTTGTGCTTATTTATGTACATGAACATTTAATTTTATTTATTTTTTAAATCTCTTTAGATGGTGACATGATTTTTCTGCCTTGTTTTTTCAATGTGGCAAATTAACAATGGCTGATTTCTAATGTCAGCTTTTCCTAAATGTAGGTTGGAGGAACCAGCTGGGCACATTGCATTCTACAGTTCTGGGTCTAGAGTTTCCTTTGGGAGGAAGTTTTTCTTCCTTTAAAAACAGCTTTATGGGGGTGTGACTGACATTTGATAACCACACACGTAGAGCACACAGTTTTCTGAGTTTGACCCAGAAACACACCCATAAAACCCTCACTGCAATCTAGGTAGTGAGCATCTTATGGCTGTACACTTCTTTCCTCCTTTCCCCAGGAGACCACTGAGGCGCTTCTTGGTACTAAAGGCTAGCTTTTATTTTCTAGAATTTTGTATGAGTGGAATAATCCAGTTGGAGGCTTTGATTATCCATGTTGCATGTATCCACAGCACATTTAAAAAAATTCCTGACCATTTTCCGTTGTAATCTGTGGGTGGTTAGTCCTCACTCCAGCAGGCGGGCATTGGAGGTGTCTCAGTTTGGCAGCTATGAGCAATGCTTTCATGAACATTCGTGTACAGTATTTTTATACTTAAATGCTTTAGTTCCTTTTGAATAAATACAAGTAAAATAATGGGCCAGGTGGTAGGTGTATGTCTAACTTATGAAGCTCCAGGCTGTTTTCCCTTCAACCTCTCCAACAGTTGCTATGCTCAGTCTTCCAACTGTAGCAGTTTGAATAACTGTGTCTCCATTGTGCAGATATTTAAATTGCATTTCCCTGAAGACTGCTGATCTTTTCATGTGTATATTTGCCTCCCATATCTTCTTAGATGAAATTGGAATATTTTCTCCATTATCTTATTGGGTTGGTTGATTTTCTTGTGATTGGGTAGGAGTGTTCATTTTTATCTTCTGAATGTAAATCTAAGATACATAATTTGCAAATATTTTCTCCTGGTCTATGGCTTGTCTTTCTGTTCTCCTAATAGTCTATTTTCAAGTAAAGCTTTAAATTTTGATGAAATTTGATTCATCTACTGTTTCTTTGCAATTTTATATTTTTTGGTGTCATATCCAAGACATATGTGGATAATCTAAGGCCACAGAAAAATTTCCCCCATATTTTCTTCTAGAACTTTTATAAACTAGGTTTTACAATGAGGTTTATGATGCATCTTGAGTTAACTTTTGCACATGGAGTGAGGTGTGGCTAAAACTTAATTGTCTTTGAAAATTGCTTTTATGTCTTTCATAGAAGTCTCGTGAGCCCATAGTTTCTGGGCTCTGTTTAGTTATACTAGGTCTGTTGTTTGTCTTGACATCAACCCACATTTTATTGACATTTGACACTGCAGTTCTTCAGTTGTGCTTGTGTCTCTGCCAGCTGTGTTACTCTTTTTAAAAAAGCCATTTTATCTCTCCTAGGTCCTTTGTTTCCATGTGAATTTTATAATAATTTTACCAAGTTCTATTAGAAATGGTCTAGGATTTTAACTGGAATTGAATTGAATATGTAGATTAGTTGGAAAAGAATTGATACACTAATGATACCAAGCCTCTGTGAGTGTGGTACAGCATGTTGAGGTCTCAGACCTAGAATTAGTAGTTTTCACTGTGCAGAATTTTACATGCCACGGTTGAACTCCTAAGTATCACAGATTTTATATTATAAATGGCATTTCCCAATTTTAACTTGTTTATTGTTGAATATAAAAGTAAAATAGACTTTTTATGTTGATACTGTGTAGTGCAGCATTTCTAAACTCACTTAGTAATTCAACTAATTAAGTAGAGACATGGAAGACAAAAAAGATTCACAAAGAACTTTTAGAAATGAAAATAAAAATTCTGATGAGTGACATATAGATATATTAGATATGTGAAAGGTTTATAAGAAAATATGAATATAATATGTAAGGAGAGGGAGAATTTCAGGGAAGACATAGGATAATCAAGAAAAGAACCAAACGACAGAGCTCTGCCTGCTTGCTTGGTTTTTTTTTTTTTTTTGTTGTTGTTGAGACAGTTTCATTCTTTCAGGCCCAGCTGGCCTTGAAATCAAGTCAATACTCCTGTTTCAGTCTCCTAAGCACTTGGATTATGGATGTGAGCCACCACTTCAAATGAATACCTTAAAAATGAAAAAATACAGTATCTGCTATTAAAACTCATGGCTTCTGAGAGAGGGAGGATCAGTTTTCTCCAGGGATGAGGCCCCTGAGAGGCTATCCATGCTCTAGTGGACAGTTCCACATCCATGCCTATGCTGGCAGCACTAAGTGCACTCAGTGGGTATAAAAAAAGAGCACAAGAAGTAGGAGGGAAAAGTAGTGTAGGAGGATGGGGAGGAGTTTGAGGGGGAGGGAATGGGAAGTAAATTTGGTCACATTAAATGCTATTATATTAATTCAATGTACACTGTATAAAGTTGAGAAGGGCTACCCTGTTAGAAATGACTAGGGAACACAGTGAAAATCAAATAGAAACAAAATGGAATACTAAAAAAATCTGTAGTTAAACCACAATAAGCTAGGAAAAGAGAAACAGAGTAGATTACAAGTAGAAAATAGGTAGCAAAATTGTAGCACTGCTATTTACCATGCCAATTATCACATCAAATATAAATGGACTGAACAGTTGAAGTAAATGGCACACTGGACAAAAAACAAAGTAAGTTGCATCTACTTATGAGAGACATACGTTACAACATAAACAAGGTAAGACAAAAAGAGGAAAATAGTTTGCACTATGGGAATGGTGAATATGTGAAAGCCGCTGTGGTTGTGCACATAGTGAGCAGAGCAGACCTGAAGACACAGAGAACTGCTGAGACAGAGGGGCCTGCAAGGACTGTGGGGCCAGTTCACCAGGTTGTGTGTGATCCTAAAGGTGAAGACAAACTGCTTCAGTGCACAAAAGACATCATTTCTTAATGATAATTGTAAAATTTCTCTTTATCTTAGATAATTTTAGTAGGACTGAATCAATTTTAGCATTTTGTCAGATTGACCTTTGGGCTTGTCAATGCTCCATATTTTGCTAACATATATTTCTTCATTGTTTCTTATCACAATTGGATGATAGAATATGTACGTAAGAAATTAACTCCATAACCAAGCTGACTAATGAAAAAGAATATTGCTCTGAATGACTGAAGACTGTGTAAGGGTGTATAGTGTTTTCCAAGAGAGACTGCACGTAGACATGTAATAAACACATTTAAACCTAAAAGGATTAAAAGAGTACAGAGTAAGTTCTTAGACCACAACAAATTTAGAAACCCATAACAGGATTATGTGCAGAAAACCAAATATTTGAAAATTAAATAATTTTCTTCTAGGTAACATGGTTCAAAGAAGAAATCACAGGGAAAACATGAAAGCCACTCAAGGTAAGTGATAATGAGGATGGAACATATCAATTTGGGGGTACATGAGATATAGAACAAACAAGGAGCAATCAAGCTGGCGTTGACTTCAGAGCCTCATCTACTGGGTAGTGTTCACAGTGTGGGAAAGTGCTATGTATGCTACCAGAGGGGAAAAAAACAAAAACAAAAACAATCATCTACCTTACCCAGGTATGAATCCTGTGAACTACAACAAAAACTGGCCTGGCATTTTCACACTCTGCAAATGAAGGTCTTTCACTCAAAGGCACAGAGTATGTGTACATCATAGCTACCATGCACCTATGTAGTTACATGTCAAGATATGCCCACTGGTGTAATAGTGGCACAAATATCATACAAATAACCAACCACTCTCTAATTGAATTTAAGGTCTACTTCATAGGATGGAGCCAATACCTAACATTGATACCAGGCTTAGGAACCCAAGGCTAGACAGGTCACCAGACAGAGGGGTGAGCCTAATACAATTTTTCTCTTAAGTAGTTATTGTATTAAACTGACTTCTAATGACTTATTGTTATACCCATAGATTAATGCATTTCTCAACTCCCATCAAAGAAGTTTCCTTATGCAGCAGATGGTGATGAACATAGAAACACACAACTGGCCAATGTGCAGAGAACAAGATGCAGCAGAGTGTTTATCCCTGAATAGGACACCTATATCAAACTTCTGTCTTCCAAGGCTCAGGGATCATTGTGGAAAAGGGGGTGGAAAGATTGTAAGAGCCAGAGGTGGTAGATGATCACAAGGAAACAGTTTTCCAGGTAGCTGATCAATTACTCATATGAACTCAGAGCAATGGTGACAGCATACCTAAGTCCATGCAAGCTCAAACCAGACAAAAATCTCAGTATAGACATGGGAGGTAGTTAAGAAACCCTAATCCCTCCAAAGGAACTTTTGGTAACCGATGGATCCTATGGATGCTAGGAGGGTGTCTTAGTTTGTTTCTCCATTACTGTGACAAAACACTCTGACCACTACCAACTTGGGGAGGAAAGGGTTTATTTGTCTTACATCTCCCAGGTCACAGTTCATCAGGGAGCCCAAGGTAGGAACTCAGGGCAGGAACCTGGAGGCAGGAGCTGGAGCACAGGCCATGGAGGAACTC
>NW_008359444.1:1775074-1777648 GCF_000622305.1 Nannospalax galili
GATGGCATCACCCACAGTGGGCTGGGCCCTCCTACATCACTCAACAATTAAGAAAATGCCCCACAGACATGGCCACAGGCCAGTCCAATGGAGGCAGTTGTCCAATGGAGGAAATTCCCCAATTGAGGCTCCCTCAACCCAGGTGTTTCAAGTTGACATTAAAGCTGTCCAGCACAGAGGGGGAAGAGACAGTGTTTTTCAAGGATGGGACTCTTGTTAGGTTAACCAGGCTCCAGTGGATACACTGAAGGACATTTGGGGACACAAATTAGAATCTATAGGATATATATATATATATATATATATATATATATATATATATATATATATATATTAAAATTGGATAGTGGGGAAGGCAATAAAGGGAGGTGTGGATAGGGAAGAGATCTAAATACCATCAAATTATATTGTATGAAAATCACAAATATTCAACAAAAATGTTTTGAAAAGAAGTTTGAATGGAGACACCTTCGGTCATGGATAATGCTCCTCCCAGAAGCTGAGGGTTATTAAATGAAAATCCTAGTGCCAGTCATGGGACAGTACCCTACCAGTTACTGGCTAGGGCGATTCCAGAGGTCCCCAAAACAATGCAAACTATTAACATTGCTTTTGTTTACTCATTTGAACTTGATAGTAAGACCTTATTACTAAAGATACTACACATTTTGATCATAGACCATAGATAAGCTGTAGCTGAGCTGGAAGCTTCTTTCCTGTTGGCTAGTCTTCAGAGTAACAGAATGTGCTATGCAGGCTGCTGGGGGAGAAAAGTCATCAAAAGTTTTGCCTAGCTTTGAACTCAGTGAGCTATAATAATGACCTGCCAGTCAAGATATACTCTCTGGTACAATAGTGGCATGATTGCTATGGGAGTAACCACACTTTCTGATTGAATTTGAGGCCTGTCCCAGAGGAGGAAACACATTCTTTGTTCTGTAAATGTGGTTAAGAGTCTGTGGCTGGAGAGGTGATAGGTTCTACTACTATTGTTTTGCAAAATGGTCATGCTGTCAAACTGCCTTTTAATTGTGCCTATAGATTAGTGCTGTACCCAGTCTTCATCAGAGAAGCTTCTTACTACAGCAGATGGTGCTTAATGTATAAACTCATAACTGCCTAAAGTGCTGAGAATAAGCGATGGTGGAGTGTTCAGCTCTAAATGGAACAGCTATATCATCCCTTCCAAGATTCGGAGAACACTGTGGAAGAGTGGACAGAAAGAATGCAAGAACCAGAGGATGGTTAGGCATGGTGGAACATGCCTTTAATCCCAGCACTCAGGAAGCAAGGGAAGGTGGATCTCTGTGAGATTGAGACCAGCCTGGTCTACATTGTAAGTTCCAGGCCACCTGGGGCTGTAGGGAGACCCTGTCTCAAAAAACCAAAACCAAAACCCAAACCCAAACCCAAACCAAACCAAACCAAATCAGAAGATGGGAGGTGTGCAACAAAAAGATGTTTTCTGGATTTGATGTGGCCATGAACTCATGAACTCCATTATAGTTGAGGTTATCTTCAAAGATCTGCACAAGATTGGGTCCCTCAACATTTTATCATGGATGAGGGAGGAACCCATGAGCCCCATCACTCTCTGAGGGACTACTTGGAATTAATGGTTGTTAGAGAAGGGTATGCCATTTTCTTCAATGGTACAGCCAATGGTAAGTTGCCTTTACTCCAATAAATAACCTCCCACCAATGCTTGGGCAAAAAACTCTAATTAAACTCAGTGGGCCACACACAAAAAGAAGATGGAAAAGTAGAAAGGGGACTTGTTGGGAAGAAGGGTTCCAATAAGAGAGGGAAGAGGATGAGAGAAGGGAAAGGATGTATGTGTGTGAAAAGGACTGAAATTCATTGTATAAATGTTTGAAACTATCAAAAAACAAAAAATTCTTTGCACAAAGAAAAAATCCAGGACCAGATAACATTATTGGTGAAGTCTATCAAATACTTAAGGACAAATAATATGAAATTGGAGAGAGTAAAGATACATGTGATGGTTTGAATGAGAATGTTCCCCATAGGCTCCAGATATTTGAACATTTTGTCCCCACATAGTGGTGCTGTTTTGGGAGGCTTTAGAAGATGTGGCTATCCTGGAGGAAGCACATCACTGGGGGTGGGCTTAGAGAGTTCTTAAGCCTTGCCAGATCTCCAGTCGCTGTCTTGCTTCCTGTGCCTGCATGATGATGTGAGAGCTTAGCTTCTGCTGCTCCTGCTTCAGCCACCTCCAGCCACCATGCCTCCCTGCCGTGATGGACTGTAATTCCCCTGGAATCGTAAGCTCAAATAAACTCTCTTTCTATAAGTTGCTCGGGTCAGTGTTTCTATCACAGCAACAGAAAAGTGACTAATACAGTAATTGGTACCAGAGGGTGGGCTGTTGGCTGTGTAGAACCTGACCATGTGGAGTTTGAAGAAATGTGGAAGACTTTGGAAGGTTGGGCTAGAAAAGTGGTTGATTGTTGTAAGCAGAACTTAACAGGCCATTCTAGTAGGGGCCTGGAAGAAAGTAGTGCTGAGAACAATGTAGTTCCAGAGGGAAATAAGGACTTAAACAGCACTTGG
>NW_008359444.1:1777815-1786216 GCF_000622305.1 Nannospalax galili
CAAATGGGGCAGAAAGAAATACAGAATGTACAGGATGGATTGAAAAAGAGCACTGGGAAGATTAATGTTGGAGCCCTGGCATGTGATGGAGAGGATCCCATTGATAAGGAGATTAAAGTGATTAAGGAAGGGCCTAGAGATTGGGACTGAAACAATGGAGAGAGTGCCTCCAGAGCAAGACCACACCCAGTTAAGCCTCCAACTTGTGAAAGGAAAATGCTGCAGGGACCACTGAAGAGAAAAGCTTCTAAAATGGATAAAGCAGGCTGGAGTCCATCCCAAACTTGCAGTCAAACTTGGCAATGTCCTTCACCTGGTGGTGGCTTTAGAGGCATTTAAGATGGAAGAGTGAAGGGGTCATCAGTTCTTCCTCCGAGGTTTCAGAGAGCCTCAGAGGCCAGGCAGCGTGAAGCAGGGGTTCCCCTGCCTGGAGAAGGCCCTGATAGGCTTTTGCGTGAAGCTGTGAAGGTGAAGCCTGGTTGGTAATGGAAACCCCAAGAAGTCCATGATGCCAGAGCTGTGAGGCATCTGCCAAGAAGACCTGCATACAAGGAGTGGTACCAGCACAAGAGAGAGATGTGTGTTACAGTCAGCAAAGCTAGAGATGCTGAGCCATCTAAGCCCATTGGAAGTAAAGTCCCAGAAGTTGGATGTGGAGCTACTGGATTTGGTGTTTGCCCTGCTGGTTTTCAGACTTGTTTCGGTTCAGTATTTCCTTACTGTGCCTCAATTCCTTCCTTTTGGAATGCTAATGTGTATTCAGTTGCACTGTATGTTGGGAGTATGCAATTTGTCTTTTGATTTCACAGGGGCTTACAGTTAAAATATTTCCCCGAGATGTTAGACTGTGGACTTTTGAATAGTATTGAGACTGATAATGACTATGGGGACTTTTAAAGTTGTCTAAATGCATTTTGCAATTCATATGGTCATGAGTCTATGGGGGCCGGGGGGTGGATCAGGGGGTGGAATGTGATGGTTTGAATGAGAATGCTCCCCATAGGCTCCAGATATTTGGACATTTTGTCCCCACATAGTGGTGCTGTTTTGGGAGGTTTTAGAAGGTGTGGCTATCCTGGAGGAAGCATGTCACTGGGGGTGGACTTAGAGAGTTCTTAAGCCTTTCCAGATCTCCAGTCACTCTCTTGCTTCCTGGCCTGCTTGAAGATGTGAGCACTTAGCTTCTGCTCCTATTCCAGGCACCTCCAGCCACCATGCCTCCCTGCCATGATGGACTGTAATTCCCCTGGAACCGTAAGCTCAAATAAACTCTCTTTCTATAAGTTGCTCGGGTCATGTTTCTATCACAGCAACAGAAAAGTGAATACTACAACACATGTTCCTAATATTTCATGGCCAGCACAACCCTGATGTCAAAATATGCCAAGAAAATAGAATTATAATAATATCTTTTGAACAGAAAATCTAACAAAAGTTTTAGCAACTAGTCTTTAGCAGTCTATACAAGGACAACATATCATAGTATACTTTATCCCAAGAATGTGATTAGCTTAACATTAAAGAATCATCTCAACTGATAAAAGTACTAACCTAGTAAGCCTGATGACTTGAATCCTTGGAACCCATGGTAGAAGGAAAGAACTGATTCTCAAAACATGTCCTCTGACCTACCTCTGTACTCAGGCCATGACACATATGTATGCACATGTATGCACAATAAATAAAGAACCCATCAACAAAATTCATCATTACTTGAGCTATAGGGTCTGCATTTCTGTGACTGGTCTAGAAGGCAGGTGACTGGGTCATTCAGTCACAGCCTGGGTTTCACAGACACTGACAGTGTTCAAATGTATTAGCATTCTGCCTTTACTCTGCATTCCATATCACCTGACCTTGACTACCTCTTTCTGTTTTGCCCACTTGGAGACATCAACTGATGTCTAGGGAGGTTCAGGTAGAGAGCATCCCTGTGGGGGACCAGCTCATAGAGTTCTGGGGATCTGGGCAAGCCCAACCCAAGTTTTGAATTCTCTGATGGGGGCCAGAGAAATTGTATGATATCACAATACATGAAGAAATCTACTTTATATCTTTTTCTAAATACTGAGGTTTGAACCTAGGGCCTCACACATAGTAAGCAAGTGATCTACCACTGAGCTATAGTTCCAGCAACCCAGCACTCAATCACGTAGAATGTTTATGATTTGCATGTACATGGAAAGGACCTAGAGTAGCCATAGAATAGTCTTGAAAAAGGAACAAAATGTCAAGAGGCAGACTATTTGATTTTAATACTTATTATACAGTTGCAACAAGAAGAGTGGGAGAGTATTAGTGTAAAGACAGAAAAGTAGATCATTGGAGCAAGCGAGGATTCCAGAAATACACCCACATACACAGCTGATGGAGCCAAAAGGCAAAGGTGTCCTATCCAGGGACAGGGAAGACAGCAAACTTTGTTAATATCCACTTGGGAAAATAAAATCCCCATCATCTACCTTACACCACACACAGAATGAGTTTGAGATGGAGCTGATACCAAAACAGACAGATGGAAGCTGCAAAACATCCTGAGAAAAACTTGAAAACATTTCACAACCCAAGTGGGAAGGTTCTGAGAGCATCAAGGAAGTAAGGAGAGTGTGAGCCCTGCTGCGTGTGGAGTGCAGTCCATTTGATCTGAACTGCTTAACAGTGTCCACAGCTACATTTCCAACCAGGAACACTTCTGTTCTTCTTGTTCTTGGTGTCTCTGTGGGTAGAGACTATTCTGAATGACATTAAAAAGCTGAAAATTAGTTTGAGGATTTGGGCCAACAGGACTCTGATGTGGGAAGTGTATGAATGTCTGCAGCTTGGGGCAGATGTGTTTGTGGATGTTGGATGCAGCAACCACAACATCTCTTTGCAATTTTGCTAGTCCTGTTGTTCAAATGTTTTAGTATCTTCACTGATTTTTTTCTGTGATTGTGGTATAACTTACTGACAGATATGTTAAAATCTCCCACTGGTTGTATTTGTATTTCTGTTAGTTTTGAGCGTGCGCCTCTCTCTCTCTCTCTCTCTCTCTCTCTCTCTCTCTCTCTCTCTCTATCTATCTATCTCTATCTCTCTCTCCTCTCTCTCTCACACACGCACACACACACAATCATATATTAACAACTAAATGCCAAAAAATGGTCATTTAAATAAACAGATAAATTCCTAGAAACACACAATCTACAAGATTAATTCAAGAAGAAACAGAATGTCTAAAAAGATCAACAGCAATTAAGGGCTGTGAAAATCTCCCCAAACCAAACCAAGCCCAGGACAAGATGGGTTTACTGCTGAATTTCACCAAACATTCAAAGAAGAATTAACAACAAGCTTTCTTTAACTCTTAAAAAACTCTCTCTCTCTCTCTCTCTCTCTCTCTCTCTCTCTCTGGTCATTTCCAAGCATGCTTGCAAAATTAAAATTCTTGAAGAATTAAATGTTTTTGTTATGATAAAGTGATTTTGTCTCTAGTGATGCTTTTAAAGTCCTTTTTATTAATATCTACACAAAGTAACAGCTACACAAGCTGCACTAGTCAGAGCATCTACTAGCTCAGTTTTACTATGAACACCTAGCGGACTGGTTGCAGTCTCCTCTCTCCATCTGCTCTGGGTTTCTCTTGTTCTCCAGGCATAGTCCACTGGTGACCCACTCCTGATGCATAGTCTGTTTCCTGTACTTTAAATTCATGCATTTTAATTCTCTAGGTATTTCAAACCTCATATAAAATATTATTTTCTATTGTAATTTTCACTCTGATTTACTTATAATCTGTAAAGAAAGGGAAAAATGAAGCTACTTCAACGAAGGGACATCTTTGAGATATGAGCACTGGGTACCTACAATGAGCTTGGCGGCAGTGGCTTCAGCCTTCCTGTGGTCTTAGGGCTCCTGCTCCTGTGTCTGCTCCCAAGGCCTGGGGGATTCTGCCCCTATTTTTACAGGTGTGCAGCATGTAGAGGAGAGGGTGATGAGCCTTGTTTGCAGCTTAATTCACAGGAATGTGCTCTTTGTAGAGCAAAAGTTTCAAATTTTGTTATTTTTTTGGTCTGAGTATATAAATTTTACTTTTTCTAAATTGAAGAAATAAGTTTGTAAAGTTTACATTGCTGAGGAAACAACAACATGTTTTAGAAAAAATCATTCAAAATATTCCCCCAAACAGAACTATTATATGTCCATGTAAAGTGATGGTGCTGAATTCACTGATATTAACAAACAACTTATAGATCGTTTAATATCTTCCCACTTGTTCTAGGCACTGAATTTATTCTTTTATTTTTATTTTTTGACCTTTTTGAGACAGGGTCTCCCTGTAATCCCAGCTGACCTGGAACTTGCTATGTAGAACAGGTTGGCCTTGAACTCACAGAGATCCACCTGCCTGTGCCTCCCAAGTGTTGGGATTAAATGCGTGCACCACCACGCCTGGCTAAGGCACTGAATTTATATGTTATTTCTATCTATTCCTTACTCATCTTCCAAACATCCTCATAGTTCAAAATATCTTTTTAAAAATACTTTTTTTGGATTTATTTATTTTTATTTTATGTGTGTTTTGCTTGCATATATGCAAATGTACCACGTGCTTGCAATGCCTGTGGAGGTCAGAAAAGGGAATTGGATTCCCTGGAATCAAAGTTACAGACAGCTGCTGGCCATCATGTGGATGCTGAGCAGCCAGTGCTCCTAACTGCTGAATCTCTCCAGGCTTCAAAAATATCTTAATTACCTGCTTATGATATGAGAGATTCAGCTAGTCATTTGTTATCCCTAGCACAGATATAAATTAAGTTGTAGGTTTCTTGCATAAATTTACTGTATTTTCTTCATTTGTTTTTCTTTTATTAATATACAGTAATTGCACAAAATAATAGATTTAATTAAGAAAATTTCATACATATATATTGTCTACTTTGACTATATTTCCCTTACCATCACTCTCCTTTGTCTTTCTACCCCCTCAGTGGTCCCCTCCCTCTCCCCAAGTGACTACTTTTACTTTCATGTCACGTGTGTATCTATATATATTATGTGCATGTATGTGGTATGTATGTATATACATATTTGAATGTGTGTGAGTGCATTTGTGTGAGAAGATATACTTGTGTGTGTGTGTGTGTGTGTGTGTGTGTGTGTGTGTGAAGTGGAGGCCCAGGGTTGATGTGGGCAATATTCCTTGATTATTCTCCACCTTATTCATCGAAGAAGGATTTCTTAATTCAACCCAAGGCTCACTAATATGGCTACTGTAGCTAACCAGCTTACTTCAGGATCCCTTGTTTCTACATTCTGAGGAATGGAATTATAGGAGGTTACCCTTCCCCCGATATTTACATGGGTTCTGGGGTTCTGAACTCTGATCCTCATGCTTTTGCAGCAAGCGCTTTATTTATTGAGCCATCTCATCAGCCCCTTAAAATGTATATTTTAAAATGTAGATTCCATATAAGAGAAAATGTGATACTTGTTTTCTCAAGTCTGGCTTATTTTGCCTAACATGTTGATCTGATTTCCATTTATATTCCTGCAAATGACATGATTTTGTTCTTTATGGCTGAATAAACTCTACTGTGCCTGTATACATTTTCTTTATCCATTTTCAGTTGGATAATGAATATCTTGACTATTATGAACAGTATAGTAATAGGTAAGGGTCTGCGAACATCTCTGTGATATGCTGACTTAGGTTCCTTCAGGTGTGTTCTCAGGTGTGATATTGCTAAGTCATATGGCAGTTCCATTTTTAGTGTTTTGAAGAACTTTCATACTGATTTTCCATGGTGACTGCACTAGTTTATACTCCTCTGTCTCTACATCCGTGCTAGCATTTGCTGTTATTTTTTGCTAATAGTCATTCTGACCAAGGTGAGATGGAATCTCAGTGTAGTTTTGATGTGTATTTCTTTGATGGCTAAGAGTACTGGATTTTTCTCATAAATAAAATATGGTTGGGGCTAGAGAGATGGCTCAGTGGTTAAGAGCAGTGGCTGCTCTTGCAGAGAACCTGGGTTCAATTCCCAGCATCCACATGGAGGCTAACAACCGTCTGTAACTCCAACGCCCTCTTCTGACCTCTTCAGGCCATACTCGGGTGCACCTACCTATATGCAGACAATATACTCATATGCATAAAAAATAAAATAAAATATTTTAATAAATAAAACATGGCAAGCAGAACTCGCAGAAGGTGCTCTTCAATGCTAACTGCTGCTTCTGCCCATTTCTCCTTCTTCCTTAATAAGAGCCTCCTCTTTCTATTGTGTTTTTTTTTTCCTGTTAGGAGAGCTTGCTCTGGTACAGGTAGGGCTGCCAGCTTTTTCGATATTCTTTACTTCTCTTCACCCAGCAGGACACTTTTGTCAGATACAGTACTTCCTATTGGCTTCTGTGTCAGATGAGAGACTCCCTGTCAATCACTGTTCCTTTCTCCTGCATCCTCTGACAAGTGGCAGTCTGGTATGTCTATGGATTTACCTATTCTGGACATTTCAGATATAGGAGTCATACACAATATATGGCCTTCTGTGTCTGGCTTCTTCTGCCAGATGACACTCTGAAGGTCCATCCTCACTGTAGTGTGTTGGTGCTCCTTCCTTGTATGGTGAATGGTATTCCATACTGTGGACATGCTGTTCTTGTCATCTGCTCACTAACTGGTACACACTTGGGTTGTATTCATTTTTGTTTATTGTGAACAGTTACTGCGAACATTCATATATGAATTTTTGAGTGGAAAAATAAACTTTCATGCCTGTTAGACAAACACAAAAGAGTAGAATTGCTGGACTGTGGGGCACTTGTTTAACTTTTTGAAGGACTAAGAAACCTTCAAAGTAGTTGCACTATTTTCCACTTCAATAAAGAATGGAAGCTGGATTTCTCCATACCCTCACCACTAGTTCCATGGTTGTAACTTCCTTCTTTGCTGAGATTTTCTATTTTTTCCATTTGTTCCAAGAGAATTGGCAGCTTAATGCAGAAGCATTTTCAAGGGGTCTGTTTTAAAATCCTTGCAGATAATTCTTATATTTATCATTTAAATTGTGATTTTCCTGGATTTCCATAAAAAGATTGTTTCTTCCCTGTATCCTGGGCTGAGACTCTTGATCCCCTTACATCTTCTGAGCAGGTGAGCACCTGTTGGCCTTGGTGTATGGTCTGCCCTCTCTGTGTGAGTTATTTGCCAATGACAGCTTTCTTTCCAGAGCCCTTACAAGATTATCTGGTTTGTTACATTCTTCTGGTCCTGCTAAGCCTCCCCAGAATCCCTAAAGGTGCTGCCTGTGGGCCTGGAGATAGTTCCCTGGGGTGTACTTTCTGTGCTGGTGATGGGGTCTGGGTGGGGGGCCCAGAGACACAGGGTTTTGTTCTGCTGTGCTGAGGTCAGATGGGCCACCTGCCTGGTGATGGGGTCTGGGTGAAGCTCTCCCTCAGCAGTTGTCAGCACGGGCAGAAACTGCTCAGGGTCCCTAGCTCATGTCTGGTGGTGCTCAGGGTCAGCAAGGCCATTGGCGGCTGTGCTACAAATGGTGATGCAGAGTTGCAGATGTGCTCCAGATAGGACCTCACTGTCCCTACTGGCCACAGACTGGCAGTTCTCCTACATCTATATAATTGACTCTGGGCCATGACCTCCTTCATTGTCCTTGCTGGAGCTCTTGGGCTCTGTGGAACCATGAGGGCACCTCTCTGGACCCTGGGTCTGGGGCCTCTTTTTCACACTCTCACAGCAATTCCTATTGGTAAGTTTTTGCTCTTTTATCCACAGATGTGGAGGTAGTAGCTCTTGGATGCCCAGGCCCTGCGGCATGAGGATCTAGGTGTCTGCTTGGTTCCCATTTACCCTGAGGTGGGTAGGACATCCTGAGGCAGGAAGGCTGTGGGCTGCAAAGGGTCTGACTCTTGAGGAGACTTCCTTCAATATGGACTGAGAGGGTCCAATCCCAAGGTGAGTTTAGAGCCCAGGAGCAGAATGGGGGACACAGCACAGTGCCTGTCTCTATGACCCAAATGGACACCAAGTGCTATGGTTTCTGTAGGGCCTACTCTATATGATGTCTCCTAGTTGGGCTGGGACTATGGGGTAGTGGGAGAGCCTGGTTGTAGAGCAGCATCCAGTCTTAGCTAGTTGCCACTCCATGATTAGGAACAAAATTGAAGACCCAAATATGAGTAAATGCAATTTCAGCCACCTGATATTTGACAAAGGGGCCAAGAATATTCACTGGAGGAAAGGCAGCATGTTCAGCAAATGGCGCTGGCAAAACTGGATCTCTACCTGTAGAAGAATGAAACTAAACCCCTATCTTTCATCCTGCACAAAAGTCAATTCCAAATGGATCAAAGATCTCAATGTAAAGCCTGAAACTCTGAAACTGTTAGAAGAAAACATTGG
>NW_008359444.1:1786418-1786842 GCF_000622305.1 Nannospalax galili
AATATGGGCTAAGGAGTTGAACAGAGAGTTCTCAAAAGAAGAAGTAAAGATGGCTATGAAACCTCTTAAAAGATGTTCAACATCATTAATAATTAGGGAAATGCAAATTAAAACCACTTTAAGATTTCACCTTACCCCAGTCAGACTGGCTAAGATCAAGAAAACAAATGATACCAAATGTTGGAGAGGATGTGGGGATAGGGGAACACTCATCCACTGCTGGTGGGGCTGCAAACTTGTTCAACCCCTATGGAAATTGTTAGGTCCGAGGTTCGGGAATGATTGGAGACCACCCACCAAAATTTGAAATTTAGATTTTATTGAAAAACATTCCAGTTCTGAATGACCAGTGGGGAAAGCAGTGTGGAGAACGCTTAAAAAACTACAAATGAGCCTACCATTTGACCCAGTTATACCACTCCTT
>NW_008359444.1:1788034-1788626 GCF_000622305.1 Nannospalax galili
AAAAATAAATTGGTTTATCTGGGCCAACTGTATGGCTGTAAATACCCAAAAGGAAAGTATAACCAAAGATTAAAGGGACCAATATAAATTCTTAAGAATCCATATGTATAGCTAAAGGCTACATAACAAGCAACAACACCAGATAGGAGATACCTTCTTTTGAGTTGTTGGCCAGGGTGGCCCAAGGGACTCCCAGATAGTAACCCAGCAGAGAACTGAGAAAGTGAACAGCAGACCCCAAACTTATCTAAAGGAATATTGACAACCAATTGGTGCTAGATGAGGAACAGCTGACCTTCCTAAAACAAACACCTCTAGACAGGCTGACTAGATTCACCAGATGGACAAGTAGTGGGGAATGGCTAGGGGTGCCAACAATACAGCAGACAGTAGCAGGAATATCAGAGTATAAGGGCTCTAGTCGGGGAGGGAGGCTATGGGAGGGTGCTATCTGGGAAGTGGTGTATAGTTGAATAAGATGGTTTGGGATGTTCTGTGTGATACACACACATACACACAAATCAACAAATTTTAAAAAATTTATTGTATTTGAGGAGGAAGCATGGAAATTTACATCATGTTAATTAGTAGA
>NW_008359444.1:1788829-1796808 GCF_000622305.1 Nannospalax galili
TTAAAAATTCATTCAATTTTATAGGGCTTATACTGAGTTCAATATTGTATAACTGTATTAATTCAACTGTGAGCCTAGAAACTTACAGCCACTTGGGAAAGAGATGTACTCTTGCTCTGGAGTGTGTTACTGAATATGTTAAAGCTGTAATGAAATGCTTCTTCTAATCATGTAGTTATTAAAAATTTTAAAAAAGTAGAATGTCAGCCAGGTATGGTGGCTCACGTCTTTAGTCCCAGTACTTGGGAGGCAGCAGCAGGTGGATCTCTGTGAGTTCAAGGCCAGCCTGGTTTACATAGTTCCAGGACAGCTAGGGCTACAGGGAGACCCTGTCTCAAAAAGACCAAAAAAAAAAAAAGTAGAATGTCCAGATTTTATTTCAGGTGACCATTGGTTTGAGCAAACAAACAAACAAACAAACAAACAAAAAACCCCATCCCCTCAAAAACCCAAAAACCATAAAAAACAAAAAACAGAAAACAACAACAACAAAAAAACATATTTAGCTGTGAGTTTTAGCTATGAGCCACAGTCATTTTTTTAACTTTAAAAAGATTTATTGAGAATTTCATACATGCATATAAGGTGTTTTGTTCAAATCTATACCCACTCCCACCCCTCCAACTCCTCCCATATCTCCCCATCACTTTTCCTGAAAACTTCATGTGCTCTTTCTTTCTTTTTTTTTTTTGTGGGGCTTTTTCCTACTATAACACTCTCCCCTCTGAAGACGTAACCCTAAAACCTTTTAGGGATTAGTTAAGAGTTCCCAAATACTTTTGACATTTTTGGCCTTTGCAAAAGTGTATGTTGCTAAGAGGCCCAAGGACATTTTGACTTTTAGCCAAGAAACTGGACACTTTTCTTTGGAGTCTTTTTACCCTAACTGCCTAGCCACACCAACTTAATACACCATCCTCTGAAGAGGTTACCCAAGTTGCCAATGGGGAATTGGGATGCACACTGCTCTGGCTTCTTCCACGCTGAACAGGGATGCAGGATGAGGCAATTGGGGTACCCCTTCAGTGGGTCTATCTAAAAGACTCCCAAAGTGCATAATTCTTAACTGTTGGGAGAAAAGAAAGTCCTTGACTGGTGCCTAGGAGATGTGAAGGCAAAGTAAAGGTAAGAGTAGTTAGCATTACAAGTTCTAGTCAGGGAACCAGAAAAGGTCAGAACAGGGTAATTTTAAAATGTTCATATCAGAATCCCCTGGAATTTCTTGATGAGAGCTTCCAAAAGCATCCCTCTATTGGGTTCCTCCTCATTTTTCTTCTGTCTTCCAAGGCTGGACTCAAGAGTGTTGGACTCGGGATTTGTTTTCAGGCACTTTGATAGCTGTTGGAGTGGCTAGAATCAGTGTCAGTTCCCTCACAAAGGCTTCTAGGTAGGGGGAGAAGACAAATATATCTATCATTTAAAAACGATACTGGGTTGTCTCCCTTAGCTACAGGTGGGCACTACAGTATTGCAGACCAAGATTTGAAGTCTTACATCTGAGCAGTACTTTCTATTTAGAAACAAAATCATCAATAAGAAATAATTGTCTAAATAAGATTTTATATGGACTTAAGCCTAATGTCTGGGAAGTTTAATCCCTTGAACTCTTATAGAAATATACTGATGACTTTACTCTTTGGTTATACTTTCCTTTTGGGTGTTTATGACCAAACAGTTGGCTCAAATAAACCAATTTATTTCTACTCTTAAGGTCGTTTGAGTATCTGTTCCTCAGGGGTCACATGGGCTTGGGAGGAGCCCCTGGCTCCTTTTTTTCTTTTATACTAGTTCCATCTATGTGAAGATGTCAAAGTCCTGCTCAACTGGTGCCACAGTCTTATAACTTGTCCACTATAGAAAAACAACCAACCAACACACACACACACACGCATTTGTGATTTTAGAGTCATTGTCCCAGCATATGTACAACAATTTCTCTTCCAAAATACATGAAATGAAGAGTGATTAAAAATAGCACAGGATGGTATATAGTATTATAGTAATATAATGTCTAAACTTTATTGTAAAATTAATACATTTGTCAGCTATTATTGTATTCAGTCAGATTCTATCAGAGAAAAATCTCTAGACAATGCTACACTTAACTTTATATGGAGGAGGTCATCAGTAAAATGTGGAAATAAAATTGAGAAGTTATGGAGTTAATATGCTAAAGATTGGCACTGATTAGTCAACTAAAAAAATGTTTGTACATTATAATTAACATATTCTGATTATGAGAATTCCAAATTCAGCTTAATTGACATGATAACACATTCTTCAGGTCTGTAAGTTAACTTCCTGGGAAACATAATTCCAGTAGAGTTTAACAGAAGCATTTATAATGGAGTGTTAGCAGCCTCATAAGTGTGCTAGGGAGTGCATTTGGGTATCATTATAATATTTCAGGACCAATGGAATTGAATTACCCAGCTGCAGTTCCTATGGAGTTTCACAAAAGAATCTATTTAAGTTTTTATGTACTTTGAGAACAGTGTATGAGATTAATGAGTTACACAGATAGTAACAGAATTTATGATGCAAGAGATGTCAGTGCTTATTCAACTGTATTTGTCTAACAGGGAAAACTTTATCACCATAGATACTCATAAACACCTAAAATAATTTTGTGCTTAGATATTTTCTGCATAATAACAGATGTTAATACTAAAGTCTAATTTTACTTAATATTGTTAGTGTAGCAAGCTAATAGTTTAGAAATATGTAGACTGTAAATTATCTATAAACATAGAAGTAAGGAATGAAAAATTAAAGAAATTAATGCATGCACCAAGAAGATAACTCATCAGGTAAAGGTACTTGCTGCTAAGCCTGATGATAAGAATTTGATTTCTAGTATTTTCTTGGTAGAGGGAGAAAATTCACCCCCACAAGTTGTTCTCTGACTGCCACAAAATGAATAAAAAAATGTAATGTTTTAAAAAAAGTTAATAGGATGGGGCTGGAGAGATGGCTTGGCAGTTACGAACACTGACTGTTCTTGCAGAAGACCTAGGTTTGAATCCCAGAACCCACATGGCAGCTAACAACTGTGCATAACTCCACTTCCAGGGGCTCCGAGAGCCTCTTCTGTCCTCTGCTGGAATTGCATGACATGTGTGCACTTACCTCTATGCAGGCATAACACTTGTACACATAAAATAAAAATAATAAATAAAATACTTTAAAAAGTTAATAGGAAAGTAAGTAAATAAGAAAATAATCATTTCTACAATGAGTTTCAGTCCTATTCTTCCTTCAGATTTGAAGGGTATTAGGAATTTTGGCTGTAAACTCAAATGAATTTATATTTTATCTGATGAGCTAAGTTACCAGTCTTTTTCCTACATCATTAGAAGCCCTGATCTCTAAGAATTTTCAAGTTTGGATCTGATGTAAGCATAAGGAAAAGGGAAAATTTGGGCACATTTAAGCAATACAGAGTCCTTGATTATATCAAGAAACAGCAACCCTTAAGAATATTTCATCTGACAATGGGCATGGTCGTGAATGCCTTTAATCCTAGACCTCGAGAAGCAAAGGCATCTGTGAGATTGATGCCAGCCTGGTCCTCATAGTGAGTTTCAGGTGAGCAGGGACAGGGAGACCCTGTGACGAAGCAAAAACAGAGCAAAAGACCAAAAAGAGAGCATTTCATCTGGCAATTCTCTTAGAAGAACTAGAGAGGGAATCCAATATTAATTTGTCAGAGGACCAGGATCAGGTAGAGTTGGAAGAGTGAAAGGACCGAGAGGAATTAGAGACCCTAGACTGCTCCAGAAGACTTTGGACTTTAAATGTAGTAGACATCGCATTGGGATTTAAGCAGACAAAGGAATTCCTTTGCTCTTCAAATGTTTTTCTTTTTTTGTGGTAAGACTGATGTCTTTAAGCCAAGTTGGTGGGTTTTATTACACAAGTCCTCCATATTTGGGGTTATACTTATTCCTATATAGTTTGTTATCTTTTTGGTGATATTGTACATGGAGTAGATTTCTTAATTTCATTTTTTGATTGTTCAATGCTAGTGCACAAAAATATCGTTATCCAAATAATTTACATCTCTGTGTTGATATTGTATCCTACAACTTTGTGGGATATTATTTTTTCTCTCTTGTTTTCTTTGTGAAGACCTTAGGATTTTCTATATATAAGATCAGTTCATCTCTACATATACAGAGCTTGAATTTGTTGTTTCTACTCTGGATGCCTCAATTTCTTCTGTAGCTCTCCCAGTGTTGAAAGGACATGGTGAAAGTATGCATTGTTCTCTGATTTCTGATCTTAGGATGAAGACTTTCTGTCTTTTACTCTTGAACATGATGTTAGCTACAAGTCTTTCATAAATATTCTTTGTTAATATACTACAGAGTTCTCTCCTATTATTTTCTGTGTTTTTAAAAAATATCTAAGAACAGGGACTAGAGAGATGACTCAGCAGTTAAGAACAGGTCGTTCTTGCAGAAGACCCAGGTTTGAATCCCAGCACCCACATGGCAGCTAACAACTGTCCGTAATTCCAGTTCCAAGGGATCTGACAGCCTCTTCTGTCCTCCACGGGCATTGCACAACATGGGTGCACTAACCTACATGCAGGCAATACACGCATACACATAAAATAAAAATAATAAAAAACATTAAAAAAATCTAAGAACATTAAACTATGGGAGATATACAATTTGAGGTAATCATCATTTTCCCCCTTTAATATATTAACACTTTGTATTATGTTAATAGGTTATATGTGTGGATTCAAGTTTGCATTTCTGAGATAAATCTTTAAAAAAATATTTTATTATTTTTATTTTACGTGTATGAGTGTATTATTGTCTGTATGTGTGTAAGGGCACCTGTGTCATGCAATGCCCGCAGAGGTTGGAAGAGGGTATCAGATACCCTGGAACTGAAGTTACAGAGGATTGTTAGCTGACATGTGGATGCTGGGAATCAAACCCAGGTCCTCTTCAAGAGCAGCAAGTGCTCTTAACTGCTGAGCCATCTCTCTAGGCCGCCCAAAATAACTCTTAATTGGTCATGGTATACCATCTTGTTCATATGCTATTGATTTCTGTTTTCTTCAATGTTGAGATTTTTGCATCATTATTTTTCAGGATGCTGGCCTGTAGTTGCCTATTGCTATGATGTCTTTGCTTGGCTTTGTTGTCAGGGTAATCTTTACCTTCTATAGGGAGTTAGAAAGGTTTGTATTAATTTTTCCTTACATGCTCATCAGACTTCACCTATGAAATCATCTTGTCTTTGATTTTCTTTCTTGGTAGATTTTGGATTTTGGATTGAACTTCTCTACATATGATAACTCTTTCTTATTTCGATTCCCTATTGAGTCAGCTTTGGTCATTTATGTTTTTCTAGGAACTGTGGATTTCACATAGGTTATCTCTTTTCTTGATAAATTTTTCTTCAAAATATAATATTCTTAAGTATTTTATTGAATTTATGTGTATTTCATACAGAACATGTTAATCAACTTCATACCCTCTTCCCCATTGACAACCTTCCCATAGCTCCTCCCCTCACTGGATTTAATGCATTCTGTCATTGGTGTTAAGGCCTATCCAGTCAATTTAGTGTTCCCAAACATCCCTCAGTGCAAGTTCATCCACTGAGATCTAGTCAATCTGTCTAGAGTTCCTCCCTTTATGAAGATCAACTATTCCTCACCTAGCAGTAATTAGCTGCCAATAGTTTTTTGGCTAAGATTGAGTCCTGCTACTTTTTCCCACAGTTCTATGCTGGGTTTTTATCTGGTTGGGTTTATATGGGTCTTGTGCATGTTAATGCCATTGCTGTAGGTTCATATGAGCAAGGTCCCAGGAGCCTTTAAGACTCTATTTCAATATAGTCATGCGCCTCCTTCCCTGGCTCTTACAATCTTTCTGCCCTCTCTTCTGCAATGGTCCCTGAGCCCTGTGTGGGTGAAGTTTACTATGGGAGCCCTGTCCACAGACCCACACTCCTATGCTTTGGCCATCTGTGTCATTTTCTGTTCCTGAACCTCTATTGCGTGAGGGAGCTTCATTGATGAGAGTTGAGAGATGCATTAGCTGTCTCTCTATTCCTTATTCTCCTGTTTCATGAGTCTCAGGTATAGGGATTCCATTGTAGATGTGTCACCTAGGATTGGGTATTTCACAGACAATCACTGTGTGTGACCAGTTGTGGAACACTGTAATAGCCTCCATCTGTTGCAAGGGAAGCTTCTTTGATGAGAGGTGACAGGCATACTTGTCTGTAAATATAATGATCCATATTTAGCACATAGTAAGAAATTGTATTTGTCTAGGGATGTGACATCCTTGGAGTTTTCTCTAAGATCTATGACCTCGCCAGCCATGTGTATTTGGCTACAGTACCATGCAGGAGTTCCCTCTCATTGAGTGGGCTTAAAATCCAGTTAGGTAGCTGTTGATTACCCACAAGATGAAAGTGTCACTACTGCTCCAATATAGTTTGCTGTGCTGGTCATTGTTGTGATTATTAGACCTTAAAGCTGGGGTTAGATCGTCGATTGATAATCTCCCTTAGCAGCTTGCATAATGTTTTCCAAAACTATGAGAGCTAGCCTTCAGGGAGGTGGCTTCCAGGTTAGTTCTAACTCCATTGCTCCAAATCCTATGTCTGAAGTATGTCATGTCTTCAGCATTAGGGACTTACCTTCCAGTTCTAGAAGGCAATCAAGGGCTGTGGCAATATTTTGTGTGATTTTGTGCCGCAAGCCATGACTCTGACCAGCAGAGCCGAGGAAAGGACAACACGGACGCCAAGATGAGGTTCACTTCACTTTTTCTTCTCCTTTATTCCTCATCATCCCCCAATATATATCCTCAGTAGATCCCTCCCACAGTCAGGTCATAACCGGGAGCCAATCAGGCGTGAACACGGGACTAGCATGCAGGCAGAGCAGCATCTCATTGGGCCATGCAGTAAAATCATGCTTGGTGATGTCTCTTGTCAGGCAGGCTGCCCGTGATCAGGCTTAAAGCCGCTTGCGCGTTGGAGCAAACAACTGCGGTTCACAAGGCTTGGCCGCCAGCCAGGGCGCCATCTTGGCCGGCTTGACCGCGCCCGCTTCCCACAATTTTGGGGGTCTCTTGGACTACCCTGGCCGATAACTTGAAGGGAGTTTTCTTCTGTGTAGCACTATTTTTGTTATATAGCCTTCAGCTATGAATATGGGCTCATGTAGAGATATTGTGTAAATTTTCAGTAGGTTTTTGAACTAATATGTTTCCCTCTGGTTTTTCATACCAGCTAAACCTTATTTATCATTCCTCTCTCTCTCTGCCTAATCCTCCCTCCTCCCTCCTTAGGTAAAATTCCCCCATTTTCCGCATTTCACCCTTGATAATACCTGCCTCCTATGGTTTCCCCTCTCTTGAGCTCTTTTTTCCCTCTTATCCCCATAGTTCCTTGTATAATCTTTCCTCGCTCCCTCTCATTTAAATACTCCCCATTTTACCCATTTCCACCTTGGTAGCACCTGTTTCCTAGTGTTTCTTAAAGGTCAAAACCAATGCACTCACTTTTGATTTCAATGATCTGGATCTTTGCTCTTCAGTTTCTTAATCAGTCTATCTTAAGAATCATAAACAAAAATTCCCATACTTCACAGAATTAGAAAAAAAAATCCTTAAATTCATGTGGAAGCACAAAAGACTCCAGATAGCCAAAGCAATGCGGAGCACAAAGAGCAACGCTGGAGGGATTACTATACCAGATCTCAAAGTATACTACAGAGTTATAGTCATAAAAACAGCATGGTACTGGTACAAAAATAGACAGATCAATGGAACATCATTGAAGATCCAAATCTGAATACATGCAATTTCAGACACCTGATATTTGCCAAAGGTGCCAAGAACACACAATGGTGGAAAGACAGCATCTTCAACAAATGGTGCTGCAAAACTGGATCTCCATCTGTAGAAGAATGAAACTATATCTTTATCTTTCTCCTT
>NW_008359444.1:1797004-1805385 GCF_000622305.1 Nannospalax galili
GAGGGAGGCTATGGGAGGGTGCCATCTGGGAAGTGGGTGTATAGTTGAATAAGATGGTTTGGGATGTTCTGTGTGACATACACACACACACAAAATCAACAAATTTTTAAAAATGTATTATATTTGAGGAGGAAACAATTAAAAGAGGGGCTAAAGATCCAAACAGAGAGTTCTCAAAGGAAGAAATAAAGGTGACTACGAAACATCTCAAAAAGTGTCCAACATCATTATTAATTAGGGAAATACAAATTAGAACCACCCTAAGGTATCACCTTACCCCAATCAGACTGGCTAGGATCAAGAGAACAAATGATAACAAATGCTGGTGAGGATGTGGAGAAAGGGGAACACTCATTCACTGCTAGTGGGATTGCAAGCTCATGCAACCTCTATGGAAAACAGTGTGGAGAATCTTAAAAAACTAAAAATGAACCTACCATATGACCCAGTTATACCATTCCATAGCATATACCCAAAGGACTCATCCTATTGTAGAGACACTTGTACAACCATGTTTGTTGCTGCTCTTTTCAAAATAGCTAAGAGATGGAAGCAACCTAAGTGTCCCTCAATTGATGAGTGGATAATGAAAATGTGGTTCATATATACGATGGAGTTTTACTCAGCAGTAAAGAAAGATGAAATAATGAAATTTGGAGGTAAATGGATGGACCTAGAAATGTTATACTGAGTGAAGTAACCCAGACTCAGAAAAACAATGACATATGTTCTCCCTCATATGTGGATCCCAGCACCAAATCCTTTTAAATTCCAGGTCCTTTTAATAAGATGATGCTATACAGCAGTCCCTTCTGCATGAAATAACTGTCATCATCATGACTTCAACTGAGCCTGATCGCTAAACATAGTCACAATTGGTCTTGTTGACAGTTGTGCTCATTCACTAAAGTGGCTGGAGTATCCAGCCACTCTTCCAAGCCAACTCTATGTAATTTCACCCTAATCACACATGGCCTCCTGGATTTGGGGAAGGTTAAATTATACCATCTAGGGAAGGCTAGGAAGAGAAAACATGACCCATGCTAGGTAAAGGCTTCCAGTGTGCATACCCACAGGTCACTATACACCTCAGCAACCCCTCAGTTCTCTCAGTAAGTAAGCTCAATAAATTCCCAATAGAGGGATGCTTTTGGAAGCCCTTATCAAGAAATTCCAATGGACTCTCATATGAACATTTGAAAATGGCCCTGTTCTGACTTATTTATAGTTCCCTGTCTAGAACTTGTAATGCTAATTAATCTTGCCTTTACTTCTCCTTCACATCTCCTATTCATGATTCAAGGACTTTCTTTTCTCCTTAGAGATAAGAGTTATGCAATTTGGGAGTCTTTTTGATAGACCCACTGAAGAGGTATTCCAATTGTCTAACCCTGCATCCCTGTTCATCATGGAAGAAGCCAGAGTGGTCTGTGTCCCAATTCCCTATAGACAAGCTGGGTAACCTCTTCAGAGGATGGTGTGACATCATGTACTTGTTATTTGACTTTTTGTGGTTTATTTATTCAGATTGTGAATGTTTTCAAAATTTTTTCTACAATGTGTATATGCAAATGTTTAAATATGCATTCATACCTGTTTGTTATGTGCTATATAAATACTTCTTACATAACTTTTTTTTGTGTAAAAGTAAGGACTGGTAGGTACTGACATTCATATAGACATAAACATGAATATTATGCCAAAAACCCGATAGAAATAAATAAATGAATCACAGAAGAAGAAAGAGTACATGAAGTTATCAGAAAAATGTGATGGGAAGATATGGGAGGATTTAGAGGGGAGGGAGTGGGCATGGATTTGATCAAAACACCTTATATGCATGTGTGAAATTCTCAAGAAATTATTTATTAAAAACCTTACCTAGGCACATTTGTTGTGTGCACATTGTATTCCACAATATAATATAAACAATAAAAAAGAATCATAAACACTACTAATGTTTTTAATAAAGATTTGTTGGGTTCATTGAACATGGTGGCAGTTTTTGAGGTCTTCTGTGGTCTCCTCTCCAGCAGAACCAGGCATACATGTAACCATGTTTGAGGGACCTACATTGATATTGATCTTGGCTCCCTCTACTCATGTGTGGGTGTCTTCAAGCATGGGAAAATGGAAAGAACTGCCAATGACCAGGGGAACCTAACCATGACAAGCTATGTTGCTTTTACTGACCCTGAGTGATCGATTAATGATGTTGCAAAAATTACGTTGTCATGAACCCCATGAACAGTGTTTATGCCAAACGTCTAGTTGGGTACAGGTTTGATGATGCTGTTGTTCAGTCTGATATGAAACACTGGCCCTTAATAGTGGGGAAAGATGCAAGCAGGCCCAAGTAGAAAGTTCCTGTCCAGAAGAGGTGTCCTCTATAGTTCTGACAAAGATGAAGGAAAATCCAGAAACCTACCTTGGGAAGACTGTTACCAATGTGGCCACAGTGCCAGCTTACTTTTAATTATTCTCAGTGGCAGGCAATCAGAGCTGCTGAAACCACTGCTGGCCTCAGTGTACTTAGAGAAGAAGATTGGGAGGTGGCACTTTTGATGTGTCAATCACTATTGAGGATGGAATCTTTGAGGTCAAATCTACAGCTGGAGATACACTTAGGTAGAGAACACTTTGACAACCTAATGGTCAACCATTTAATTGCTGAGTTTTAATGCAAGCATAAGAAGGACATCAGTGAGAACAAGGGAGCTGCCCACCATCTCTGCACTGCTTGTGAATGGACTAAGTGTATCCTCTTCTCCAGGCCAATATTGAGATTGATACTCTTTATGAGGGAATTGACTTCTGTACCTCCATTACTTGTGCTTGATTTGAAGAGCTGAATGCTGACTTGTTCTGTGGCACTATGGACTGTGTAGAAAAAGTCCTTCGAGATGCCAAACTAGACAAGTCATGGATTCATGATATCATCCTGGTGGGTGATTCCACCCGTATCCCCAAGATTCAGAAACGTTTACAAGACTTCTTCAACAGAAGAGGACATTGGATCCCCTGGAACTGGAATTATAGATGGTTGTTAGCCACCATATGGGTCCTGGGAATCAAACCTTGATCCTCTGCAAGAGCAACCAGTGCTCTTAACTGCTATTTTCAGCATATTGTATTTCTGTTATTTAAAAATTGTTCCACTGACATTTAGCATTGTACATATTTTTGTGGTGAATTATGATACATATATATATATATATATCTTTAAATCTGATAAGCATGTGTACCTAATCAGAAGTCTTATCATTTTCTTAAAGTGAATGCATTCAAAAGGTGTTCTGGTAGATTCTTTGGAAATTTACAGTTCATTACCTATGGGCTCCTTATTTACTTATTTTTCCTTCTTAAATATAACCTAGTGCCCATTGATCAACTTTTCCCCATCTCCCCCCTCCCCTGATCTTTCCAGTCTTTGGTACTCACTATGTTAACCTCAAATTATATGAAATAGCTTCTCAGATTCCACATATTAGTGATACTGTGCAATGTTTGTCTTCTCTTCCTGGCTGTTTTCATTTAGCATAATGACTACGAGTTCCTTCCAAGTTGTTGAAAATAACAGGATTTCATTATCTTCTGACTAAATAGTAAACACATATATTTTCTTTATCAGTTCATCAGATGATGGATGGTTAGGTTGGTTTTATACCTTGGATCTTGCTAATAACATTGTAATAAACAATGGGAGTATAGATTCAGTACATTTTAAAATTATTTTCTTAGCGTAACCTTGGGTATTATAATTTATATCATATTTATAGCAATATATTTTGAGTTAATATCGATTTGACTTCCATAATTTTGTGCTATGCAAAATTCTGTTCCTTTATTATTTTTCTTCATTTATGAAATGTTTACAAATTATAATTTCTATTTTATGTGTTTTAATTAGGGTTTACGCATTTGTCTTTTATATCATGTAGGAGAAAAAGAAGTTGCATTTCAAAATTAAGTCAGTGCTGACATCCATGTTTCCTAATGTACTTACCTGTGCCACTGTTCTATTTTTCTTCACATGGGTTTAGGATGCTACCCAGAATCTTATGTGTTATCTTGGAAGACTCCCTGAAGTGTTTACTGTGGGTACACTGCAGGCGTACTAGCAATAAGCTCCTTCAGGCTTTGTTTCTCTGAGAAAGTCTGAATTTCTCCTTTACTTTGAAGATTAGTATTGCTCAAGATATAATCATTGTATGACATTTTTTTCTCCCAGTACTTTGAATGTATTTCCCTACTTTGGGCTTTTACCTTCAAGATTTTGATAAGACATTGACTATTAGTTTTTTTAAAAAATTTTTTAATTTTTGTGAATTTCATACAATATATTTTGACTATATTTAGATTCCCTCCCATACCTATATCCCATTTCCTAGCCCCCACCAAATTTCTACACTCTAATACTTATATAAAGGCCAATATAAATATAAATGTATAAATATAAATATAGAGGCCTATAGACTCAGGATGGTGTCCGTCAGTGTGGGTTCATCTACTGGAGCCTAGTCAACCTACTAAGAATCTCATCCTTAAATGAGATTGAATCTCCCCTTCCCAGCAGTTACCAATTGACAGTAGCTTTTCATATGGGGTTGGGGTATAGGGTTGGGGTTTCTTACCCACTTACCTCTTATAGTTGAGATTTTGTTTGGCTTGAGCTTATGTGGGACATGTCCATGCTGTTAGTATTGCTGTGAATTCATATGAGTAACTGGCCAGCTACCTAGAAAAGAATGTTTCCTTGTGATCATCCACCTCCTCTGGCTCTTACAATCTTTCCAGCACCTCTTCTTTAATGATCCCTGAACCTTGGAAGGTAGAAATTTGATGTAGATGCCCTATTCAGGGATGAGCAGTCTGCAGCCTCTTATTCTATGTTCATTGGCCAGTTGTGGTTCTCTGTTTTAATCACTATCTGTGGAATAAAGAATCTGAGAGATGCATTAATCTATGTGTGTAACAATGTTATTACAAGTCAGTTTAATGCTATATCTGTTTATGAGAATATCTTCATCTCTACTGTCTAGCTTTCACAGTGCTGGAAGATGCCATGTAACCTACCTGAAGAGAAAGTTTAGCATGAACCTTACCCAGCTGTGAATTCTGTGAGCTACAACAACTGGCCTGGAAGATATGCCTACTGGTGCATGGAATAACCAGGTACTTTCTAATTGGATTTAATGTCTTCTTCATAGGGTGGAGCCCATACTAGACAGTCTACAGGCCATGGGAGAAAAACTATTAGTCTTATTGTGAATCCCAAGTATGTGATCAGTGTTTTCTTCATTTCTCTTTTCAGGGTTCTATTTTTTAACAGTTTGCTTATAATGTATTGCTTTTGTTTCTCTTTAACTCTTTTATATGTTGCTTTTAATTTTAGTAGTATTTAAACGTTTGTTATGATTGCTTCAACTAGCCAATGAAATTATACATTTAAAGTATATGACATAGTTTTTTTTCCTTGTTATTTTTTAAGATTCGTTTTAGTGCTCTTGGGTCTGGATCCAGGCCTTGAAGCATAGTCAACCTACAGACAAGGAGATGTCACACCTTAAAGAAAATTGACTCTCCCTCTCCCAGAAGCTATCAATTGCCAATAGTTTTTAAGCAAGACTGCAGCTTCTTGCTCTCATTCCCTATCCATGCTGGGAGTGTGTCTACCTTAAGCTTGAGTATGTGTTGTGAATGCTGTCACAAATGCTGTGGGTTAATGCTTACAATTACTCTGTTGTGTGTGGAAAACATGGTTTCCTTCTACCTATCCATCACCTTTGACTCTTACAACTTTCCACCCCCTCTTCCACAGTGATCTGTGAGCCTTGGGTGAAAAGGGTATGATACAGATACCTCATTTAGGGTCAAGCACTCCACAGTCTTTTATTTTCTGAATGTTGACGAGTTGTAAGTCTCTGTGTTAATGACCATCTACTGCAAGAAGCAGCTTTCCTGGTGGGACCTGAAAGATGCATTAATCTATGGGTATAACAGAAAATCATTAGGAGTTGGTTTAATACTATGTCCATTTGGCAGGATAATAGTAGTGAGTTCTGTGACCTGTCTAGTTCTTGGCTCTGATATAAGTGCCAGGTATGGGTTCCTTCTTGTGAAATGGACCTTAAATTAAAGCTGAAAGTGGTTGGTTACTCCCATATCATTCATGCCACTACTGCACCAGTAAGCATAACTTGCTAAGTCACTTATGAGAGGGATCATGCAATGTTTTTCTTTCTGGGTCTGGGTTACTTCACTCAAGATGGTTATTTCTAGTTCTATTTATTTACCTGTGAATTTTTAAACTCTGTTTTTCTTAACAGCTGAATAATAGTGCATTGTGTAAATGTACCATAGTTTCATTATCCATTCAGCAGTTGATGGACATCTAGGTTGTTTCCATATCCTGGATATTGTGAATAGAGCAGTAATGAACATGGATGAACAGGTATCTTCCTAGTAGGATATAGAGTCTTTTGGATATATACCCAAGAGTGGTATGGCTGGATCATGTGATAGACCTATTTATAGCTTCTTGAGAAGCAATCACATTGGTTTCCTTAGTGGTTACACAAGTTTGCACTCCCATCAGCAGTGAATAAATATTCCTTTTCCCACACATCCTCACCAGCATTTGTTATCATTTATTATTATTATTTTTTGATCTTAGTCATTCTGACTGGGGTAAGATGAAATTGCAAAGTAGTTTTAATTTGTATTTCCCTGGTGGTTGAAAATGTTGAACATTTAAAAAATATTCATCAGCCATTTGTGTTTCATCTTTTGACAATTCTGTTTAGTTCCTTGCCCTAATTTTTATTTTTTTTAGTTCTTTGTATATTCTATGTAGTAAGCCTCTGACAGATGTATAGCTGGTGAAGATTTATTTTCCCTTTCTGTAGGTTTCCTCTTCACTTAAATCGTGGTGTCCTTTGCTGTGCAGAAGTTTTTAGTTTCATGAGAACCAATTTTCCAACTTCTGGTTTTAATGCTGACATCATTAAGTCCCTTCCTATGCCTGTAAGTTCTAGTGTATTTCTTACTTTCTTCCTTATCAGATTCAGGGTATCATGTCTTCTGTTGAGGTCCTTGACCTACTTAGAGCTTTGTGCAGGGTTGTAAATGGGGATCTAGTTTCATTCTTATATATATAGCTATCCAATTTGACCAGCACCATTTTTCGAAGATGTTGTCTTTTGTCCAATGTATATTTTTAGTTCTTTTGTAAAAAAATCATATAGCTATAGGTACATGGGCTTAAATCTGTGACATCAGTTCTATTCCATTGATCAATCTGTCTTTTCATGCCAATGGCATTCTTTTTATTATGACAGCTTTGTAGTATAGTTTGGAATCAGGGACGGTGATGCCTCCAGCTCTTCAGTAGTCAATATTATTGTGGTCATCCTTGTTTTTTTGTTCTTCCATATGAAATTTCAGATCATTTTTCAATTTCTCTGAAGAATTGTTTTGGGATTTTGATGGAGACTGCATTGACTCTGTAGATTGGTTTTGGTAAGATGGCCTTTTTCACAATGTTGATCATTCCATGAGCATGGGAGGTCTTTCCATTTTCTGTTATCTTCTTCAATTTCTTTCTTCAATGTCTTAAAATTTTTTATTATACAAGTGTTTCACTTGGTTAGATTTATTCCAAGATATTTTATGTTTTTAAGGCTGTTGTGAATGGGATAATTTCCTTGGTTTCTTTCTCAGTATGCTTATTGTTGGTATGTAGGAAGACTATTGATTTTTAAGTGTTAATTTTGTATCCTGCTACTTTGCTGAATGTGTTTATCAGCGCTAGGCATTTTCTGGTAGAGTCTTTAGGGTCTTTTTTGTATAAAATCACAAAATCTACAAATAAGGATCTTTACTTCATTGATGGACACAGAAGTTCATTCTTTTAAAATATAGATGTTTTTAGGTAGGAAAGTCACTCAGCACAGCATATTATCTTATCTAATAATTTGGTATGTTGATTTGTTTTCTTCTTTTATTGATTCCTAGTTTTATTATATGGTAGCTGGAAGTGATGTGTTACATTTTTTTTTCAAGTTTTTTTTTTTTTTTAGAAGCATTTCATTACAGCTTTAACATATTCAGTAACACATTCCAGAGCAAGGATACATCTCTTTCAAAGGTGGCTGTAAATTTTTAGGTTCACAGTTGAATTAATACAGTCATACAATAATGAACTCAGTAAAAGCCCTGTAAGACATAAAATTGGATGAGCTTTTACCCTTTAAAGAAGATCTCCACTTCATTTTAAGATATGCTGTTTCCCACATTTTTTTTTCAATAAAATATTTTTTTTTAAATTAGAAGAAGCATTTCATTACAACAGCATTAACCTATTCAATAACATATAACAT
>NW_008359444.1:1805953-1845953 GCF_000622305.1 Nannospalax galili
TTAAGTAGCTTTTAGTTATATATGTATGCTCTTATGAAATTATATTGGCCCCTTTAATCTTTGGTTATACTTCCCTTTTGGGTGTTTAAGGACATACAATTGGACCAGATAAACTGATTTGTTTTTACTCTTGAGGTCGTTTGAGGATCTGTTCCTCAGGGGTCTCATGGGCTTGGGAGGAGCCCCTGGCTCCTTTCTTTTATCAGTTCCATCTATGTGAAGATAAGTCAAAGGTCCTGCTCGACCATTGTTGGAAAACCATTTATTGAAACTTGCTTTGTGACTTAATATATAGAATCTGTGATTTGTGAATTGTGATGGCTTTTTACACAGCTTATATAAGTACTTTGTAGAGACTCTGCTCTTTCCTTTGATATTTTTGTTCACAAGTGTACTGGTTATTAAAGGGAGGGAGGGAGGGAGGGAGGGGGAGAGAGAGAGAGAGAGAGAGAGAGAGAGAGAGAGAGAGAGAGAGAGAAAGTCTGTGTCTGCCTACCTGCCTGTATGTCTGTGTACAATGGAGGTGCCTAACCTAGCCATTTGTTATGCAAAGTAATACTGTATCCTTAGTCTGTATGTGCCTAGCCTGGGTGTGCCCTGTGGATAAGGAGCTGCCACTGGGCATCAAGAGTTTGGAGCTCAGGTATATGGGGTAGCCCTGACTTGGCTTCTCTTGCAGAATTCTGGCTGCTCATGGCAGCAATGACTGTGAAGGAAGAGTGGAGCTCCAGGTGCAGGGGGTCTGGGTGCCCCTCTGTGCCATGCACGGGGACTTAGCAGACACTACAGTACTCTGTCACCATCTCAACTGTGGCAATGCTGTGGCCACATGCAGAGGAGGACATTTTGGGGGAGGAGACACTACTATCTGGAGGGATGTGTTTCACTGTGTGGGGACAGAACCCCATTTGCTGAGCTCTCCTGTAAACACCCTGGGGGCCCAGGAGTGTATCCCAAGAAATTCAGCTTCAACTGTCTACTCAGGTGGGTGCATCTAGTGCTGGGAGTGTGGAAGAGAAAGGAAGACTTAGGTGGAACAGAGGTGTGAGTAGGGGAAGGGAGACAGTGGGTGAGGGTTATCCAGTATGGTTGTTTTCTCTGTTTTAGGGTTTGTCGCTGATAGGTCTCCACAACTTCCTGGGGCTGAGAGACGGGCAAAGCCACTGTGATGGCTGTGTGGAGGTCTCCCTGGATGGCTTGTGGGGCTGCATGTTAGACAATGCCTGGGACCTTGGCAGTGCTGGTGTGGTATGTAGGCAGATAGGGTGGAGAGGCTGAGGGAGCCTCTGATGCACCAGCCCCAGCTGACCCACTTCTGCTGCCTAGGCTCTGAGATTCACCTGACTCAGTACAATGTGTCCAAGTCCCTACTGGTTCCTGTGGGGGAGTCTAGGGATGTAGTTGTGGTGTGCTCTGGTAAGTGTGGGGCTCCCACTCCCCCAGCCTCCCTCCTGACATTCAGGGTGTACTCACTGCGTTTTTCTGCAGGGAGCCTGCGCGTGAGCCTGGCCGCAGGCCCAGGACGCTGTGCTAGACACCTGGAGATATTCTATCAGGGCTTGTGGGGCACCGTGTGTGATGGCACTTGGGCTATGGCCATGCTCTCAGTGCCCCAGGGGCCACCCACTTTGGGTCATGGACTGGGCATATCTGGATGGATGATTTGGACTGTGTGGGCAGAGTCTGTGTTGTGGGAGTGCCCTTCGGGGGATTGGGGCCGGCATCACTGCAGGCACAAAAAGGATGCAGGCATGGTCTGCTCAGGTGGTTGCACCATCCTGTTCCTGTAATGAATTGCCCATCCCTTCCAGGCTCTACTTGGCTGATTGGCCTCTCTGACTGCAGAGTCACAGATCTGAGGCTGCAGGAGAACAGTCAGCCATGCGCTGGACACCTAGTTTTCTACAATGGAACTTGGGGTGGGTCTGCCAGTCCTGACTGCTGCCTCCCTGCCGGTCCCTTGTGAACAGTTGGGCTGTAGGCACCAGGGGCAGCTGCTGGTTAGGCCTGGGAACTCACCTGTCTTGGGGCCTTTCTGGTTGGCCTCCATTCAGTGAGACAAACATAACAGATCCTTGTGGCAGTGCACCTCATCTCCTTGGGATCAGTATTCCTGCCTCAGAGGGGAGGAGGCCTGGCTAATGTGTGCAGGTGTGCACGTTTCTAAGGAGTACCACTGCCCTGAGGCTCTGGGCTGTGTATGGATCATCTGGAATCATTTTAGACCTCTAATGTTTCCTGCATCTTTAAAAAAATATTTTATTTATTAATTTGCCAGGTGTTGTGACACACGCCTTTAATCCCAGCTCTTGGGAGGCAGAGGCAGGCAGATGTCTGTCAGTTCAAGGCCAGCCTGGTCTACATAGTGAGTTCCAGGCCAGCTGGGGCTACAGGGAGACCTTATCTCAAAAAGACCAAAAAAACCATTTTATTTATTAGTTCAATTTTATGTGTATGAGTGTATTGCCTACATGTAGGTAAATGTACCCCTGTCATGCAATGACCTCCAAGGTCAGAAGAGGTCAGATCACATAGAACTAGAGTTACAGACAGTTGTTAGCCACTATATGGGTGCTTGGAATTGAACCTGGGTCCTCTGCAAGGGCAGCCAGTGCTCTTAACTGCTGAGCCATCTCTCCATCCCTGTTTCCTGCATCTTATAAAAGACCTTACACAGAGGAATGGTGTTTGGAACCCTCAGGTTGTGTAGATACCCTTTGAAACCTAGAGGTTTTTTTTTTTTTTTTTTCCCTCCAGTGAGCAGAAACTCCTAGTCATGGAGAGACAGCAAAAACAAGGAAAAGAAAATATTTCTCAGATTTTAAGCATCTGAATTTGGAATACTGATAAGAGTCTTTAATTTCCTACACAGAAAGTACTGAAGTTCCTCGGGGCCCTGAGCATACCTCCAACTGCCCCTCCATACTCAGCTGTCTGGGTAAACCTCCTAGGGGCCTCTCACAGTCTCCCTGTCTTTGTCTGTCAGAATCAGTGTAGTAACTGCTGCTCCTTTTCCAGAGGAGGGTGCACTGTGTGTGTCTGTGGGTAAGGACAACTGTTCTGGGCGTGTGGAGCTGTGGCATATGGGCTCATGAGGTACCATGTGTGATAACTCCTGGGACTCGGCAGATGCAGAAATTGTGTGCCATCAGCTGGGCTTTCGCCAGGCCTTGGCTGCCATACAGGGGGCTAAATTTGGTCCTGGATCAGGACCTGTGTGGCCGGATGAGGTGGGTGCTGAGGCAGTGAACAGTCACTTGGGGCCTGCCAGGAGCTGTGGGGACATGGAGATTGCTCTCACAAGGAGGATGCAGGTGTGTACTGCCTGGGTATGTGGGTGGTCAGAAGTGATGAGAAGGATGTCAGATTGGTTTTTGGCTGTTCCCACCCCTACTCTGCTCAGATAGATCCCCAAGCCCCTTATCTTAAGGTCCAGAGTTCCAATGGGTGGTCTAGACACAGGCTTCTACCCTATGTTCCCATGTTGCTCATGCTGAGCTGGTGGGAGCTGCCTCCAAGGGCTTGACACATTTGTGCTGCTAAGGACAGCTGACATCTTCCTATCTTTCATTTCTCTTGCAGATGTCCCTGGGACCATGACATCACGTAGGTGACTTTTTCAATCTAACCTTCCTGCTGTTCATCATCCCCTGTGGCCTTGAAGTGGAGCTTATTTCTGGCTCTCCTTGGAGATCCCTGAAATCCTTGGCCACAGGCATATCCTCTGGATCAGGTCTAGGCTGATGAGGGTGGACCCATTCTGCAATGGGAATTTCAGCCCTCTTCTGTGTTGGCTGGGTGGAAAAAGCATAGGGAACAGAGTTCCCAGGTCACAAGCACTACTTCTCAGAACCTTTAACTTGGTGACTATATGGTTTGGCATTGGTGTGTTGTATCCTATTAGACACTGTTACTAGAACTGAGCTGAGAACAGGGCAATCCTGAGACATCCCCTGTGCTCATACTTGTATCTTATTACCTGGGCCTTCACTCTTGGACATCACTGTTGCATTTTACTACCTGGGCATCCCTGTGGCCTACCACATAAGTTTTATTTTCTCCCACATAAGCTAATCTGTGCCTGAGCCCTTGGACCTCAGGGACAATCTTGTCCTATATACCTTAGGTCCTCTCTTGTGAACAGTAGCCTTCCCAGGATGCACTGAGGCCTAATTTTCTTAGGTTGTTACATTCCTTCACTGGAAGGCTGAGGTCATCTAGGCCCAGGGTCAGCCTATCCCAGGCATCCCAGGTACACAGAAGGTCTTGCTCATGTTTGTACCCACAGACCCTTCTTTGGCCCTTCTACTTGTTGAGATCTGGACCTTGTCCAGGACCACCGGCCTGGTGCTTGGCTACTGCCTGATCATTGTCTTCCTGATCATGGTGATTCAGTGGTACTGCAGCAGAGCTACCTGCATGGGTAGGGGCATGGGGGCAGTGGGAGGGGAACCTAGGGGGAAACTCTCTGAGGCCCCATCTTCAGCAGAACTTAGGACTTTGCTCTGGTTACTGCCATGAATGCTGGGAGGTCTCCATGGTAGCTACTACTAAGTTAATGTCTGGGAAACTCTGGAGGCTCCTGGACTGAGATGGTTTGGTTAAGACTACACTATTAGGCTGCCCCTATATCTCGCTCTAACTCTTGTGCTGTCTGTAATGTGATTTTGAATTAAAGGTGTCCACCCACCTTGCCAGGTATTGATTTATTTATTTTTATTTTATGTGTATGAGTGTATTGCCTGCGTGTTTGTAAGTGTACCCATATTGTGCAATGCCCATGGAATTCAGAAGAGGGCGCTGGATCCCCTGGAAATGGAGTTATGGACTGTTAGCTATCATGTGGGTGCTGGGATTTGAATCCAGGTCTTCTGCAAGGGCAGCCAGTGCTCTTAACCACTGATCCATCTCTCCAGCCCCGGCACCCAGGTTTCTTATGAGGTTTATCCCTTAATGGATAAACGATGGAGTTGTCATTGGGTGGCTTCACAAAGGCCTAATGACTGCAGAGTGGAGCCATGAGTCCTCTTGTGACATTCAGACCAAGTCTTTATTGGCAATATGTGTCCATATAGGTAGAGCTTGGAGCAAGGAGGAGTCTAGTGCTGAAAAGGGCAGGAAGAAGCTGTGATTTTAGAGGTCAGCAGGGATAAGCAGCCCCAGTGGTGGCCTGTGGTACAATAGAAACCTGCTTGCTGCAGAACTTTGTGTCTCCAGTACAAATACAAGCTTTTCTGGTGCCTTTGTTTTCCGAATCTTTGCTAGTAATCACCTTTGTCTTGTGATGGTCATTGTGAAAGCTAATCTTGTCAGCTTGACTGGATCTGGAGTCAACTAAAATGCAAGCTGCTGGGTGTGCCTGTAAGGGATTTTTTTCAATCAGATTGTTTGAAGCTGGACAACCCACCCTAAATGTGGGAGGCATCTTTTGGTAGAAGCCCAGGTAAAAGGACACAGAAGAAGGAAACTTGCTTTTTGCCTACTTGCCTTCATTCTTGTTGACTGAAGACCAGCAGCTCTCCAGGAATCCTCCAGGACTTCAGTGCCAGATTGGAACTGCTGAGGCATCCAGCCTCATCAAGTGGGCAACTACCAGATTCTTGGCCTCTCCAGTGTGGCTGTAACCATTCTTGGACTACTTGGACTATACACTCTAAGTCAATCTAATGAAATAAAGTTGTTTAGTTTTTTGATGGGTGTAGAACCGTTTAGGCATATAGTTATCTAAAAGTTTAGGCATTCTATCTAATCTTGAAGTGGCTGATGGTGCGCCTCCTCTGTCAGGTCTGAACTTGCCCTTCTCATCCTCAGCGCTATTTGGAGCCTCATTTTCCTTTACTAATCTTGCTAGAGAGTTATGTTTTGACTCCTCAAAAGTCAAGTTTTCTATTTTTATATTTTCTACTTTATTAAAATCTCCCCTTGTCTATCATTTACTCTTTTCATGGTTTATTATTTTTCTCACATAAAACTACAGCTACTATTCATTTATTTTTATCAGTTATTTTTCATATTATTATTTAAGCAATGAATTTCATTTTGAACTGTTTTCATGGAATTCTGTATGCTTTGATATGCAGTATTTTGTTATCATTCAGTTCTAAATATCTAATTTTTTTGATTGATTTTTTTTTTTTTTTGGTCTTTTTGAGACAGGGTCTCCCTGTAGCCCCAGCTGTCCTGGAACTCACTATGTAGACCAGGCTGGTTGATTTATTTTTATGTGTATGAATGTTATGCCTGCGTGTATGTAAGTGTACCCTTGTTGTGCAGTGCCCACAGAGTTCAGAAGAGGGTGTCAGATTCCCTTGAACTGGAATTAAGGACAATTGTTAGCTGCCATGTAGGTGCTGGGATTTGAATCTGGGTCTTCTGTAAGACCAGCCAGTACTCTTAACTGCTGAGCCATCTCTTCAGCTCCAGTTCTAAATATTTTTTTAATGGTTTTCTTGATTCTTAGGCTATTTAGAATTATACTTTAAGCTTTTCAAACACACAAAAATTTCTGTTGATTATTATTTTTCTCTCCAGTTTTCATTATGGTAAATTCAAGTATATTATGATGCTGAAGTATTTTGCAGTGATCACCCACATGAGCATTATTTAGATTTCACTTTTACTATATACTGATTTCACTTTATCTATATACTGGCTTAAGCATGCCCATCCATGTGTCTGTCTACCCATTTACCTATGAATTTATTTATTTATTTTTTGATGCCTTTCAAAGTGCACTTTGGCATGAATGTGCTTCTTCCTATAGATAGACTTCCTTCAGCAGTCAGTAACTATAGTTCAATGTTTGCTTATATTTTTCCTTCAGAGGCATAATTTACATACATCATTCTCTTATGCATCTATTCCTTAAGTTTGACAAATGCATGCAGCTTTGTAATGCAAACCTCCATTCAGCTTGAGAACATTGCCACCATCCTAGAAGGGCTCCTCCTGTCTTTTCCTACTGCATCTTCCTTCTTCTATAAGGCTTTTCTCACCAAAGTGCAGCTTTTAGGAGACTCAACTTAGTGTGTTCATCATCTGCTTATTTACATTGCTTAGAACCATTCTTTGGTACAGTTTGCTTTTCTGCTCTCCCTGAAAGATAGCTAGACTGTTTTCTCTTTTGGATGCTGCTGCTCCAAGTATTCTCATGCAAGTATTTTTAGGGTATGTGTTTGAATTTTCTTTAGGTGTGGACATGCTGGGTAATGACACATGCTTTTATAAGGAGCTTCCGTATCTTACTCTTCAATGGTGCTTCTCATTCCTTGCCCAGAACTTGACTGTGTGCTTCTGCACTTTCATCTTTACCAGTGTTGCGTGTGCCAGTCTTCCTCAAGGCAGCTGTTTTCATGCATGAGTAATCATTTCTCACTGGTTTTTGCTTTTCCTTGGAATGGAGTGAGACAGTGGTGGGGAAAGCCTCAGAGTAGCCAACTTACTCTGTCACCAAATCTTTCCTTCCCTTCCCTTTTCCTGTGTGTTTCTTATTTCTTGGGTTAATGTGTATATGATCTGTTAAGTATCTACCTATTATCTATCTACATATCATCTATCTATCTATCTATCTATCTATCTATCTATCTACTATCTATCTATCTATATCTATCATCTATCTATCTATCCTCTATATCTATCAATCATCTATCTGTCTATCTATCTATCTATCTCATTATCTATCTATCTATCTATCTATCTATCTATATCTATCATCTATCTATCTGTCATCTATCATCTATCTATCCTCTATATCTATCAATCATCTATCTGTCTATCTATCTATCTATCTATCATCTATATATCTATCTATCATCTATCTGTTAGGGTTCGGACCTACAGCAACCTCAAATGCAGCAGGGCCTCTTGGTTTTGCAGCCCCCCTGAGAATGCAGGAACTGAGTTAATGAGCACCCTGATCTTGGAAGACAAGATAAACAGATCCCACCTTTTGACCAGAGACCCGATTACAGGCAAGAGCCACTTCAGCACAGCATGCTTCCTCTTTGATGATCTTAAAAGGATAAACAGATTCCTTACCCCATAACCCAGATCCTGGCTGATGGAAGGGGATGGAAGGGGGCAGCTTTAACAGGAGCTGTCTGATAAGCCCTGGGCTCTCTCTCTCCCACCTAACTTAAAAAAAAAATCTTCCAGCCTTCTGCATCCCCCAAAGCCCCACCTATAAAGACCCCCCCAGCCCACAACCTGTGGGCTCACAATTTCCCTACTGATAGGTAAAAAGTTGGTGGAGAACGAGCTAATGAATGATGAGGCACCGAGACACAGATAAAACTCCATCAAAATAGGGTTTATTAGCAAAGGAACACATGGGACAGATTCCCTTCCAGGCATGGAAAATGTCTGTCCAGGTCTTGAGCTGGGGTCTTTTTTTAAAGGGAGGCTTCTGCTTCCTGCAGAAGGTGGGAAGATGTATTTTTTTTTAAGTTGTTGGGGGGAGTGGGAGAGCAGGACTATTAAAACCTGTCCTCTTTAGAGATCAAAGGGGAAGCCTGCTGTGTTGGCCAAACAGTGGAGAAAAGTCTGCTTCTCTTGACTTCAAAGACCAAGGTGCTTATCAGCTAGGTTCCCTTTTCTCAGGAGCATGAGAAGTCCTTGGGATCCTGTTGGTGAGGGGGCAGGGCTATCTAAACCTGAACACCTATCCTGAAGGGAATTGTCCTGTGTGATTTTCCTCTGCTAATAAACCATCCCGCTGGAGTTTTATCTGTGACCTGGTGCTTTCTCCCAATTGACCCAATTCACCTATCACTTCTGTCTATGCATCCACCTACCTAATCATTTATCTATCTATTGTCTATCATCTATATCATCTATCTATAGCTATCATCTATGTATCATTTATTTAAAATGGATTTTATTTTTAGGGCAATTTTAGGTTCAAAGCAAAATTGAGCAGAAAGGACATATAGTTCCCAATCCCCTTTTAACCTCATTCTTCTTATCTCTCTTTAGAATAGGACATTTGTGACAATTGCTGAAGTTACCCTTGCATATCATAGCCACTCACAGTCCACAGTTCATGTTACATCTGTTGCAAACTTAAATAAGAGACTCATTGTCAAAACAATGATGATATTTTTGGGGAGTAGAATAGATTGCAGTGGGAACATGTACTACACAGACTATGGATGTATTCAAAGAGGTTGAGGCAAGGGGATATATTTTTTGCTAATTCATTTATTACATTTAAAACTTCAATTTTTTTAGCTGGGCGTGGTGGCACACGCCTTTAATCCCAGCACTTGGGAGGCAGAGGCAGGTGGATCTTTCTGAGTTTGAGGCCAGCCTGGTTTACATAGTGAGTTCCAGGACAGCTGGGGCTACAAGGAGAACTTGTCTCAAAAAAGACCAAAAACCACCCCCCAAAACAAAAAAATGCTGCAATTTTTTTATTTTATAAAAATTAAAAAACACAAAGGATAGCATATTTTAAGGCCTTTTTTGTTTATATTTTATATTAATCATACTGAGTGTTAGGGAAAGAGGAATTTACTGCTTGTAACCAATTAACTCAACTGGAGACACAGGCATCCGGAGATAGGGGCAAGTACTACAGCCTGACCTGTCTGGTCTGTGTCATGACCGTAGGCATGTCTGCTTACACAAGATAACAAGGAAGGGCTATGCCAGGCACAACCACCCATCGCTCCCCAATTGGGACACCTGAAGGGAGTTGTAGCATTTTTCTTGAAGTTATTGGTTTGTGAAATGCTTGCTTTGAAACTATTGGTTGTATAAACGCGGGCTCTTGGCCACAGCTAGCTGGTTTAATAAAACTCTGCTTGATTTTTGCATCTCCACACTCGTGCATTTGTTCTCCAGAAGAGACCCGCCGAGTCACGGACCCTAACGCTGAGTAGTGTTTCATTGTAATAGTTTCGTACATGTGTTTCCCATATTTTGTTCATCTGCATTCTCCCTTATCATCTTCCTCTTCTTTAATGGTCCAAGGGGAAGGTTTTTTTTTGTTTGCTTTATATTAAAGGATTATTATGTTCTGATGTCACCAAGGAAAAAATACTTTGTAACTTTGACCAAAACCAGTTAGACAGCAATATTTCACTGTCACTTAAAATCTTGCCTAAAAATGGAAGAAACCAGAGCAGAGTCACTCTCTGAACCATTCCCTTGTACTTCCCGCCACCAGACTGGGCCTAGCCTTCCAACCCATGACTCATTATCATTAGTGAGCAGAGGCCCACACTTCCTGAATTCTTTTTTTTTTTAAATTAATTTTTAAGTTAGCATAAAAGTAGTGGGCCTCATTATGACACTTTCATCATACTTGCCATTATACTTTAATTTATAACCCCTTCCACTGCCCTCACCTCTGACCCAATCAATTGGTTCCCTTCCTCCTATTAAATGGTTCCCTACTTCTGCTTTCATGCCATGTGTATTCCATTACCTCCAGAGGACAACTTTATAAAGCAAAAATGAGGAAACCACATCAAATATTTTGAAACAATATTTTTCAGCCACAAAGATTAATGCCAAGGGTGGTACCAGCCAGACATTGTCAAACACTTGTTGATCATGTCCATGTGACAGGGAACCCCACATATGGTGATCTTGTGACAGTTTGTCTTGTGACAGTGTACTTCATGCACAGTGATATGATTGGGCCAGTGTGCCTCATGCATGTGACATCCTTGGGACAGTGAGCCTTATGTACAATGACATCCTTAGAGCAGTGGGTCTCACGGACAGTGTCATTCTTGGGACAATGTTCTTTTTTATGATAAAGTAGTTTAATGTAAAAAAAATGTTTATTTTGAGCCGGGTGTGGTGGTACATGCCTTTAATCCCAGCACTCTGGAGCCAGAGACAAGTGGATCTCTGTGAGATTGAGGCCAGCCTGGTCTCCTAGTAAATTCTAGGTTAGCTGGGGCTACAGGGAGACCCTGTCTCAAAAAAACAAAAAACAAAAAAAAACCATTTAAAAGATTAAGTAGTATAAGGCAAAAGTATAATATATATATCTTTTGGTTGAGTGATTTGGACCATGTTTCTTGTCCTTTTAGAAGTAAAAAATATTTCAAAAGTCGTCTCATTTGTTCGATACTTGTGCTTTCTGATGAAATCAAGGCATGCTAATGATAGTGATTTTTTTTCTGGTTGGATTAATGTGTTCACACAATCTACCTGTTTTGGTCCAGTATTGTCTCATTATGTCCCCTTTTGGAATAGGAATGTGTATTCAGTTCCATTGTATATTGGAAGTAGGTTAGAAGTATGTTGGAAGTATGTAATTTCCTTGATTCTCAGAAGAGACTTTGGAGTCTGAAACTTTGGGTAGTATTGAGACTAGTAAAGACTGTGGGGACTTATGAAGGTGGAAGAAATGTGATCACTTGGTTTTCTCCTCTAGCCATTTTTGAGCATGCCTCCCCTACCATTATGGACTCACCCCTGCAACCATAAGTGCAAATAAACCCTTCTATAAGTTGCCTTGGTCATGGTGTTTTATCATAGCAACAGAAAAATAACAAATACAGAATTTGGTACAAGAGAGTGGGCTGTTGCTGTGAATCCCCCTGACCATATGGGTTTTACAGGAATGTGGAAGACTTTGGAAGTTTGGACTAGAAAAGAAGTTGAATATTTTTAGTAGAGCTTACTAGGCCACTCTAGTAGGAGCCTAGAAGAAAATAGTACTGAGAGCAAAGTAGTTACAGAAGGGAATAAGAATTTAAGCAGCAGTTCAGATATTTTGGCAAAGAATCTGGATGCTGTCTGACCACAGCCCAAGAGCTTGCCTGAGGCTAAGTTGAAAATCAATGGGCTAATTTCTTTGGTGAAGGAATTTCCTGTCATGCTGTGCTTCCTTGCTATGTTGCTCAAACAGACACAGGAAGCTGAATGATCATATCTTCAGGCAGGCACATGAAGCAGAACTGGACAGGAAATCTGGCAAGGTTTAAGAACTCTTAAAACCTGCCCCCAGTGATGTGCTTTCTCCAGCAAGGCCACACCTAAATCCTCCCCAAACAGCACCACCAACTGGGGAAAATGTCCAAATACTTGGAGCCTATTGGGATCATTCTCATTTAAACCATGATACTACCTAAACTGCAACAAAAGGCCAGATATCAAAGACAGTGGCATTCATGATCCTGAGGTATAGTAAAGGGGGCCAGGGGTAGCCATGAAGATTTCTTTTAACAAAAATTCAAGGAAAATGAATCTTGAGCAAGGATGGACAAAATATTGTATAATTATTAACTAAAAGCCTGAGTTGTTTGCAAGGGCCATTTTAAAGGTAATTGTCATCTTATTTCCATGACTTACCCATCCATATCTCACTGAGATAGCAATGTAGAAACATGACTATGTCATAACTGTGTAGGTAAACAAGAAACCTGTCAATGGAATGCATTTAATGCTTTCTTGTGGGAAGTCAACTATTTTGATCTCTGATGAAAAGTTATATTTAGAAGCCTAGAAAAATTGTGGTTCAGAACACACAAGTTTCTTCTACAAAAAATGGGAATGTTAAAATTACCATAGGAGATTAAAATGTCTAACACACAATAAACATAACTTGCATGTATGTTTTAATAACAATAGCATCACATCAAAAAGCTACATTGTGCTGGACAGCTTTAGTTGTCCACTTGACACACCTGAGTAGAGGGGGCCTTCCTCCATTGAACTGGCCTACAGCCATGTCTGTGGGGCATTTTCTTGATTGTTGAGTGATGTGGGTTGCCACCCCTGGGCAGGTGATCCTGTATTGTATAAGAAAGCATTTTGAGCACAGGCTGGGGGAGGAAGCCAATAAGCAGCTACCCTCCATAGTCTGTGCTCCAGGTTCCTATCCTGAGTTCCTAACTTGGTCTCCCCCAGTGATGAACTGTGACCCAGGAGTTGGAAGATAAAATCAATGCTTTCCTCCCCAAATTGGTATTGGTTAGAGTGTTTTGTCACAGCAATTTTGCTTCTGTGCAAGCAAACTAGAACAGAAACATTGATGTTCACTAACTTATTTTGGAATAAGAGTCTCTCTCTCTCTGTCTCTTAATTCTTCTATGTTGAACTACAGATACCCTTACACTATGCAATGATATCAAAAGGAATTTTGCTTTTTTGTAAAAATCTTTAAAGTACATAAAATGCCTTGGTGGATAACAATACTATTCTGTAACATTTACTTAAAGTTTTTAACTTCACCTCCCATTTTCCTTAATCAAAATGTTCACATTTTGATTACATATTTACTTTGATTGTTTGCATGCGAGAACACCAACTAATATATTATTTCAATGATAAGCCTATTTCTTTGAAGCCAAGATAATTTTGCTATTTTATAAAAGCAATGGTGACTAATTTTTCAAGATGCTGAAGGAAGAATGCTTAACATTCATACTTGCTACTTTGCCCGAGTTTTTGCTTCCTGTGAACCAAGTGGAGCCATAAAGTCTAAAAAGGCATTATCTGAATTATTTTCTTGGACTTCAAAGAAGACATCAAAGTCCCCACAGTACTGGTTTTCATTGAAAATCTGAGACAGAAGGGGATATCCTGTAGCTTGTCAACTGTTGTCAGGTACATTTTCTCTCATCCACTTCTGATTCTCTTCTTTAGCTGCAATATGTTTTTCTTCAAATTATATTTTGTTGGTTTCTAAGAAACCACATTTTGCTATTTATTCTTAGTTTCCATAGATCCAGAAGAAGATGGAATGTACACACTAATCACCATCCTGCTAACAATAGCTTGTGGTAGTTGGAGTCCCAAAAATTGTGTGGAGCAGCTACTGCAATGTCTGGAATGGAGCTAGAAGCCAAACTGGGACAGTGTTCTTCATGCATAGTGACATCCTTGGGACAGTGTGCTTCATCCACAGTGACATTATTGGAACCACGTACCTCATACATGGTGACATCCTTGAGACAGTGTGCCTGATTCATAGTGACATCTTTGGGACTGTGACCCTCATGCACAGTGATATCACTGACAGTGTACCTGTTGCACAGTGACATCCTTGGGACAGTGTGCCTCTTATTGGGACAGTTGCCTCATTCATGGTGACATCTTTGGGACGATCACCTCACTTCATGCATGGTGACATCCTTGGGTCAGTGTGACTGATGCACAGTGACATCATTGGGACAGTGTGACCTGCTCATGGTTGTAGTCCTGGCTGAGGCTTTTGTTTCTTTCAGATACTGTAAGTGGAGCTCCTTTTATGTCTTCCCAGGCTAATCTATTTGTTAGTGTTGACATAAATCACTTCATTTGAATCTAACAACTTTCATGTCCTAATATTTAAAGAAGAAATGGCTAAAACCTCTGAGGTTGATTTTTGGCCATGTTCCATAATATTAATAGAGAAATAGAAAACTCTGTAAAACTCAAGGAGAATCAACCATCAAGTGGGAAGTGTTTATCAAAATTTTCCCAGAATCCAACTATTAGCAATAATAAAATGGAGAATAAAAACTGAATGCTAACTCATGTCAATGACTGGTCTAGAGCTCCAGGTATTATGAGCTGTGATCCCCTTTAAGCCCTACACAGTGTCTGTTATTACTGCCAGTTTAGGTAATGAAATGGGATTTTGACAGAATTTGTGTCACATATATGATGGCTAATAGTCTTTGTAAATATCCATGGAACATTTGAAAAGTCTGGTTGTGTTTATCTGAACAAGATTACTGGAGATGATATTTGTAAAGTACCTGGGCAGTACTTGGAGTAATGTCCATAAGGATCAGGGTCATTTTTTGCCTTTGCATATGCACTGAGCCACAAGGAAATCTCAGAAGGTTTAAGACAGATGGTTTAAAGCAGCAAGTCAAGGAGAGAATGTGTGGTGGAGGAAACCCATTTGCCTCATGGCTGGAAAGTGAGGCATATAGGGAGGAAGGGGTTCGGGTCTCCATACTCCGTTCAAGGGTATCTCTCAGTGATCTGAATCCTTTCCAGTAGGTCCCACTTCCTAAAGATTGTACCACCTCTCAATAACACGACATGTTGGTGACCTAGCCTTCAACATGAGGCCTTTGTGCAGGGGTGGGGTGGGGTTCCCCGCCTTGTGGGGGGGGGGGCTTTCTCCAGGGGTGAGATTGGTGGCCCAGAATCTGACTCTGGGATTTGAGTCTCTGGCAGCAAGTCAACTTTAATAAAAAACTCGGTAAGTTTTTATACAAGAAAAAGAACTGGCATCCACGTGCAGTTTTGGCAGTTAAATACAAAGATTTAGGGCACAATTAAATGAGAAGCAGGACATGTAACTTTTAGCTGGTGTCAGCTAAGGACTGTTTGCAAACTCTAAGTAACTCTTTACCTAGAGTTACTTAAACATAATAAACTTTTAACTTTTAGCCCAGGAGTAAACTTTTAACTTGGCCTATTCTTTTTGCAAGTGAGAGCTGAGAGTTACTTGTTCAGAACAAGGAGGTAGCTAAGGGCTGTTGACCAAGTGCTTTTCCTCAGAACGAAGAGCACTGTAAACTTTTAACCCAGCCAAATTCCTTCTGTTAGTCATGCAGTTTTCTACACGATAGGGTTCTGAGGCACTGTGTTCAGTAGCCTTTTCCCTTCAGCAGAAATTGTGGCCTGATCTTAAAAGTTTCAGATCCATCTCAGCCTAAGTTTCAGATCATCAGACCCTACCATCCTGGTCTCCTATACCTTTGAGGGACATTCCAGATCTAAACTGTGACACCTGTGCAGTTGGAGTTAATATCAAAAGGTAGCTTTGTGATGAACTATGTGAATACTTAAAAACATCCCAAATAATCTAGTCAAAGAGGAAGATAATGTGACATTAAAAGCCATTCAGAGGCTGGGAGTGGTAGCACATGCCTTTAATACCAGCACTGGGGTAGCAGAGGTAGGCAGATCTCTATGAAATTGAGGCCAGCCTGGTCTATATAGTGAGTTCCAGGCCAGCTAAAGCTACAGGGAGAGTCTCAAGAAAACCAAAAACCAAAAATAAAAATAAAGAACCATTTAGAAATTGGCATCAGTGAGGTTATGTCTGAGTCCCATGGCTGCTGTGTACTATCAGAGAACTTCAGAGACTCTTCAGGGTGCCTTGTTGGAGGAAAGCCTTGGTCACAATTTGGGGCCCCATGCATGCCCCACACATAACCCATTGCAGGCTCTCAGACCCACAAGAGCCAGGAGCCCAGGGTGAGCTGCTGACCTGGAGGGGTGGGAATGACCTTCCCCTGTAATTGCTAGTTGTTATTTCCTCTTTTCCTGATTGTTGACTTATTCTGCTTCACTCTCTTGAACTGATTAAACAAGAAAAAAACCCACAAAATGCTACAAACTCTGAAAAGAGAAAGCCAGAGTTCATTCCAGGGTTTTGTGAACAGAGTGCACTGTTCCTAGAAACCCAACTCTTGGGCAGTTACTCTTTTTATATACTGGCAACTTTTTGTTTGGAAACTTTAACTAAAGGGGTCCGGCCCATGCATTCCCCTGTTTCTGTGGGTTCTGGGCTGTGCTCTTCTCTAGGATCACGGTGTGCAACTGAGCCTGATAATAGAGGTTTCATCCCACTGTGGCTCAGGGTAAGAATTAATTGTGTTAAGATGGGGCATGGTGACTCTGAGCATACTTCATGATTAGTGGTCTGTGATGCTCTTGAACGAACAGGAAAAGTGCCCTATGCTTTGGGAGAAGCTCTGAGCAAACATAACAGGTGGGAAAGACCTCCGGGAACTCATTTCCATGGGTGAGTCTGAGACAATGGGGAGAATTTCTGGGTTCCATGGGGTCAGACCAAACCAATGGGAAGCATTGCTGGTATCTAGTTTTCTACAGAGTTGGACTGGACCCCCTGCTGCCCCCACACCCCATTCTTCAGTGGTGAAGGTCCTAGATATAGGCTCCTGACAACCCCCTTCTGCCCTTCTGACACTAGCTAATCACCAGGTCAGGAATGACCTGCTTCCTCTGGGGACTGAGGCTGTAATAGCCTTTAAGTGGCTCTCTTGAAGTGGCGTTTGAGTTTTTATTTTTCCAGAAAATTTTACCAAAAGTTGTTGGTCTCTCAACGTGTAGAGAACAAGAGGCTGCAGAGTCCTTATCCCTGAATAAGACATCTATATCAAACTTCTGCCCCGCATTGCTCAGGGATCATTGTGGAAGAGGTGCCAGAAAGATTTTAAGAGCCAGAGGTGGTAGATGAACACAAGGAAAGAGTTTTCCAGACAGTTGGTTAGTTACTCATATGAACTTACAGCAATGGTGACAGTATGCACAAGTCCATGTATGCTGAAAACAGGACAAAATCCCAGCATAGATATGGGGAAGTAGGAAAGAATCCCCAAACCCACCTGAGGAAGTATTGGCAACCAATGGCTGCTGGAAGAGGGAGCCAATCTCTTTCAAGGGTGTGATCCCTAATAAATTAACTGAGGCTCCTATGGATGAATCCATATTGAAGAACATTTGAGGACACAAAAGTGAGGGAATCTAAATATTATCAAAATGTATTGTATGAAAATCACAGATATTCAATCTAAAAAGTTGTTGCATCAGTGATACAGCTGGGGAAGGAGAGGGCTTAATTTTATTTTGATATAGGCTGGGCGCTCCTGCTGGACCCTCAGACCAATGAGGACAGGGACACTGAGGCCAGCCTGGCTCACAGGTGGGAAGCCAGAACAGGAACAAGGTACCAGACACTTGCACTCCAGATTGTGATTTTTGTATTACTCACATTTATTCTTGTGATATTTTTGTTAATGTTTTTCTTAGCCCAAAGAATTTATTGGTAAGCCAGGTGCAGTGATAACACATCTGCAATTCTAGCATTTCAGAGGCTAAGGCAAGAGTATCTAGAGTTAGGGGCCAGTCTAAACTGCATAGTGAGAACCTATCTCAATTAAAAAAAATCAAAACAAGCACAAAAAGAAAAACAGATAGTTAATATTTCAAGCACAATACCAGAAACACAGAGAGTATTCTGGACTGAAGGGAGGCAGGCTGGACTCAAAGGGAGAAATGAAGGCTTCCCTGGAGAGAGATCTTATGGGAAAGAAGCCCAGGACATAGTCCATGTGGGGAAGTCTCTCAGCCTAGTGCAAGTGAGACAGGCAGAGGCTGTTGGAGTGGCACACAGAAGGTGTCCCTGCACAAGATGCCAAATTCTGGAAATACCAGGAAAGCTGTAAAATAGATGGGCTTTGCAGACAACCATGTATGGATATAGGGTTGAGTCTCCACATTGCATGAGTGATTGTGATTTGGACCTCTTGGCTACCTCTCCAGAGCTGTGAAGTGAGCCTAGCATGTGTTACTCTTTGAGTTTATATGGGTATGTTAAACTACTACTGTACTTGTCTTCAGACATCATGACTAAATGGAATTCCAGGCCTTCTTAATTACAAAATGCTGGATGGGAAAGAATTTAATACCAGGGGCACAAATCTAAATTGGTCCCTAGTGACTGAAACCTGGCATTGAGGCACTCCATGTACAGCAGCCCCAGGGCAGCTTTAGGACACCCACAGGTGAAACTCGTGGACATAATAAGCAAGGGGAAGAGCCAAAGACTGACTGTTCATCCCATTGAAAAAGGGCACTTTCAGAATATTTCTCATTTAATTCATGCCAGGAGAAGGCAGCTGCTAAGGTATTCCCAGTGCAATTCTCCTTAGACTTAGCCCAAACAGACCTGCCTGACTCCATGGTGGATGTTCATACTCCCATGACCTAGAGGAATGTCTAGGAGGTGCCACTCCATAATGTGATTTTGGTCCTTTTACTTCACTGAGTATATTATGGATAAGGATGTGCCTGTTGCTGTGTAGTCTGTTGATACATGCTAATGTTGACAGGTAGGTGTTAAGGTTCAGATCCACAGCAGCCCCGCTCCCTCACCTACAGGGCCTCATGGGTTCTACAAGCCCTTGAGATAAGCACCCTAGTCTTTGAAGTCAAAAGCAGACTTTTCTCCAGTTTGGCCAAGACAGCAGACTTCCCCTTTGATCTCAAAAGGGGGGCAGGCTTTTAAAAAATATATTTAGAAAAATTTTTTAGAAGAAGCATTTCATTATAGCTTTAACATACTCAATAACAGTTTCCAGAGCAAAGATAGATCTCATTCAAAAGTGGCTATAAAATTTTAGGTTCGCTGTTGAACCTAATAACTGCCTACTTAGAGGAAACATTTCATTACAACAGCTTTGACATATTCAACAACAATTTCCAGAGCTAAGATGCATGTCTTTCAAAATTGGCTGTAAAATTTTAGGTTTATAGTTGAATTAATACAGTTATACAATATTGTACTCAGTATAAACCCTATAAGACATAAAATTAAATGAGGTTTTAACCTTTAAAAAAGATCTCTATTTCATTATTAAAATATGCAGTTTCATGCAGAAAACTTCATTTTTTAATGCAATTAACACTAAGGTGTTTGCACATGCGTTTCTAATCGCTATATATCTGATTATTACTAGTCAAGTTGGTTACTTTCCTGAGCTCCTTGGCATCTGAGTGTTAAGGTTCAGATAGCCCTGCCTCCTCACCAACAGGGTCTCAAGGACTTTTCAAGCTCCTGAGAAAAGGGAACCGAGCTGATAAGCACCCTGGTCTTTGAAGTCAAGAGAAACAGACTTTTCTCCACTGTTTGGCCAACACAGCAGGCTTCGTCTTTGATCTCTAAAGATGACAGGTTTTTAGCAGTCCCACTCTCCCACTTCCCCCTTCCCAATTAAAAAAAAAAATACATCTTCCTGCCTTCTGCAGGAAGCAGAAGCCTTGCCCTTTAAAAAGACCCCAGTTCACGACCCAGGCAGACATTTTCCCTTCCCGGAAGGGAATCTGTCCCATGTATTCCTTTGCTAATAAACTATTCCAATGGAGTTTTATCTGTGTCCTGGTGCTTTCTCCTGATCAACTGGATCCATCCATAGGCTACTTTATCTATCAGATGGGCCCAAAACCCGGTTCTTACTTCAAGGGACCTGCCTAGACTTCTCCAATGCCACTAATTTGTCTTTCAGGTACATTCCCACCCTTCTTTTCTCTCTCTCCACCTCTCCCCAGCCCTCTGCTTTGCTTTCATCTCTTTCTGGCTCTCCTCACTGGGGAACACACTCTGCCTTCCCGGTGTCTTCTTTTGATCTCCTTTCCCACTGATTTCTGTCACTGCTGTCTGGGATGGAGCTGCTTCATCCGTTGGCCACCTCGGTTCTCCCGCGACCTGCTCGCCACCTGTATCTTGCCCTCTCCCCCACTTTGCCATGGGCCTGCAAGGTCTGCTGTCTTCCATCCTTTTTTCCTGTCTTTGTCCTCTTCCATTGCCATTCTTCCTCACTTTACTCAGGATGATTTCTGATACCATTCAATCCAACACATACAAATGCTCTGTATCCTTCTCCTCTCTCCCCCTCCTATACTAAAGCTTTCTACTCCCTGCTGTGTGCCTGCCAGCTCGCCATGTGTTTGACCTCCCATGCAGGCTCTAAACATGCATGACCCCAAGGCTTTTTTTCCCTTCCTGCTATTCACCCCCTCCAGGCAGCTGCCAAGATTGCCAGCTTGCCTGCCATGGGGATTTTTTCTTTAACATTCTAATAAAATAATAAAAGTTTCCAGCTGGGCCCATTCTTAAATTGTCTTATAAATCTGGCTAAGAACACCTTAGGGGACCCTTTCTCCCTGTTTTGGCCCAACTAGCCTAAACCGGCTGGGCAACTTTGCTGGAGCATTTAAAGAATTTCAGGTGGCTTGCCCCATTGACAAACCAAAAACATTTTAAAAGCTTTTTCTCCTAAACTTTTTCTCAGGCAAAGGGACTCAAAATTTTGATCTTAGGCCCTCTTGGGCATCAAGCAACTGGTGCTCAGGCATGTACTTTTCTAACTAGACCTAACCATTTTAAATTTCACTATACATAAAAGGTTACAGGCACTGCTCAGGCGAGTCATATGCTTTCAGACCAACAATGCACTGGTTTATATACCCTGTTCCTTCTGCTGGCCTCATGAGTTTCCTTTCCAGCATAGCTTGTGTCTAGAAATTAAGAGCTCCTGAGAACTTGGCTTTGCATTCATAGCTACAATGGTTGGTGAGAAACATGGGTTTCTTTGATTTGCTTTTCTATTTGGTTCATATATATAATCTGAGGGTTCTTTCTTCTTTTATATCAAGCCTAATCTACTGGTACTGGGGTGCCTAGGATTCTCTTGAAATTTATTTTTATTTTCATTTCTTGATGATGTCATAGAATAAAAATGCATTTCTAGTTCAGACTAAGGGAATGATGCCAGATGTACACAATGGGTGTTTAAATTTTAATATCGTTTAGGGCCCGTTTCTAAAGGGGATTACTTTGAATTTTAACTTCTTCTATGGTATAGCTACTGGTTTTTAAAGATGAGTTTTTTAAGTTTGTCCATTGTTTGACATATATATGGAGTTTTTAAAAAGGAAATATTTTGGATTTTAACATCTTTTATATGGTGTTTTTATGGATTTCTGAAAATGACTATTTTAAATTCTTACTGTTTTATATACTTTATTTGTTAGTTTCTAAAGGGAACTTAAAGTTTTTCTAGCTATTTGCCTTCAAGGTGCAAAGGGAGCTGATATTTTGTGATGAGTAGACCTGTGAAGCACATGGAAATTTGCTGTACTCCTGGGCCAAAACCTTACAAGAGACAAGCTACTACTAATACATAGTTACAACAATGAGAGGTAAAAAGTAATAGTCTACTTGAGTGAGAGGCTTGAGATGCCATCTCTACTGGTCTTAACTCCTCCCCTTTCTACATTGTGATTCTAAGCCTGTTTTTCTCTGGAATAGAGTTATTTCCCTCTCTGATGCTCAGATGCTCTATGTTTGCTTATGTTCCTGCCCCATCATTCCCTGAGTGCTTTCTAGTTATAATGTCAGGGTAATATTAATTAGATTGGTAAATTGTCACGTGCTGTTTGAGCTCACTGAGATGCTAACTCTGAAGATGGAATTGGCCTTCCCACTTCAGACTTATGCCTATTATCTCAAAATGTGTTCTCCAAGACTTTTCCAGGTTCAAGCACTAAGATGTAAATTAGTTTCAACAGAGGGTATTACTGTCTATAATGAAACTAACTAATGGAATTATTTTCAGTACTATTTACATTTTATTTATTCTTAACCTAATCTGTTAATGTTTCCTTTTGTCCTTCCTGTCTCCTCTGATTTATGTTCTTAGACTGACAAGGCTTTATTAACTTGCTTCAGTTATTTAGCTCTTAAAAAGGAAAAGATGCTACCTTAAATCTTTATGGAAACTTAACTTTTTCTTTAGGCCACTAATTACCTATACAAAATGACATCTAAGCTTAGTTTTCTTTCATGGTGTTTTAAGATGTATTCATTTTGTTTAATCTACAACATGGTGCCTGGTACTAAAATGTATAAATTAATTTTAAGTACCTCTCTCCCTCTCTCTCTCTCTCTCTCTCTCTCTCTCTCTCTCTCTCTCTCCCTCCCCCCCTCTCTCCACCACCCTTCTGGGCTCTACTAAACTTCTACTAAACCACCGCCCTTCTAGGGCTCCTCTTCCCTCAGCCTCTACTAAACCTCAGGATCAGCTTGTTCCACAAGCTTCCCTCCCTTCTGGCTCACTACATTTTTTTCCACTTTTCTCCCATCCCATTCCTTGTACTTTGTCTCCATCTACTGGCTGGTCACGCCACGTTCTCATTGCAGGGTTTTCAACTCCTCTTGCTTGCCTCAAAATCACACATGTGTTGGAAAACCCCTTCCTTTCTCTGGATATAGAGCGCTATTTTCAGAGATAGGAACACACACTACTTCCTGTCCAGGACAGGATCTCGCCTTTCCTCTCCCTGATGATCTAATTGTGGGACGCTGCCTTCTGGGACTTGGAAATCACTCAAAAATAACTCAAACCCATGCAACAGAAAAGGGACGCTTTCTTTCTTTTGGTGCCTGGTTCTCCTTGCTCTCATTTTGCATGACCGATGCCAAACCCCTTTTCCTCCTACTCCCTCCCTGTCTCTCTCTCTTCCTCATCCGCTGCACTTTCCTGCCTGGATTCATGATCCTGTCTCCACTCCCTATGGAGAGAGGATTTTCTTTGTCTCCCATCTGCTCGGTTCTGTCTCTACCTCCATCTGCTTGCTCAGCTCTTTCTCTATCTCCTCTTCACTCTGTACTTAGTCTGTCACTATGGAAACCACCCACTCAAAGTCTCGGGGTCTCACACCTCTTGCTTGTCTTCTTAAAACAACCAGGACTTTCCGATACAAGCAGGCCAAAATGCCTGAAGTTCCTGTGCACCACTGCCTGGCCTCAGTATGAGTTAGATAATAACTCTGTTTGGCCAGACACTGGAACCTTAAACTTCAATATTTTGAGAGATTTAGAAAATTTCTGCCATCATAAAGGCAAAGGGTCCAAATTACCATACATCCAAGCTTTCTTTGATTTCTGTGCCAATCCCTCCCTCTGTGTCCCATGTTCTTCCCATCAGTTTCTTCTGGCTAAGACAGTTTCATGAGATCCCAACCCACGAGGGGCCTCCCCCCTCCCTACTCCTCCACCTCTGCTTTTGATCCTACCATAGCCAATGAATTGCCTCTGATTAGGACCCATCCCCAACCTCCTCCTGCTCCCCAGCCTGAGGCAGACCCAAGTCCTCCTCATGCTCTCCCCTTGCTATTCTCTCCCTTGTCTTCTATTCTAGGGCCCAACCCGGCTCCCCTCCTTTCTCCATCTCAAACTCCCACTCCATGCTATGATCTTCCCCCTCTCTGTTGCTGCTCTAAGTCCATCACCCACTCTCCTTCCACTGACTCTCCTCTACTTGAGGAAATCCAAAACCTTAAACACCTCCTTGCCAAATATTCCCTAGCCTCCCCTATTCTGGTTTCTAGCTCAAATAACCCATTTATCCCTCCTGTATCTACTTCTACTTCAATTCCAGATCCAGCCTCTGATACCCCTGCCCCTGCATCCCCTCATAGACAGGATACCCCTCCCATCTCTCCCACTCTGGCCTCTTCCCGGGATGCCCCTTCTCTCAACCCCTCTCCTATGTCAAGTGATACTCGCTCCCACACCCATTCTCAAACCCCTGCCCATGGTATCTTCCCCCCTCCAGCAGGTGGCAAACATGGACGGGATGGTTAAGGTCCATGTCCCTTTCTCTCTTGGAGATCTAGCTCACCTCAAATGAAAAATAGGCTCTTTTCTACTAATCCTACACACTTCATACAAGATTTTAAATACATCACTTGCACCTATGATCTAACCTGGACTGTTCTGCCCCATGTGTTTCAAGATAGCCCTCACCTCTTTGGACAAGCTCTAGCCTGGTAATTAACCTCCCTAGACCTTAACCCCTCCACCATCCTACAATATGTAGATAACCTACTTCTTTGCTCTCCATCTCTCTCAGTCTCCAAGGCACACACAATCAAACTCCTTAATTTTCTGGGTTACAAGGGATATATGTTATTTTCAGCTAAGACTCATCTTTCTCTCCCTCAAGTCAAGTACTTGGGTTTCCTTCTCACACCTACATCCAACTGTTTAACTATAGATAGGACAAATTACCCAAGGTCTTTAACACCCCCCACAACCAAGGAGAAAATTCTATCTTTCCTAGAAATTGCAGGGTACTTGTGCACCTTGATTCCTAACTTTGCCCTCTTTACAAAGCCGCTCCAACGAAGCTTCCAAAGGGAACTCCCCTGAGTCTGTTGACTCCTTAGAGCCCATTACAGCAGCCTTCCACAACTATAAACACTCTTAAAGTCACCGTCTCTACCTCTCCTCAATCTCAAATGTCCATTCCTCTTTTATACAACTAAAAATAAGGACCAGGCATTATGGGTTTTGGGACAGATGAGGGGCCCCACTTCTGTCCCGGTAGCTTCTCTCTCTAAACAGTTTAATACCACCATCTAGGACTGGCAACCTTGTCTCTGTGCTCTGGCCACTACCACTCTCCTGAATCCAGAGGGAATTAAGCTCACTTTGGGTCAGCCCATCTCTGTCCTTTCCCCCCACCAGCTTAAGTAACCCACATATCTTTTGCCAACCTAGCTCCCTCTAAACTACAACTCTTCTATGTCACATTCCTTAAAAAACCCCTTGCCCACCCTTGATTCCTGCCCTCCTCTCAATCCAGCTTCCTACCTCCCTTCCAGTGAACTGCTCACTCACTCACTCACTCATGCTTGGAAACTCTTTAGGAACTCTCCTACTGGGATCCCCTAATTTCCCCAAATCCCCTGCCAAACCCAACTCTAACTTGGTTATGGATAGAAGTTTAACTCCTACCCTAACTGTGTCCCACAGGCCATAGTATCTCTCACAGATGTCATTGAGTCAGGATCCCTACCACTTGAACCATGTCACAAAAAGCCAAACTTGTGACACTCATCAGTGCCCTAATTTTAGCCAAGGACGACCTCTTCCTCCAGCATCCCTCCCCTCTAAACAACTATTTACCTGCCTTCACCATTCTAAGGAAACTATTCAGAGAACATGCTGACCAGATTATTTCTAAAGGCCAAATTTACCACCCACTTCAACCTGGAGATCACGCCTACCTGTGGATTCACACCCAACAGAAAAGAGTGAAGGAAACCCTCCAGCCACATTGGTCCTCACCTGGTGATCCTGTCTACCCCAACAGCAGCCAAGCTCTCAGGGCAACCTGGTTGGATTCATCTCTCTAAATTAAAACAAGCCAGGGAACACAGCAAGTACCCAGGTCACCAGTATCAAGTCTCTTAAATTAAAAATCTCTAGGATACCTCCCTTGGCATCAATCTAGGAATGAGTTTTCTACTGACCCTATGCCTGTTCTTCCCTCTGAATCCCACCTTAGCCATTCCCCACTATACCTACCCACCGTGTTTCTATAAATTTAAAATGAGACAAAGATAATAGATAAATTTAAAATGAGACAAAGATTATATAGATAATCTTAAATTTTCTAAGGTCGTAGCTTAGTCAACTAGTCTAAGGAACAAAATATATGTCTAGTCAAGGTTTATTTGAAAATGTTTGGTCTTTGCCCAAGAACACCCAACAGAAAAGAGTGAAGGAAATCCTCCAGCCATGTTGGTCCCTACCTGGTGATCCTATCTACCTCGACTGAAGTCAAGCTCTCGAGACAGCCTGGTTCGATTCACCTTTCCAAATTGAAACTGGCCAAGGAACACAGCAAGTACCAGGCCACCAGTATCAGGTCTCTTAAATTAAAAATCTTAAACCCCACCTCAGCCATTCCCCACCACACCTACTCACCATGTTTCTATAAATTTAAAATGAGACAAAGATAATATATAGATAATCTTAAAATTTCTAAGGTTGTAGCTTAGTGAACTAGTCTAAGAATGTCTAGTCAGGGTTTATTTAAGGATGTTGCCCAAGCTCTATCTACATAGCACATCTCTCGTAATGTCCTGTAACTTTGGCCCTCTTGTTCAAGGAGGCCATGGAGACCCCAAAAGATGGACTTGAACCAGTGTCCAGTCTGCAAAGAGGAGGGTCAGCACAGAGGAAACATTTCCTCCATGCTTCCAAGTGAAGCCCAGGTCAAGCAGGACCTCTTGATTTATCTTCACGTAGATGGAACTGGTAAAAGAAAGCCTAAGGAGCCAGGGGCTCCCTGCCAAGTATATGTTCAAGGAGGACATGGAGACCCCACAAGATAGACTTGAGCCAGTGTCCAGTCTACAAAGAGGAGGGTTAACTCAGAGGAAGCATCTCATTCCTCCTTGCTTCCAAGTGAAGCCCTGGTCGAGCAGGACCTTTTGACTTATCTTCACGTAGATGGAACTGGTAAAAGAAAAGCCTGAGGAGCCAGGGGCTCCCCCCAAGCCCATGTGACCCCTGAGGGTGGCATCAGTGGCAGCCACAGGACTCGTGGCTGGAGGCTTGGGACACACGCTGATCTCAACCCAGCATCTTTCTCAAGAAATAGAGGACCTCAGACAAGAGCTCACTTCAACAGTGGAAACTACAGCCCAGTCAATCCAGTTCCTACAACAACAATTATCTTCCCTAGCTGAAGTTGCACTCCAGAACAGGCGAGCCCTGGATCTATTAACAGCAAAAAAGGGGGAACCTGTATTTTTCTGGGTGCCGAATGCTGTTATTTTATCAACCAATCTGGTAAGGTCGAACATGATATAGAACAACTCAAACAGGTAGCAAAAAATCTTTCACTTAAAAATTCCCAGTACCAACAGTCATCTCAATGGGACATTTTTACAGGACTAACTCCTTGGCTTCTGCCCTTATTGGGCCCTCTGCTTTCTATTACCTTGGTGTTAACCATTGCTCCTTGCCTCTCAGATATTTTCAGGACCAAAATCCAAAAACTAACTCTCACTCTCATACTAATTTTAATCAGTTGTTACTTTCCTTCACTCCACATGTATACAAGTGCCTGTCAACCATCAAGGACCCTGTTGAGATACATGAAGAGGGAACCCCTGCTGTCTGACCGACCCCCTAATCCAGCCCCCCCAATGTCGACCCTGTCCAGCAGGAAGTAGCAAGATGACAACAGCGCCCCCATCCTATAACACAAAAGGCTGGAATGTTAAGGTTCAGATAGCCCCAGCCCCTCACCGACAGGGTCTCAAGAACTTCTCAAGCTCCTGAGAAAAGGGACCTGAGCTGATAAGCACCCTGGTCTTTGAAGTCAAGAGAAGCAGACTTTTCTCCATTGTTTGGCCAACACAGCAGGCTTCTCCTTTTGATCTCTAAAGAGGACAGGTTTTAACAGTCCCACTCTCCCACTTCCCCACCCAACTTAAAAAAAAATACATCTTCCCACCTTCTGCAGGAAGCAGAAGCCTCTCTCTTTAAAAAGACCCCAGCTCACCACCTGGGCAGACAATTTCCCTGCCCAGAAGGTAATCTCTCCCATGTGTTCTTTTGCTAATAAATTCTATTCCGATGGAGTTTTATCTGTGTCCTGGAGCTTTCTCCTGATCAACCGGATTCATCCATAGACTACTTTATCTATCACTGAGCATGGATATAAGTCATCAGGTAGATTTCAATGGAAATGTTTTTTACATCTACTAATTATTAAGGAGCAAATTTTTATGCTTTGAAGAATTATTTTTTAATTTTTAAAAAAATTTAATAACCACATGATTAGAAGAAGCATTTCATTACAGCTTTAACGTATTCAGTAACACACTCCAGAGCAAGGATACATCTCTCTTAAAAGCGGCTGTAAATTTTTAGGTTCACAGTTGAATTAATACCGTTAAACAATATTGAACAGTATAAACCCTGTAAGATATAAAATTGAATGAGTTTTAACCCTTAAAGAAGATCTCCATTTCATTTTAAAATATGGTGTTTCCTACATTTTTAATGCTACTAATGCTTAGATGTTTGCACGTGTCTTTAATCTCTATGTATCTGATGGTTACTAGTCATAGTCAGTTACACTTGGATCCTTAGTACCTGATTATGGATATAAAGTCATCAGGTAGATTTCACTGGTAATGTTTATCACCTCTACTATTTAACATGAAGTAAATTTTTATGCTTCTCCTCAAATGTCTTTTTAAAAAATTTGTTGATTTTTCTGTGTGTATATCATACAAAACATCCCACACAGTCTTATTCACCTATATACCCACTTCCAAAATGATACCCTCCCATAGCCTCCCCACCTCCCACATACTGGAGCCCACATACTCTGTCATCTCTGTTACTGTCCTCTATGTTGTCGACACCCCCAGCCATTCTCCAGTGCTTGTCTGTCTGCTGAATCTAGTCAGCCTATCTAGAGATCCTTGTTTTAGGAAGATCAGCTGTTCCTCATCTAGCAGCAATCGGTTGTCAATATTCCTTTAGATAAGATTGGGGTCTGCTGTTCATTTTCCCAGTTCTATGCTGGGTTACTGTCTGGGACATATGGACTCTTATGAAATTATATTGGCCCCATTAATCTTTGGTTATATTTTCCTTTTGGGTGTTTAAGACCCTACAGTTGGCCCAGATAGAACAATTTATTTTTACTCTTAAAGTTGTTTGAGGATCTGTTCCTCAGGGGTAACATGGGCTTGGGAAGGGGGCCAGGTTTTAACAGTCCCACTCTCCTGCCTCCCCACCTAACCTTTAAAAAAATATATCTTCCTGCCTTCTGCATCCCCTGAAGCCTCCCCCTATAAAAGACCCCAGCTCACAACCTGTGGGCGGACATTTTTCCCTCCCCCAAGGGAACTTGTTGGTGAGAAATAAAATTCTATTCCGCTGGAGTTTTATCTGTATTCTGGTGCTTTCTCCCCATCAAATGGATTCATCCGTCGCCTTCTTCATCTATCAGTAGGTAGAGCTCACTTGCTTAAAACCTCCCTAACTAGCTCACCCTAAGTCTTTAACTTCTGAACCCCCTTTCCTATCCAAGGTAGGGTAGGAGACAGTCCTGAAGTTACCTCTGATACAGAAACAAAGACTTCAGGCCATTATCCCTTATGATCTTCAGGAAACAAAGCTGCCTGCCCTCTGTTTCACATCCTGGGATGGAGTGGGTGGGCCAGCCTGGAGTGGGTGGGCCAAATGCAGGGCTGTGCACTCCACCCAAGTTCCATGCTCCCACAGCCTCTGTTGTTTTCCTTTTGACTGCTAGTGACCCCTACCTGAGTGTGAGCAACACACTATTTCTGTCCCCACTACCTATTTGTCCAAAGGTAGAGCACAGGGTCCTCATTAACTCTATGGGTGATTGTTAAGGGCATGGGTATCTTTGTGCCTCACTGCTTGAGTGACTCAAGAATCCCAACACCTCTGGGGCAGAGATACTGTCCTGCTCTGTAAATACTCATAGGCCCAGTATAGTAAGAGGGCAGATGCTCAACAGTCTCTAATTGATTAGCCCCACTTTTGAGGCTTATATGCTACAAATATGGTCACCTATTTTGGACCATAAGATGACCTTAAATCAGTGTTGCAGGAACCTTTGATCTCTGATTAGTTTTATAACTATTATTCCTTTATGGAAAATTTATAGAAATATCAGAAGTAGCTGAAGGGTGTATCATATCTGAATGCATCCAAGGAATTTCCCAAGTCTTGAGTTATACTGAAACTGTTACATTTACTGTTATGGTAAATAGGTAATTATTTGACAGAGATTAAGAATGTCCCTATTGACTGAATTGAAAGACTCTAGGAGATTTGGAACTTAAAGGGGCAAGTGGTCATTTGGTTTATGAAGTTAGGATCACTTTAGCTCCTTTGGTTCTTTGCAATGACTGGTTTCTGAATGTGTTACTTTCTGCACTTGACCACTAAAATTGCAAGCTTTTTCTTGTAAGTACTCCCAGGTCTTGTGTATTCTGTGACTGTAAGAGATTTCACCAACCTGCTGTGGGCTTTCTGGCTATGCATGGAAGCCAATCCACTGCAATAAGCTCATGGTACATTGCCATCCATACCCAGGGCCACAGAGAATGGTGGGAGATGGGGTTCTACTTGTTTGTGCTGACCTTCACTTCCACAGACTTCACACATTCTGTCCTCATGGGAGAATTTGAAAACTGCAATGATAATAGGCATTGCCTCAGCATCAACCTCAGCAGTGATATACCACATCACTATGCATTCCCCATGCAATGCAATGAGAGTGGTCTATTCTCTCTCTCCTCTCTCTCTCTCTCTCTCTCTCTCCAGATATTGGTGGTTCAATCAATGTTGTGTTAATAGAAGAGCTATACCACACCAAAGAGAGATAGTGAGGTGGGGTAAATACAAAGACTGCTGAGGAATAGTTATTTAAAATGAAACACATTTTTCCTGCAGGGATCACATGTACACGTCTCTCAGCCAAGTTATCTTGAGGGCATCCCCAGGGCAGAAATCACCAAAGGGGCTAGTGTCCTTGAGCCATGTCTGTGGCCTCAGGCGCCTGCCTGTCTCTGTGCCTTGGGGTCCTGGTGCCTCAGCCTGGGGACCATGGCCCACAGGGATCCCTGTTTACCTCTAGGTGTGTAATTGCTCTCTGAGGGCCACTCCTAGGGCACCCCAGTCTCTCTAGAAATCTCACTGTCCACTCCAACAGGCAGACTTTAAGATCAACAGCAAACAGAAGAGACATGGGACACATATCATGCCATATGTTCTCCATGATATGTGAACATCTTGGGTTTAGATGGGCAGTCAGAGCCAATGCTTCCTTCCATGTGAGTCGTTCCTTTACCTGCTTCCTCCTTTGGCACATTTACCTACCTTTCCCCCCTTTCTTCTTCCTTTTTTTGAGGCAGAGAGGAAGAAATGCTTCTCAAAAGATTTGTTTTTGTCTTGACCTATTTTAGTTTGGAAAACATGTTTCCGAAATCACTTTTCTGACATCTTTCACAGTTTCAGTTTGAAATTTTAAATGCTCTGGCCTCTGAAGATCAGCTCTGTGTTCTATCTAGGCCATTGATTAGTGTGAGCAGAAATTCTGCTCTGTGGCTTGGCACTGAGGCAGATCTGGATCTCTGAGAGGGGCACAGCAGCTTCCTGTGAATCTGGTGTAGAGTTCAAGGCTTAGAGCAACCTGTGGCCCAAGGGGCTACAATTAAACAGGTGCTGTGGCTCAGATTCTGCAGCCACAGGGAAATTGGAAGCTTAACTGAGAAGTCCTGTGTGCTTCATGAGGCCAGTGGCTATCTGCAGGAAGTACTCATTGACTGACCTTTGCTTCTGCAGGGCCATGTGTGGGCCTTGGAGGCTCTGTGGGTAGCTCAGCTTTTCTGTGGGTAGAGGAAGGAGGAGCTTGTTAAAGGTCCAGAGTGGCCCTGCTCTCAAGCTTACCCTGTAGAGAAAAGGCCTTGATCTGTGTGTTCACAGGTGAGGAGACAGGCTTCCTTGTTCAGGACATGCCCTGGGTGTGAGCCCTTTGTTTTCAGGCAACCTACAATCCATGCTGAGCCTCCAGGATGGATCTGGGACCTCCTACTTCCACTGAGACCTCAGGAAGAAGGCTGAGTTTTCTCCCTCATATTAATCATTTTACCCCTTCTTGGCTTGAGTAGTACATACTGGCTGAGGAGGTCTAGGTGGTTAGAGATAGATCCTGGAATAGATTTGTAGGGCACACAGGCTTGAATCTGGGTGGGACTGACAGCTTAGAGGTTTGGGGCCTGGTTGAAGCTGGGTACATGCTTTTCTTTTTATGTCCCTAGCTCTGGCACAACCTGACAACTACTTAGGCAGGCACAAGCCTCCACCAGACCCAGGGATTGGGATGACATTCATTTCATAGGGTCTAACCATTTATAATGGAGTGGCCTAGGGTGCCCAGAGGATAGAAGGTTGTAGTTTTATAAAAGAGCTGTGTTCAGTTCATTCCACAAGAACCAGGGCCCTTTGTGCCAGCTGCATGGCATGTTGGAACTGTTCCATGAGTCAGACCCCTCCAGACCCTTAAGCATGCTTTCCTCTCACAACATTCCTTCTTAGCCTGCTTCTGAGAAGCTTGAACTACACACTAATATTACTGATCCTCTCTGAGACCCCAAGTTCTCTGACTGGGGACCAGTTTAGTCATTGGTATGCCCTAGCAGTTTAGTACATGCACTCATTCATAGGTAAAAAGTAGCCATGTGATAAATAGGGTTGATCAGGAGAAAGTAGAGTTTATTAGCAAAGGAACACATGGGACAGATTCCCTTCTGGGCAGGGAAAATGTCTGCCTGGGTCGTGAGCTAGGGTCTTTTAAAAAGGGAGGCTTCTGCTTCCTGCAGTAGGCGGGAAGATGTATTTTTTTAAAGTTGGGCAGGGGGAAGTGGGAGAGCAGGACTGTTAAAACCTTTTCTCTTTGGAGATCAAAGGGGAAGCCTGCTGTGTTGGCCAAACAGTGGAGAAAAGTCTGCTTCTCTTGACTTCAAAGACCAAGGTGCTTATCAGCTCCGTTCCCTTTTCTCAGGAGCTTGAGAAGTCCTTGAGAGCCTGTTGGTGAGGGGGCGGGGCTATCTGAACCCTAACACTCATAAGAGGTCCAGGTCTCAGGAAATTGATACCGTAAAGGAAAAATGAACAAAGGCCACAGAAGGATGTTGTCCATCACAGGCAGGGAAACTATTCCAGGGCCTTTGCGTGCAAAGTGGAGAATTCATACTCTGACCATCTCACTATGTTCAGGGATTGTGTCATTTTAATTACATGCTTTCTACAATGACAGCATCTACGGTAAACATTCCAGTCACAGCTGGCTCCTTTGTGACAGGACAGGCTGCCTTACAACCTGTGCATCCTTAGCCAGGCCCAGCTGTGTCTCAGTAATTTCCAGGGGCTCACCCTCAAATGGCAGTGAACAACCACACGGCTGTGGTAGAGTTTGTCCTGCAGGGCTTTTCTGGGAATCCTGGGCTCAAGGTTGTCTTCTTGGCCTTCTTCCTCCTCCTTTATCTCCTGGCTCTTGCAGGAAACACCCTTATCATCATGGCCATCAGCCTGAATCCAAGTCTTCACACCCCCATGTACTTCTTCCTCATAAACCTGGCCCTGTTGGACATTGTCTGTACATCTACTGTCCTCCCCAAGCTACTGGATGGCCTGGTAGCCAGGGGCAGCATTATCTCCTACGAGGGATGCATGACCCAGCTCTTCTTCCTGACCTGGTTTCTGGGAGCTGAGCTGCTGCTGCTCACCACCATGGCTTATGACCGTTATGTGGCCATTTGTCGCCCGCTGCACTACAGTGCACTGATGAGCCGATTTGTCTGTGCCCTGCTTGCAGGCAGTGTATGGGTGGTCAGTGCAGTCAGCACATCTGTGCACACGGGACTGATGGCACAGCTCCATTTCTGTGGCCCCAATCAAGTACGTCACTTTTTATGTGAAGTCCCATCACTGCTCCTGTTGTCCTGTAGCCCAACCACCCTCAACAGTATCATGATTGTCATCGCAGATGTCTATTTTGGTGTGGTTAACTTCCTGATGACCATGACATCCTACGGCTTCATCATTGCCAGCATCCTGCGCATCCGCTCCACTGAGGGCAAGAAGCGTGCCTTCTCTACCTGCTCTGCCCACCTGGTAGTCGTCACCCTGTACTATTCTACTGTCATTTACACCTATGTATTACCTGCCTCTGGCTCCTCCATGGAGAATGGCAAGGTGGTCGCCTTGTTGTACACAGCAATCAGCCCCACCCTGAACCCTCTTATCTACTCTCTTCGGAACAAGGAGGTCAAAGTGGCCCTCAGGAAAGTGTTTCCCTGTGTCCGGTGAAGCCAAAGGCACCATTGTGACTTGATTCAGGTGTTGATGAGCTAGTTGAAGCACATGATTTAAAATATGATTCAGTGGCAAGGAATAAGATGGTAATTTATGTGGTAAGTTTACGTGTAATATTCTTCTCTTGGAGGTGCCAGAGGCCATTTCCTTTTGTCAGGCTGGGTATCCAGACTTGGAATATGCCGAGGGTCACTCCTACCTGTGTGTCTACAATCTGGTGTAGTGTCTCTGGTGTGGCCATTTTTCAGTAGCCAGCTTTGGAGAAAATTACCTGAACCCTGATCTTGGACTAGCTCCTCTTGGTATGAACTTGGGAAGAATTGTGTCTGGCGACACTGTGAACTCCACACCACCAAGAGGAGAGAATAGGCAATCTGCCTCCCGTACTAGTGACACCCAGGCCTTCCTGGGTTGATTTATTTATTTGTCTTCAGCCAGGAAGTTTCGCTATCACTGTCATTCCTTAGTTTGGACAGAGGCTTCTGCAGCATGATCTGAGGTTTGTTCTACTTCAGGCCTCTTAGTACTGGTATTCACTACATCCTCCTGGACTCTCTTCTCTCTTCCAGGCAATTTCTTCTTGACTATCATAAACCTTATATTATTCAGTGCTATTGGTTGCTAATATCCAAACATACAGTTCCCTCTGTGCCTTTCCTATAAATCCATTGGCGTAGCTGCCTGGTTTATGTTTGCTTTGAAGCCCTGTTCAGTTGCAAGAGCTGAGGTTTTAAAAATGTTTATTATTTTTATTTTATGTGTATGAATGTATTGCCTCCATGTATATAAATGTACTTGTGCAATGCCTGCAGAGGTTAGAAGAGGGCTTCAGATCTCATGGAACTGGATGGTTGTTAGCTGCCATGTGGGTGCTGGGAACCAAACCCGGGTCCTCTGCAAGAGCAGCTAGTGCTCTTAACTGCTGAGCCGTCTCTCCAGCCCCAGATAAATCCCTTGATACATACACAATATAATGACATTATTTGGGAAGTGGTGAAAATAGGAGTTCCGTCTAATTGGAGGAAGTAGATGGAAAGATGGAGGAAGCCATGGAAAGATGTGTCTTATTTTCTGTACCTTTCCCATACTATCTTCTGTTCACCACAAGTGAGCCACATTGCTCTATCTTATATTCCTGCCATGGTGATCAAATCTCACTAGGGACATAGAAGTGATGGAGCCAGCTGACTTTTCAATGAGAGTGCTGAAAAGCCCAATCCAAAATAAATCTTTCACCATTTCAAATGTCTCTCTAAGATTTTGTCACAGACTGAGAAGTCTGACTCATAGGTGCTAACTGAGACCTTTAAAAAGAATGCTCAATTTACTGTTCAACCTTTGGAGAGATAGTAGGAATTAATGTTTTAGTTTTCCATCGTTGTGTCAAAATATCTGAAATGTACAACTTAAAAAAGAAATATTTATTTTGACTCATATTTTCAGAGTACTGAGTCCATGGCCAACCTCTTCCATTGTTTAATGGCCAGGGCGAGGTAAATAATTCATGGTGAAGGGCTTGTGTCCTATAGCAATTTCCTCTGAATAGAAGCATTCCCTGTAGAGCCATTTGTTTTTACTGTAAATATTCCCTAGGGGAAAGAGGCTCATTAAGACTCACGAAGTAAACAAAATTTACAAGGCTTAAGAAATAAACTTAGTTTATTTTAATTTAGGTTAACCAATTCTCCAGTGGATGACTCTACACCCAGGAGTGTATGGCCAATATAAATTGGACAGCATGGGTCATTAAAAAAGATAAAAGAGAACATGAAGTTGAGTAGGGGGTTGGGGAAGTAGGGTGGCTCTGTTAGGAATTAGGAGGAGAAATAGGCATAAATATGATCAGAATACATTGCATGAAATTCTCAATACTACATAAATAATAATAGTTCATTAACAAAATATCTGCATCTGAAGCTCAATTGTCTTCTTTGAAAGAACTTATCCATGTGAGAGAAGAATTACTATGGGGAAAAAAAAACATGTGGATGCTATCTGCTGCATTAATCTCTGATTTCTTAGGAAAATAAAAAGGAAGGATTACATGGAGACATTAATCTTGCCATTATTTGCACCTGTCAGAATGCAAGGGAAAGAGTGCAAATTAGATCTGGACTAAAGAACCCTTTCTGGATCCCAAAACTAGGAGTTTATGGGAAGAACCAGATCGTGAGGCAATGCGTGAGGTAAAATGATAGAAAGCCATTAGATCCAATCTTTAGTAGAGAAGAAAGAAAACAATTCCATGATTCAGCATACAGATGGGAATCTTAGTAATGGCCCAGCTCCAAGAAACTACAATACATCTGAGCTGTTTGAATCAGGGAAAACTTTTAAACAAAAAATGAAAGAATCCCTCACAATCTGGTAGATAGGTTTAGTCTGGGTGCTGAGAGAGAGAGAGAGAGAGAGAGAGAGAGAGAGAGAGAGAGAGAGAATGTACATACAACATGAGAGAAAGAGAATATATACAAGTGTATGCATGTGTAAGAGAGACTATATGCATGCACACATGTGTGTATGAGAGATAATATATGTGTGTGTGTGTGTGTGTGTGTGTGTGTGTGTGTGTGCCCTTGGAGGCTAGAAGACATATTAGATGCCTTGGAGTGGGAGTTATAGGTGTTTGAGAGCTGCTCAACATGGGTGCTAGGATCTAAAGTCCAATCTTCATGATAGAGAGCGGCAAATATTCTTTTTTTTCTTTTTTTAATGTATATTTTTTATTGAATTTTTGTGCATTTCACACAATAGATCTTAATCATATTTAAACTTCTCCCCTATCTGCATCCCATAGTCTACCCACAAGATTTCATTATATTCTGTCATATATGTTAAGGCCTATTAAGTCAAGTTCATGTACCTAGATGTCCCTGGTCGGCCTATCTAGGGTCACTCTCTTAAAGAAGATCGACTTTCCCTCACCCATCAGTGATCAATGAGGAGCAAGCACTCTTAACCACTGAGCTGTTTTCCCAACCCCTCAACTTCTTTTTGAACTCTCCTGTGAAAATAGTTCTTTCAGGCATGGTGAACAGGGCATCAAATACCACTTCTCTCATGCCCAGTTCCCTTAGTAATGTCTGTCCTTCTATTGTCTTCCAGTTCTTGATATTCATGGAGATTTCATCCAGCAATAACCAAGAATCCCTAATTACTCATAGACTTATTTCTCTCACGTTTTCTCAATTCATATAGCTTTTGTTTCAAGAAGGGATGGGTAGTTACATTATTCAGTTTCTATGTTTCAGTAGCACTCAAACTGACCCCATTTAACCCCACAATCTACAGCAGACTGTGAGGGGGCTCTTTCACCTTTTTTTTTTAAAGTCTTTTCCAATTTGAAGAGTTAAGATGTATAGTTAGCATAGTTTCTTACATTAGACCATTACTAAGACTCCTCTCTGCAGGCTAAATCATGGATTATTTTCCTTCCTTGCTATTAAAGGTTAGACTTAACTGGTGCAATAGAGATGTGAACGTTAAGGAAGTAACAAACCACTTTCTGATTGGATTTAAGGCCTGCTTCACAAGATGGAGCCCATACTTGGTACTGTTATCAGGGTTGAGACCCTGTGGCTAAACAGGACACAGGCAGTATGGGAGAACCTAGTACTGTTATTATGTTGAATGCACATAGTGTTAAACTGACTGCTAATGACTTATTATTATATCCATAAATTAATGCATCTCTTTAACTCTCACCAGACAAACTTCTTGCAGCAGATGGTGATTAACACAGAAACCCACAACTGGTGAACATGAAGAAAATAAGAGACTATGGAATTCTTATCCCTAAATGGGACACTTATATGACACTATCTTTTCCCAAGACTCAGGATCATTGTAGAAGAAGGGGTAGAAAGATTGTAACAGCCAAAGGTTGTGGATGATTACAAAGAAACAGTGTTTTCCAAACTGCAGGGCTGATATACATATGAACTCACAGCAATTGTGACAGCCTAACAAGAACTGTGCAAACTTAGCTCAGACAAAATCCCAGCACAGAAGGAAGAGGGGAGGTGAGCAAGAAGCCCCAACTCTAGCTGAGAAACTATTGCAAATTTATATCAATTTGTAGGAGAAAAAGTGAGATTTCCTTAAGGGTGTGACACCTAGTAGGTTGACCAGGGGATAGACCTATACTCAAGAGCATTTAGGGACACAGATTATGCTTGATAGGTCTTAAAAAATAATAAAGGACATGAAGTTGGAGGGGATACAAAGGTGGGGGTAGAGATGGAGGAAGAGGTCTGAATAAAATTAAAATACATTGTATGAAATCCTCAAAGAATAAAAGTATCAGTCTTACAAAAAGAGATTGATTCAACAAGGACCTTGGGCCTGACATGGGGCTGGGACTTTAGTAACATTGCTTAGTCTCATGGTGGGCCATCATTTTTATAAGGTAGAGAAGGCTTTGGCATACCTAAATGATTTAAATAACTATATAAATCAAATTCATAAGTGCTAAAACACTCAAGAGTAGTTGAGAAAAAGAAAAAGCAGATGATGAGTTCTGTCTGGGCTTCTCAAAATTAAATGTGGCACAATTTGTGTTGAGCTAGAGTTCTTAAGTGAAAAACTAACAGAGAGCCAGATGCTGTGCTAGTGAGCTTCTGGAAGGCTTTAAAGCCTGAGCAGCAGATCAGAGAAGACTGTGGCCCTACCATCCCCCTGAGCCTGAACCAAGCAGAACCCAGCAAGCTGGCCCTACATGGATCATCAGAACCTAGATGACTTGAAGTGGCCTCGCAGTAGCAGAAGCACCTCAGGATGAAGAGGGCAGTTGTTTATGAAAAATGACTTCGAATTACAGAAGGCTAGATGGAGGTAGTACCTAGTACTGCTATTTTGGCAAAACAATTGATACACATGGTGAGATTTTTCCATGTTGTTATGAATCTTGGTAGCATTTCATTTTTAGTATCCCCTTAGCTGCCCATGATCAATAGGTACTTACTTCAAATGCATGATGGTGGAACTTTAGAGATCCTGTCCACCCTATGAAGAAAGATTTATTTATACAATGTTAATCCTTGAGTACCCCGCATATTTGTAAAAGTCTCTGGGAAACAGCAATTAAAGAGTTTAAATGAAAGCACCCTGTGTCAGTGAGAAGGAGCACTCCATGAACCATAAGATTGCTGGGTGAATATTCCACTCCAGGAATAGGCTACCTCTCTATGGCTCATCAGCTGGGGGTGGGCAGGGTGGTGGGCAATGCCTGACAGATGATAAAAGCTACTGATAATGTTGTTGGTTGCCTGCCAGAACTATACAGTAAGTCCTTATTGCTAAAGATACTGTACACTTTGGTTTCAGGACATTGAGAAATCAGGTTGGAACTGAGTTGGAAGCTGTCTCCCTGCTGGGGGACTTTCACAATGCTGGTAGGTATCACACAGGCTGTTAGAAGAGAATTGTCACCAGTAATCCTATTTTGCTATTGACCTTGTGTGCTGCAGTTCCAGCATGCCAGGCGGTTGTCTCCAACCGGAACAATTGGCATGATTATTACGGACACAGTCAACTGCCTTCTGATTGGATTTAAGCCTTGCTACACAAGATGGAATTCATACCTGATACTATAAGTCCTAGCAAAATCCTGTGGCTGGGGATCTTATATACTGCAGTTGGGAGGCCATTGATATTGTTTTGTTAAATGGATGTGGTGTGCCCATCAGCTTACCTTCTAAACATTTGTGTTTATGTCCACATATTACTGCTGCTGTCAGCCTCAGTTTGTCATGGCAGGAAACTTTTATTGCAATGGGATAT
>NW_008359444.1:1850953-1853987 GCF_000622305.1 Nannospalax galili
AGAAGCATTAGGTTGGCACAGGAATAGAGTGGGGTTTCCATTCTCTCTTCCCCAAACAGGCTGGAAAATCATGTGGATTAAAAAACTGGCTTTAGTGCACACATGTCAGAAGTTGCATGTAGTACAAGGAACATGGAGTGGGCAGAGGCAGGGAAGAACTGCAGGAAGGTGATGAACTTACACACTGGTTCCTGGATCTGGAACCACCTTAGTAAAATGGTGACAGTGCATGACAGGCATGAAACCCCTGTGCTGAGGCAGAGTAGGTGGACGCCAAGGTTAGCCCAACCTTGAGTGGTTCCCTGTCTAGGGTCCAGGCATCCAGTTGAGGCCAGCAGTTTGTCATGGCCAGAGAAGAGCTGGTGACCAGATGGTCATGTTGCAACATCAAATGTTTGGGTCTCTGAAGAGCCACATCAGTAACGTAACCTACTGACTTCAGACCAGCACTAGCTCAGTTCTATTTGTTGAGGGTAGGATGACTTCAGTTCTGGGATGAGTTGTTGCAATGCTTAGGTGAAATCTGAACTTGCTTATTGGGTGAGGAAACTGGGCATGAAAAACAGAATGTTGACAGCCACATCAGTCTTCGGCCTTAACATGGGGCCATTAATCACTCAGATGAAATAAAACTGTCACAATTTGTGCTGCTGGCCAGCTGGCAGAGCTGAAACAAGTATTCTGGCTTGGCCTCTTGAGTGCTTCTATGTGGAATAAAAACTAGTCCTTCATGGGCAGAAGCTGTGGTGTGGGGAGTTAATTAGTGCAAGGCACAAACATCCCATTACCTGACCTGCCTGTGTGCTCCCTAAACTCCCTGCTGTCACTGGTGCAGCGGGTAGACAGCTAGCATCCAGGTAACAGGGCAGAGCACTGGTCCTTGGGACGCCAGTCTAATCAAGCATGTATTGTGTTTCCTGAGAAGATGCTGGGTCTGCTCTAAGGTGCTGGTCACTCCCAGCCAGTCCTGCCCCAGGGGCTAGTGAGGTTCTGTCTAATTGGCCCCTCAGGGTCAGGCCCCTCCCTATGAGCACTTGTCTTTCCTATTACAGATGATGTAGGGCCCATGCCAGTTAGAAAGATTATTCTACTGTTCCCTCCTTACCTAGAGGTGTCCCCACTTAGCTCTTTAAAAAATTTTGAAGTTATACTTGTTCTATTTCCAAAAGCTGATGATTAATTTTTTTGTGTATGTGGTGGTAAGAAGTAAGTTTCCAGAGAAGACACCAGGAAAGAATTCTGGGAAGATTCTTATCATGAGCACCTACTGAAGTCAGGTATAGATTTTACATGCCATGTATGTTTGAGTATAAATGACAATGTTTTGGTAATGGGGGCAGGGTTATTGCAGTCTACTTTGTGACTATGGTGCATGAGATCCCTTAAGCTCTCATTTTTGGGTAAGTTCTGTAATCATCTGAAAAAGCAATGAGTTACTTGGACAATTTGTAGCATAAATCTCTTTCAGCACCTGCCTGTCTTTCTCATCTGTCTCTCTCTACCCCTTTCCCTGTTTTTCTCTCTAAAGTATTTTTGTGTCTTTCTCTGATTCTCTGTCTCTATTTTCCTGTCTCTGCCTTGGTACCACTTTCTATGTATTTCCCTCTCTCTGTCTGCCCCTCATCATCTCTGCCTCTCTTTTTTTCATGTCTCTTTCTCTGCTTTATTTCTCTCTCTCTCTTTCCATCTCTATCGATACATCACTGTCTTCCTGTCGCTGTACTTGTCTCTTTCTGCCCTTCTATCTTTCTATCTCTGACTCTTTGTCTTTCTTTCCTTGTATTCCTTCTTCAAATTTCATTTTGAAAAGTGTAGCACCTCTTGTGTCAACAAGCATACTCCTTTGGTGATATGCTCGATTATTTTCTGGCCACCTCCATACAGGGACCCAGTTTTGTAGCATTCAGATAAGTTCTTCCATCTCCCAGACATTGCCATAGGCAGACAGGTGAACAGCTGAAATCAAAACAAAAACCAGAAAACAGTCTGCTATGACCTGGCTGTATATAGGTAAATGAAAATAACAATAATCTCTTAAAATAACATAGATATGAGCTAATGAATTATTTGTAAGTATAAATTTTAGGAATGAGTACCAACATTTCCCAGTTTAAACAGTAATTTATGAGAAGTTACATAATCTTTTCCTAACACATTGCTTGGAAATTGGCACTTTTTTTTCCAGTTAATTGTTTATTTAATAATCACATACTTAGAAGAAGCATTTCATTACAACAGCGTTCACATATTCAATTACAATTTTCTAAGACACATCTTTTTCAAAATTGGCTGTAAATTCTTAGGCTTACAGTTGAATTGTTACAGTTATACAATATTGTACTCAGCATAAACCCTGTAAAACAGAAAATTAAATGAGGTTTTAACCTTTAAAAAAGATCTCCATTTCATTATTAAAATATGCAGTTTCATACAGAAAAATTCATTTTTAATACAATTGACACTAAGATGCACATGCGTTTCTGATCTCTATTTATTGCTAGTCACACAGTCGGTTACTTTCTGAGCTCCTTGGCATCTGAGCATGGATATAAAGTCATAAGGTAGATTTCAATGGTAATGTTTTTCACATCTACTAATTAACATGAAGTAAATGTTTATGCTTCCTCCTCAAATATGTCTTTTTTTTTAATTTATCGATTTTTTTTGTGTATATCATACAGAACATCCCACACAATCTTATTCATCTATATACCCACTTCCTAAATGAGACCCTCCCATAGCCCCCCACCTCCCACACACTGGAGCCCATATACACTGTCATCCCTGTTACTGTCCACTGTGTTGTTGGCACCCCCAGCCTTTCCCCAGTGCTTGTCCATCTGCTGAATCTAGTCAGCCTATCTAGAGAGCCTTGTTTTAGGAAGATCAGCTGTTCCTCATCTAGCAGCAATCAGTTGTCAATAGTCCTTTAGATAAGATTGGAATCTGCTGTTCATTTTTCTAGTTCTATGCTGGGTTACTGTCTGGGAGTCTTTTGGGCCACCCTGGCCAACAACTCAAAGGAAGATATCTT
>NW_008359444.1:1856281-1877137 GCF_000622305.1 Nannospalax galili
TTGTCTCCTTTGATGTACAGAAGCTTTTTAGTTTAATGAGGTCCCACTTGTTAATTCTTGCCCTTGTTTCCTGGGCTATTGGTGTAAAAATCTATACTTGCATATTATGTATGTTGCCCTGGGTTCAATCCTCAGCACCACAAAAAGCAAAATATTGAAAGAGACTTACTCAACCACAAGCTGGGCATGGTGGTGCATTTCTGTAAACTCAGGACTAGTGAGGTAGAGGCAGGGATCTGGAATTTAGGGTTACATAGTGAGTTCAAGGCCAGTTTGTGCTGATGAGATCCTGTGTCAAAAGAAAAAAGAAAAAGGTATTGATTTTCAAATTCACTTTTTCAGTATCTATCACTGATATATAGATATATAGGTTCTGGTCATCTAGTGGGTACCTTTGCCATAGCTCCACTGGGGGAAGGCTCTCTCATGCCTGCCTAACTTTGAGGAAGGTGATAGCTGCTATCTGCCAACTCTGGCCTAATTCCCTGGGGAGGATGTCCTCTCCATGCTGACTGGCTCTTATGGAGTCCTCTGTGGGCTATAGTACTCCTAGTTCATGGGATTTAGGATTTATGAAGTCTTCCAAGGAACTAAAGTCCCTGTGGGTCAACATTACTTGGTGACATCCCATGATAGATCTTTCTCCAGAAGCCATTATTGTTGCAAGTCCACCGTACTTTGGGAATTGGTATCCTAGGATAAATAGTGAGGGAGAAAGGACATGCCAAGGGGGGCATGAAATCTTGGCAGGGTTCAGGAAAGTCTGAAGTTCTGAACAGACCACAGGAAATCCTCTCATCTATCTCTAAGGAATAAGACATCAACCTGATCCCTCAAGAAAATCTTCACAGTTTTAGTAGATGAACTAATTGCATTTTTAATGGCGAGAGAAAAGTGATGGCTTCAGGAATCTAAAAACTCTTTTCATAACCCAAAGTGTATTCATTAAGTACCATCTTTTATTGGCAAATGAAAAAAAATTCAGGTGATCCATAGTGTCTCCTGTTTAGAATCAAGTGTTGTAGATAGTCTTCAATTAGAATAAAGAAAAATAGAGTACCTTGAAAACTCTTTGGTATGTTGCAAATGTAGAGTTTGAGGAAAATTTTATATTAACTTTATTATATTTCATGATAAGGCAATGTAGAAAAGCAACATAGTACAAACATGGTCTATATATAGGGACAATATCCAGACACATACTCGTGTGGCTTTTGTTAAAGCCCCATCACCCAGAACTTTGTATTGTGATACATCTCCCCTAAGTTCCCCTTACTAAGTGGTGGGCTGTAGATAAACAGTATTTTCCTCTGGTAACTGTCCCAGAGTTGCATGGGGAATGTGGGCCTGTACTGCAGAGCACCCTGGAAGAAGAGGGAATTTTGCTAGTATGGCAGTATTAGAGAAGGTACATGATGGAAAGGGGACATCAATATTTTGGGGAACTGCAGGTGGAGAAGGAAACTAATGCTATGGGGCTGTGGCATGCATAAGTAAATCTAGGAGTGGATGGATAGTGAGTGGCTCAATGGCTTTGCTATCATGTTATTAATAATGACACAAGGACCCACTGGAGAACTTGACAGGCACTACAGGGAATAGAGGCCTTTTCCTGGATGTCTACAAAGTAGATTGTCTTCCTGCTCAGTGTCAGTGATGGCTACTCTCTACCTTAGAGGAACCAGGTGATCGCCCCTGAGATCTTAGGACATTGTCTTTGTCAACATTCTGTATTTTACATAGGCAACAAGGGAAACTGGACCACCTGTGAGACAGTGTTACACTCACTAGGGGTGAGGATTTGGCTCCATTTCTTTTCTTTCACATTATTCCTTTTAGGGCTCAGTGGTCAGTGGGTGACACGCCCAGCTTGTTACCCAAGGATCACCATAGAAAGATTTAGCTTCACCAGACAGGACCTTCCTCTAGCCAGGGGTGATGAGAAGCCGTAAAATATTTGGGATACTCTTAGGAAGGAGGAAAGGGAGTGATTTTGAGAAGAAAGCCAATGGCTACTGCTACAGATCCCAGCTAAGCTTCACTCCATCACCAGCATGGTCTTCACCAAGAGGTACATCTGAGACTGTATCAGAAAACAATGGCAACAGTGATTTCTGATGAGATTCATCACAAAAACCAACTTTCCTCATAAAGATGAGTGTCTTTGGTTGAATCTGTCTTCAAACTGCTACATCATACAGGTATTGGAAAGTAAAATGGACCCATTGTTACTGGATGAAGCAAAGATACAGGAAAAAAACTATCATTGAAGAAAAGACATGGGAGAGTAGGAAAATGCACAACTGGAAGCAAATGTAAAGGAAAAATGAGGGCATGCTACAAGAATTAACCCAAGACTGACCTTGCCTGCCATGAAAACTCAAAACATACTTTGGATGGGGAGGTAGCTACAAGAATTAATCCAAGACTGACCTGGCCTGCCAGGAAAACTCAAACCATACTTATGATGGGGAGGTAACTATTAGTTATTATGCCTGGCCCCAGTCTGAGTTTCTGCTAGGGGAACTGAAGCATGGACAAGAGATATATAGAGGTTTTTATAGGATTTTCACGCCATCCCTTGGCAGTAATCACATTGGTGGATTAGAGATTTCCAGCATAAAAACATGGTAGCCTTTAGGCTATTATAGGAAATTTAAACAGTCAGAATTTTTACAAAAAAGGTATTTTGGGCAAATGTGTGGTTGTGATATTTCCCAGTAACATGCTGATGCCAGTACTAACAGCTATTTTAACAAATAGGATACATTGTAGCAGGTTCTTCCTCAAAGACCACTGCAAGAGCATCATTCTCAAGGTGCCCACACACTGAGGTTTTTGTGGTTGTGTACCTTACTTATCTGAGCCTAAGACTGAGATCAGAGTGGTCTTTATGATTTCAGAACAGTACAAGCTTCCAAAGTCTTAGCTGTTACTTCTATATATATCAATAAGTATAAATATTGTTAGGAATACATAAGGTTCTTGTCAAATACATTTTTTAATACTTCTCATCTACCACACAGAAGTTATACTGAGGTCATAGTTAATTATTTCAACATTAAGTTAGTTTTTCACATCCAGTGAAGAAAACACATGGTACAAACATATGAGATGGTGGATGTTGCCTGGGAGGAACGAGAACGTAGGAGGAGAGAAAGGTTGCAGACAAGAGGAGAATAAAGGAAAATAGGAAGAAAGGAATGAATGAATGGATGGAGGACATGTGCGAGTGGACCAGAGGGTAGAAGCCAGGAAAGAAGGGTGAGGAGGGTTAACACATGGAGACAGGATGGATGAAAAGATGGAAAGAATAAGTAAGACAGGGAAAATAAAAGGGAAGAAGAGGAGACGGTAGATGGATATGAGGGTGTTGGAAGCACGATGGGAGAAGAAAGTAGAAATCACAAAGAGTAAGATAGAAAACACTAGAGGAAGATGAAAGACACTAGAAATAAGGTTATGAGGAAAGATTTGTATATATTTTGAAAAACTGGCACATAGAGAGATGAGAAAAAATGGAAAAATTAAAACATGGTGAGAAGGAAGAGAGAGGCCTGGTGGGCCTGGGCAAGATGCTCACCCAGCAGAACTCTCCTATATGGTAAGGACTGTATGGTTTCTCACAGGGCATGACAAGCAAATCTCTAGGGACCTGGTCCATCAGCAGTAGCCAACTATTCTGAACATTGTGTCTGATGGTTTCATGTCATGGCAGAACAGTTTTCTTACCTGAGAAGTTGGGAGGCTTTAGGGAGTAGGTAGTGGTTCATCCTGAGGCACAAAGGAAAGTAAGCAGCTCCAAGTTTGGGAATGACTTGAACGTTTCCCTTTATCTTCCTTCCTTACCCCACTTCCATCAACTCTCTTTCACTTGAATATTGAAGCCAGAAATATTCTCTTTGTGGATCAGAGGTATCGTTCCTGAGGCCTAACACAGGCTGCTTTGAGGTACAAGTGTTCTTCCTGTATGACAGAGTTACATGGCCCTGCCTTTGTGACACTGAATTGAAACATTCTTTCCTAGAGAAAGGCTCCTTAAGACTAAGGAAGTAGGCAAGACTCCAAAGGCTTGGGAATTAAATAACTCACAATTTTCAGAAAGTTCCTGAAACTTACAAGATTCACAAGGCCTTCTTCCTAGGGTTAAATAAACAGTGAGAAATGCTGGGGAGGAGACTGTCTCTCTTATCAAAGTTCAACAAATAATAGAGAGAACCCCGGGGACGCAGTTTTCATGAGTTGTCTGTCATTCATGCTGAGGTGAGTTTTTCAGTAATGCATCTGCTGTTGGGTCCATGCTCCTGTAAGAAAACACTCGTACCATACAATGGACGCTGGTGCAATAGTTACTTTGGTTTGTTATTAGTTCCCTAGCTGGGGTGAAGAGACATTTGATCATGTTTCCCTAGGAAAAGTTACACAACACTAATTTCGCTTACAAACAAAATGTGGTGACTGCAAAGGAAGAGAAGGCTAGTTACAGACTAGCATACCACATGTGTCTTGCCCATAATATTCACAGTGACCACAGTGCAAAGAGTGTACCCACTGCTCTCTGTTGCACCCGAGAGATTCTGATGCTGTCTGTTGTGGAACTGGAGAGAGAAGAAAATAGACTTTAGACCAGTAGATCAGCTTCTTCACTATTAAAGAAAGAAATACATTAATCAAGGGGTGAGATTAAAATGAAATCTGTTGTGTTTTACTGAATTGGATATTGATATGGAGATTTTTTTTTGAACTACACATATATGAGGTGGAGGCAATGAATAAGTTGGTAAAATGCTTGCTATGTAGGTGTGAAGACTTCAGTTTGGATCTCTAGCACCCATGTACAAGATGGATATGATGATATATGCCTATAATCTCAGAAGTGCAGAGGCAGAGACAGGAAGATTCCTGGGGCTACTGGCTAGCCAGCCTAGCTGAGTTTATGAGCTCCAGATTCAGTGAGACACCTTATCTCAAAAAATAAGGTGGAAAGATTTTGTGGAAGGCAATATCATCCTCTGTCTTTCATACATATATGCACACACATATGAATGGATGCACACATAAAATAAAACATATATATCCTGTAGATATACAAATGTTTGAGTAAACACAGGCATCAATAAGTATACAGACAAATATAGATGTGAACCAGACATAGATTACTGCATGTACACATACGTCCTAGCTCTGTTCACCGGGTGGGATTGGCTATGAGGACACTTCAAGGTGAAAATGGTGACCTACACCCAAGTCTTGATTTCTATATTCTACTTTCTAGTGAAAGGAGTTTATTTCCTTGGAGAAATAAAATGGATCCTGGACTACATGACTGAGCACAGGCATGCAGGGGGAACTTGGAGCACTTGGTGGTAACAGAACACAGGATATATAGAAAGAAAAGGAAAGAATGTACTAATAGACAAAATTCAGGAGAGAAAGCCACTCAGGAGGACTCCAGACAGAAACCAAGGCAGAGTTTTATTTCCAGAAGTCACTGGGAGCAGCCCTCATTGGGAGAGAGGAAACGGCTGCTTTTCAGGCTGCTGGCTGGAGGTTTTTATAGAGCGTTGGGAATGTGGAAGGTGAAAAACCAGTTTAAACAGGTGAAAGGGCTGGGGGCTTAAAAGGGGGAGGCAGATTCTGTTGAACTGCCCCTTACGTTGACCAGAGTCTGGGTCGCGCATGAAGGGTCTGCTTTTCTCTAAAATTATCTAAAGGAAAGCAAGTGGTGCTGAGACAGCTCTTGCTGCAATCAGGTCTTAGGTCATGGGTGCAGGGAGTCTGTTTGTCCTGTCTGCGGATGGTCATGGTGCTCATTAACTTAGTTCCTATATTTGGGGCAGAAGTCTTGTCCTATTGCACTGTGGAGGGGGCTGCTATAGATCCAGACCCTAACATGTACTAGTTAAAGACACCAACCTGAAGGAGCTCAAACACAGTTTAAACAACAAGATAAACAGTGACCATTTGGGTCATGACTCAAAGAAGAACAACAAATTTCTGTGAATTCATGTCAAAATGAATGCATAGAGATATACCCAGGTGTGGTGAAGCATGCCTATATCCCAGTTACTGGATGTTGAGGCAGAAAGATTACTAGAATCCAGAGGTTTGACACAAACCTGGTCAACCTTCTTCATGACAGATAAGGAAGATCGAGGAGGATGAAGAGAAAAGATGAGGAAAGGCCAAGTGGGCCCAGGAAGAGAAAGGGAGACAGTGAGATGAGAGAGAGAGAGAGAGAGAGAGAGAGAGAGAGAGAGAGAGAGAGAGAAAAAAAGCTGAAAAGACATAAATGGGTCCTTTGCCCACACATGCTTGGTTATCATAGCCCCAAACACAGGTAGCCTTCCTCGTGAACTGGCCCATAAAGTTGGAGAGAGCTGAGATCCTTTCCTGATAAACTTTAACCAATGGATCTACAGCTGAGACTTGTTTGTGAAGATCTGAGTTGGTACTGAGCCACTACCTGGCTATCTGCCACAGGCAGCAGGAACTCATCAAGACAACTGTGCCCTTTCCATCTGTTCTTGGGGCCAAGCACCTCTCCACCTTCACTTTCCATTAGGAACTTGACAGACAGGTGCAAAGCTACTGCAGCCAGGTCCCTATGGTAGGCCTCCCATGGGCCAGTGTCTGCCTCAGATTGCATCACACAACCAAGGCTCTCTAGACATAGGCCAGCATTACCTGAAACTAACAGATATCTCTGGACTCTGAGCAACAGGACCAAGGTCTCTCTGTAGCCCAAATGTTGTAGTGAGGACATGAAGGACCTTAGACCTAGTAGACCACTCTTCTATAGTGTCTGTACACAGCCTCCTGGTCAGAAGTTGCCAGCCCTGTGTCAAATTCTACCACTTAGGGACTTATCTGGAAATTTTCCTTAGTTTCAAAATCCCCTTATGTGTATTGCTGTTTGAACTGGGCTGTGCCTTCTTTCTCATGTCAGCTGCTCACTCGAGAGATGTATTTCTAGAGTTTGGGGTGCCTTAGGGCCCTAGGGCCTCCAGTGTCAGAAGGACATGGATATGTTTCTGTGACTACTTCTGATATCCACTGAGGAGGAGCTACAGGTCTAATAGATACCACAGAGAAGTAGGGTAAGAGGCTGCAGAAGTGGGTGACACTGTAGGCACAAGTGCTTTCTTTCTCTCTCTCTCTCTCTCTCTCTCTCTCTCTCTCCCTCTCCCTCTTTCCTCTCTCTCTCTCTGTCTCTCTGTATCTCTTTCTTTCTCTCAGGTTCCTTTCTACCTGCTCTGCTGGATGCCCAGCCCCATGCCTATAGTCATACAGGTAGGCTTCATATTCATGTGATTTTTTTCAGTATTTTGGAAATGGAGGCATTTCTTCCCATAGAGTCCATGTATTTTGCTCACAAAGACATTGTGATTTAGGAATGGGTGGGGCTTGATCCCTGACACAGAAAGTAGAAGGGATCTTGAGAGCTTGTTTGGGCTGATAAGCAGCAGTCCCTGTCTCCAGCCTCTTTGCTCTCTGGCACACCTGTGTACTGTGGTCATTTCACCATCATCCTAGTGAAGACAGCTTGTGGAGAGGTATCTTCATTTTCCCCAGAAGGGATAATGACCCTGGACTTCACCCTTCTTTCATCTTACCAGGCTACACAGACAGCACAAACAGGAAGCTGTTCCTGACTCCTCTGGACAGTGACCGTAGGGCAGGTATTGGAGGTGAGTCCCGAACAGGGAGGGGATTCTCAGGTTGGTTGACATGGTGGTTCTCATCTGAGACATGAATTCTGACACAGGAGAATCCATTGTTATTGGCCTTATGTGTCTTTAAAGACATATAAGGAGAGGGGTATGTGGGCTTGTCTGGACTACAGTTGCCAGAGAAAATATAGGCAGGATTTGAGACATATTTTACTAAAGTGTGATCTTGTTTATTTTGGCTCCCTGTATTTTGTCTTCTAAATCTGATAACTGTGTCTGTTCACTCGTAGTGCTCAGGGACACCGTGTGTATCTCCTAATATACTGGTCAGTGACTGATAAAGCTCCTTGTAAAACCAAGGAACTTCTTTTTGTGTGAAGCTTGGGTAGAGCAGACAGTGGTCTGAGGCCCTGTGGAAACAAATACAGTGAAGATCCATCCCAGGAGAGGGCACCCAGGCCTGCTAACCCTGACAATGCCTTCATCATATTGATGTTGGTTTGCTGGCTTGGAAATGGGAGCTAGCACAGCATGAGATACCCACACATCTCTCCCTGTAAGCCCCTGTGGAGGAATATGGGATGAAGAGATCTGGGAGGTCATAAAGACCTCCAGCAAATGTCCAGGACCATATTCTCTTTCAGAACATTCTTCCCTGGGAGCATGTGAAATACTTTATTCAAGAGCCTGAAACTCATTCTTAGCCTTGATTTGATAGTTGGCTGAGAACAGCCAGTTCACACTTCATGCCCTCCGGTGACAGGCCACACTGGAACATTCTGCACCTCAGCATGGACTCAGCTTCTGACTCACAATCAAGGATTCATCATTCACTATACCTTAATTGCCATAGTCAGTTGATGGGAAGTGGCAAGTGGTTAGTACATACACATAGGCCTGAGCGTGTATGGGCACAGCACTCTGACCGCTCCATATGGGCTTCGTTTTTCAGTCTACGTATTATATCGGTAGCAGTAGGGCCTATGTATTCCAGCTACATGTTGGACAGTGACTGGCAGTGTGAGGTCCTACAGGGTCTGCTAGAGTATTTGAGATAGCTCCTTGGGCAGCCTTGCAGGATATGGGTTCAGGACCAGCTGAGTTCCTGTGACTCTAAGTTTGAGTCAGATAAACACTGATAGTCCAGCAGTCCTAGGCCCTCCAGAAGAACTGGACTTCATCCTCACATTGGGCATGAGTCTTGAATGGTCTTCCCTGGCCTGGTGTTTTGGTAGGAATGGAGTTCCAGGAAGGGCGGGTTCTGGGTCATTGGTGATCTGGATGAGGAGCCACATTATCCCACTTAAGTCTGTTCCTGGAGAGTCTGTCACTTTCTCAAGGTACTGCATGTTATTCCTCACACTAGGATCAGCAACTAGCAGCAAAGTAAACCCTTCTCACTACCCCTGCACCCTTCCACACCCCTACTGATGATTAATCCTGTCTTTCTAGCACCCTCACTACGGTCTCCAGTTACTGAGTCCTTGGTGACTCAACCCCCTTATCTATACCTTGAGAAATAAAGAATTCAAATCATCCTTTAAAAAACTCCTTTTTCCCCCTTTGATGACTCTGCGTGTGCAGAGCAACTCTGGAAGCTTCAGGTGAGGAGCTGAGAGAAGCTCCCAGCCCCGCTTTATGTATCCCCTGACTCTGGAGTACATAGGCTGGGTAATAGTCCCCAGGCTAGCTGTCCAAACCTGTACGTAAGGAATATCACACTCTGTAACCAGACAATGCTGGTTTGTATTCTATTAAATGTTTTAGTAAGCCTTAAGGATTTATATCTAACTAATATATTGAAATGTATGCTTATAAGTTCAATGTTATTAAAATAGTAAGATATTTCTGTGATTTAGTGAATCAAATCCCACTACTAGTTAAATTTTGAGTGTGTTTATTTAGTGACTCATATTTAAATTCCTTGAATCTTAGCAGCAATACCCACTACTGGATTGTCACAGAGATGAGGAAACCTACACCCATCCACACCTCCTGTGGACATATGTTAATCTGGTTTGACTCTTTTCATCATTTTTATTCTCATTTCACAGTTTTCCCTGGTACTTGGCTCATCCACCAGCCTGAGGGAAAGAAATTCCTATAGAGGCCTGAGAGCCTCTGATTCCTATTAAACCTCCTCTGGTTTCAACATCCAGACATGTTAGACCAAAGTAAGATCCTGATTTCGTGGCCTCTTCTCAGACCTTGTGTTATTTCAGATGTTTGCTAAGTTTTAACTCACTTATTCCTCAGCAAGTCTCCCTCTCCAGTGAGTTTTGTGTGACCTGCCCACACTTAAAGAACCATTATTATTAGATGTTGCATGTTGTATATAATGTTAACATGTCCTACTGTGACAGGAACTCAGAAATAAAGTGTTTATGAAATGCATGCACATTGGTGCGAACATGTGTACCTGTGAGCATCTTGCACACTGTTAATTTGGGTGATTATCAATTCTCTGATTTACATAGAATCATGTGACTAATACAGAAGAAGTGACACAAATCATGAGTAAGATGTGAAGTAAGCAGTATGGAGGAAAACATCAGGCAAGACAGGACTGTGCCAGTGATTCATAGTTGTGTTGGTCAATCTTCATGGTTACTTTGACTGATTAAAGTCACCTAGGAATCTGCTGGGAGACATCTTTGAATGTGTCTGTGAGAGTTGTTCCTGAGAGGATTCATTGAGCAGCCATGGCCCTACCTTCAATGTAGATAGTACAACTGTAAACACTGGGGTCCAGCAAGGATAGAATGAGAGGTGAGAGAGAAAACCAGTTAAATTCAGGTGTTCCTCTCTATTTCTGGCTGAGGTAAAGAATCTTCTCAACCATACACTACCACTGTGTCGAGGCTCCGTACTCAATGGGTCCACAGTGATGTGTCATTTTTGACTGATAAAGGAAGAATGAGTCAGGGTGGCATGTGGACATCTGAAGAACAGGGCGTGACCACATATGAAGGAAGGAGGGGAAACTGAGAACAGACTATTATTTACTGATGTTCTTACTGAGATAGTGATACACATAAACAAACAGCAGCTCTTCCTACGTAGCCTTGATCAATGTAATGGGTAATAGCTGATAGGGAAGAACTGGGCTAAGAGAAGCACGGCTGTCTTCTGTCCTTTTGGAAGGCAACACGTCTTCTTAAATGGAAGAAGAGTACCTGTCGGTACCTGGGGTGGTGGTAATGCTGATTAGACTTTTTTTGTCTTTTTTGAGACAGGGTCTCCTTGTAGCCCCAGCTGTCCTGGAACTCACTACGTAGACCAGGCTGGCCTCGAACTCACAAAATCTGCCTGCCTCTGCCTCCCAAGTGCTGGGATTAAAGGCATGCGCCACCACACCCGGCCTTAGACTTTTATTTGGTGTGTATAGATAAGTATTGCTAATCAAAACAATGAAAGAGCAGTACAAAAACCACATATTCCAGTTCTTTATTTAAGGGCCATTTTCTATAGTGTCCATAGCCAAGTTCCAACACCATGAAGCTGTTATCAGCAAGGCAGGTAGAGGAGGAGCCCACACAAGCAGAATAGCCTGAATACTTCCATCTAATGTTGAAAAGGGTGCAAGAATCTCCTTAGGGAATGCTTGACATCTTTGTTCCTCAGTGTATAGATGAGGGGGTTCAGAGTGGGACTCAGGATTGAGTACAGGACTGCAGACACTTTGCTTCTATCTGGGCTGTAGCTGGAAGCAGGGCTGATGTAGGCACAGAACACAGACGAGTAGTACACAGAGACTACAATGAGGTGAGACGAACAGGTGGAGAAGGCTTTCCTTTTGCCCTCAGCTGAGTGCATGCGTAGGATGCAAGTGATGATGTAGCCATAAGACAGCATGGTGAGCAGAAAATTGATGCCTCCATAGAAGGCATCTGCCATGAGAGTCATGATGCTGTTCACATGTGTGGGGCTGCAGGAGAGAAGCAAGAGTGGAGGGATCTCACAGAAGAAGTGGGTGATGACATTGGGTCCACAAAACAACAGCCGTGTCATCAGACCAGTGTGGACAGAAGCATTCAGGGCACAAATGGTCCACACACCCATGACCAGGGCCCCACACAGCCATGGGCTCATCCTGAAGCTATAGTGCAAGGGAAAGCAAATGGCCACATAGCGGTCATAGGCCATGACTGTGAGCAGCAGCAGCTCAGAGGATAAAGACCAGATGAGGAAGAAGAGCTGTACCATACAGCCCTGGAAGGATATGGTGTTTTTTTCAGACGTTAGGCCAACCAGAGCCTTGGGCAGCACAGAGGAGGTGCAGATAATGTCCATAGTGGCCAAATTACTCAAGAAAAAGTACATGGGGCTGTGGAGCCCAGTGCTTGAGCTGACCAAAGCAATGATCAGAGCATTGCCTATGAGTGCTATGATGTAGAGAGACAGGAAGCAACAGAATAGGAGCAATTTCAGACTGGGGTGTTTTGAGATCCCTTGCAGTATGAACTCAGTCACCATTGTCTGGTTAGGGTTTGACATCAGGATGGAGTGGCCCTGTGCCCACTTCTGTGTCTTCATGTCTGTGATAAGAGAAGATCAGTTATTTTAGACCCCCTTTTTCCCACATATTTCTATTTTATAAGTTACTATGCTTTCTGTAAGGGAATAAGTCCCAAATTGGCATATTGGTTGTCCTGAACCCTGAACATGTACGTGACTTATTTAATACATTGGTATGCTTGTGTGTATGCTGCATATGTATGAGTGATTGTGAATACAAATGCTGAAGCAGTACAGTACCTTGAAAATTTCCATGATGATGGAGATGTTCTTTTTTAAAAAAGTATTTATTTAATAGCCACATACTTAGAAGAAGCATTTCATTACATCTGCATTGACATATTCAATAACAATTTTCTGAGCTAGGATGCATCTCTTACAAAATTGGCTGTACAGTTTTAGGTTTACAGTTGAATTATTACAATTATACAATATTGTACTCAGTATAAACCCCATAAGACATAAAATTAAATGATGTTTTAACCTTTAAAAAATCTCCATTTCATTACTAAAATGCAGAGTTTCATGCAGAAAACTTCATTTTTAATGCAATTGAAGTAACACAGACTCAAAAAAAAATTGACATATGTTCTCCCTCATATGTGGATCCTAGAACCACACCCTGATAGTGACTATGTAACCAGACATAATTACAGGAATCAGGATAATGGAAAGGAACCAGGGAGGTTAAGGAAAAGAAAGAACCTGAAAGAGAAGAACAGTAGGAAACAGGCGTTAATAAGGGAGATATGGCTAAAAATTGGGTTAGTTTAAGGGAGGGGGAGGAGGGAAGGGTATACAAAGACCTAGTGGATAAATGGAAAGAAGGAGCTCAAGAGAGGTAGGACCATAGGAGACGGGCATTAGTAAGGGAGAAAGGGGGGAAATGGGGGCACTTTAAGTGGGAAAACCATGATGGAGGGGTGAGACAATGCGAGAGACAAACAATGCCTAGCTAGCTTTGAAAACCGGAGGGAACCATATTACTCCTACAACCTACTGACAAATTATACATAGACGATCAAGAAATATATGTCTAGATAAGTTTTATCTGAGAACAACTGGTCTTTGTCCAAGATTTATCTACATGACACACAGTAATTAAAATTACCAGACTGATGGAACTAACCTTCTTGGATGTTTAACAGACATACTTTGAGGCCTATAATAATTTGGTCAGAGGGACATAAAGCACCCTTTTTGCTCCTTGCACTCCTAGGTCGACTAGTTCCAGGAAGACTATGAGCATCTCTCAAAATGTCCTGTAATGGAGATGTTCTTTTTTTTTTTAAAAAAAACATGTGTTTTTTTCATATACATTATATAATATGGCCCATAGCGTCTGATTTGTGTACCCATATGTCCTTAAGTGTGGGTCCATCCACTGGAGCCTGGTTAACCTTCCAAGAGTCTCACCCTTGTCAGACACTGTCTCCCCCTCCCTCCCAGCAGCCATCAATTGCCAAAAATTCCTTAGCTTGGTTTGGGATTTCTTACCCACTTCCTTATGCCTATGCTAGAATTTTTCTGGTTTGACCTTGCATGGGACTTGTTCATACTGTCACCATTGTTGTGAGTTCATATTGTAATTGACCAGCTGTCTGGAAAACTGTTTCTTTGTGGTCATCTACTACCTCTGGCTCTTACAATCTTTCCAGAGTTTTTCTTTTACATTTTTATACTGTCCAGTAATGTAGCTACCACACATATTATAGTGTGGGTGTGCCACTGAGGAACTGAATCTAAAGTTGTGGTTACTTTAAAGTTAACTAGATGCATAGGACTTGTGTTTATTATATTTTGAAACTGTAAAAGCAACCACTAAATACTAACACAAAAATATGCTAGCATTAATATAAAATAATAAAACAATTTTGGAAAGAAAAGAGAAGGTAATAACAAAAATATGGGAGATAGAAAAATTCTGATTGCATTAGTCATTTTTATTAGTGCTGTGGGTGAAAAACTGACAGAAACAATTTAAAGGAGTGAGGTTCTGTTTTTCCTCACAGTTTCAGAGGTCTCCCTTCAGTATAGTTGTGGTGGGTAGCATGGTGGAGCAGAATAGCTCACAATATAGTGAGCTGGATAGGAACAGGAAACAGAGAAAGGGAATGTAGGAAAATCTAGGGCAAGATAAATCCCAAATCACATACTCTAGAGACCTAGTTTCTCTACATAGGCCCCAACCTCTATCTTTCACCACTTCCTAATAATGCCATCATATTATAAATCCAGGAAGGGATTAATTTCTTCCTTAGGTCAGAGCTCTCCTTATGTAACTGTCCTTGGAAATACCCTCACAGACTTCCTTGGAAGAGAACTTCACGAACCCTAAGTTTTTCTCAATTCAATCAAGTTGACAATAAAGATTAACCATCACAACAATGAAACCAGAATTCTGTTAAATGATAATAGACTAGTGTATTAGTTACTTTTCTTATTACTATGAAAAAAATACCTGACAGAAGCAATGTAATGGAGGAAAGAATTTTTTTTTGGCTCACAGTTTAGAGGTATGATCCCGCTATCAATCATAGTGGGAAGGCATAGCAACTAGAGTGGCTCAGTCCACGATGGTGGGAGTGTGAGGAAGCATCTGCTCATATCTTGGTGGTGACTCTGGAGCTGGGATCTGGGGCTACAAATAAGGCTGGGCTACCCTCTTCAAAGGCTCACCCTCAGTGACCCACCTTCACAAGTCACCCCTCCCACCCCAAAGATTTCACAGCTTCTCAAACAGTACCACCAACTGGGACTAAGTGTTCAAACACATGAGCCTGAAGTCCTGGGATTATATCACATTCAAATCACAGCTAAGCATTCCAGCTAAACATAAAGATTATCAGAATGGACAGAAAATTAAAAACAAGACTTTGAGGATAGATAATATGACATTTTAAATAGCTTGTGCTTCCATTTTTTAAAATTGTGCATGCAAATGTGTATATATGTGTATTATGTGGTTTTTTTATGATGTATATACTTGTTACTGTAGGTATGTATGTACATGAGGGTACATGTGCTTATGTACGTGCATATGTGTGGAAGCCAGAGGTTGGTGTTAGGTGTCTTTTGTCAGCTGCTCTCCACCTTTAGTTTCCGAGACAAGATCTCTTATTCAATCTGAAGTCCATTGATGTAGTTAGGTTGAATGGCCAACGAGCTTCAGAGATTTGCCTGCATCTGCCTACTAAGACTGGGATTACAGTTATATGCAACCATATGCTGGGGATCCAGACTCAGATCCTCATGCTTATTCCATTTATCTGTGTGTCTGTTCTTGTGTTAGTACCATGCTGTTTTCATTACTATAGCTCTGAAATATAGGTTGAAATCTGGTATAGTGCTTCATCCAACATTATTCTTTTTGGCTCAAGGTTTCTTTGGCTAATCGGGGGTCTTTTGTCTTCTATATGAATTTTAAGATTTTTTCTATTTCTATAAAGAATGTTTCAGGGGATTTTGATTGGGAATGCATTGAATCTGTAAAAAAAATTTTTTTGACAAGATGGCCATTTAACAATATTAATTTTACCAATACATGAACATGGGAGATTATATTAATTACTTTTCAGTTGCTGTGATAAGATACTGACCAAAGCAACTTAGAGAAGGAAGAGTTTATTTGATTTATGATTCCAGAGGGATTAGAGTTCATAATGGTAGGGGTGGCATGGCAGAAGGAGGTGGCTGGATTAGAAAGCAAAGTAATCACATCTTCAAGCAGGGACAGGAAGCAGAGAGGCAGGAAATAGGGCAAGGCTTAACTCTTAAAGCCCACCTCCAGTGATGTGCTTTGTCCAGCAAGGCCACACCTCCCAAAGCCTCCCAAAACAGCACCACCAACTGGGAACAAAATGTCCAACACTTGGAGCCTATGGGGGATATTTTCATTCAAACCATCACACAGACTTTTCCATTTTTTAGTGTCTTCCTCAATTTCTTTCTTCAGAGATTTAAAGTTTTCATTGTAGAGCTCTTTCATTTTCTTGGTTAGGTTTATTCTTATATATTTTATTTTTGAGGCTATTGTAAATAGGAATGTTTATATGATCTCTTTTTCAGTATTCTTTCTATTGGTATATAGAAAAAAACTACTGATTTTTTGTAACTTTAAGATTTCATCTAACCCTATCAAGAATGGCTAAGATCAAGAAAACAGCTGACAACAAATGCTGAAGAGGATGTGCGGAAAAGGGGACACTCATTCCCTGTAGTGGGATTGCAAACTAATGCAGCCACATGGAAATTAGTTTGGAGAATACTCAAGAAGCTAGAAGTAGATCTACTATATGACCCATATATACCACTCCTTGGCATATACACAAAGGACTAGATATGCTACTACTAAGAGATACTTGCTTAGCTATCACATACTCTTTTCACAACAGTTAGGAAGTAGAAACAACTCAAATGTCCTTCAATTAATGGATAATGAAAATGTGGTGCATATGCACAATGGAATTTGATTCAGCTGTTAAGACAAGTGAAATCATGAACCTTGGCAGATAAATGGATGGAACTGGAAGATGTTATACTAGGTGAGGTAACCCAGACCCATTAAGACAAATGCCATTCTCTCTTACTTGTGGGTCCTAGTTCCAAATAAGCCTGAAGTGACTGCAGAAGCCAGGAAACTAGAAAGAGATCATGAGGGAAGAAGGAAAGGAGCTCTACAGAGGGAGGTAGTGAGACACAATTGTTATCGAGGGGAAATGGTAAAAACGGGGGAAATTTAACTGGGGAGGAGTGAGAGAGTAATACAGAGGGAGAGGGAAGAAGGAAAGACAACATTAAGGATGTTTGAAAAAGCCATGGGGAAACATGTAATTTTATAAGCTTACTTAAAGACACACACACACACACACACACACACACACACACACACACACAGGAGTTACATCACCCAGGGTGATAATCCTTCACTCAACTGTCATAGACTATGTAACAAAAACCCCAGTGTCAAACATGAGAAACCTACCTTTGAGTTGTTGGTCACAGTAGTCAAAGAGATCTCCAAAATAATATAGGCTATTATTATTGTCTTTAGTTGCCTACCAGAACTTGGAGGCAAGACCCTATTGCTGAAGATACCACACATTTGAGACATAGTACTTGGAAGACTCAAGCTGGAACTGACCTGGAATCCTCTTTCCTGAGAATTATTTCTCATAGTATCAGATGGTGATTTGAAAGCTGCCAAAGGAGAAAGGCAATGAAAAGTCCTACCCAGCTGTGAAGCCTATGAATGACAGCAATGACCAGCCCTGTAAGATATAGCTAATGGTTCAATTATGGAAAAAATTTTTTTTCAGGGCTGAGGACCAAACCCAGGGCCTTGTGCTTGCTAGACAAGCACTCTACCACTGAGCTAATTCCCCAACCCCCAATAGTGGAAATTTTATCTTGGTGGTTGTGATGGTTAATCCTGGGTGTCAACTTGACTGGATCTGGGATTAACTGAAATGAGGAGATCATCTTAATTGGATCATCTGAAGCTGGAAGACAAGCCTGAAATGTGGGTATTACCTTCTGATGGTAGCCCATATAAAAGGCCACAGCAGAGGAGAACACCTGGCTTCTTGCTGCTTGCCTTCTCGCTGGTGAGTTCGTCTTGCTGCTGTAGACTGTAGATTAGCTGATCTTTTGGAATTCATCAGACCTTCAGTGCCAGATTGGGACTACTGAGACGCCCAGCCTCGTGGACTGAGTGACTACGGATTCTCAGCCTCTCCAGTGTGGTGCAGCCATTGTTGGATACTCGGACTCTATCCTGTGAGTTAAGCTGTTAAATCTCTATACATATATATTCATTCTACTGGTTCTGTTTCTTTGGAGAACTGTTGATAATCAACCAACTCGATAGGAAATAATTCATACCTGGTAAACCCAACCAAACACCCATAGCTAGAAAGGTCATGCATTCTAGAGAGGAACCTACTACTGCCATTTTCCTAAACTGATATAATTTCCAATTATATTCTAAATACTTATCCTTATATCCACAGATAAGTGAAACTCTCACTCTTCCTCAAAGAAGCTTCTTTAGCAACAGATGGAGACTATTACAGAGGTCCATAACTGGTCAAAATGTACAGAATAAGTGATTGTGGCACATTCAGCCACAGTTGATACATCTAAATGCAATGCTTGCACCTAAGGTTAAGGGAATATCATGCAAGAGGGGGCAGAAAGATTGTGAGTGTCAGGTCCAAGACACCTGCTGCTAGATAGTGTCTTCTAGATATGATAGAGAAACAGTACTCATGAAATCTTAACAATATGGTTGCCTACAGAAGACCTTCATGACAACACCAGCTGACATGTCAATTTGTATGGGGGAATTTCAACCCTAAACGAAGCGCTGTAAGCAATCAATGGCTGTGGAGAGAGTGATAATCAGTTTTTCTCAGGATGAATTCCCTGGTAGTTTACCTAACACATATACATATAAACAAAACTAAATGGATTCAGTAGGATATATATATATATATGTATATATCAGCCTTCATATATATTCACATATATGCATATATAAAACAATAATGAAGTGGTCATAAAATTGAGAGAGAGTGAGGGGGTATGTGAGAGGCATTCAAAGAAGGAGAGGAGAGGTGGAAATGATGTAATACAGTACTCATGTATGAAATTAAAAAAAAAACCCATCTGTAAACAAGTTCAGAGTAGATTCAATCAAGTAGAAGATGCATGAGGTCCTGGGATGAATTCTTAACATCAAAAATAAATTGATAGGGGCAGGAGAAATGGCTCAGTGGTTAAGAGTGTTTGCTACTCTTGAAGAGAACAAGAGTTTGATTCTTAGTACTCATGCTGGGAGGCTTGGCTTACAACCACATTTAACTACAGCTCCAGGGGATATGTCACCTTCTTTTGGCCTCTAAGGACACCCATTCCTCCCCTGCCTCTCTCTATTACACACACACATAATTAAAAATAAAGGAAATCTTTAAAAAATGAACTGATAAAATAAGGAAAATTATCAAGTATCTTTTTCTAACCACAGCAGAATAAAAATAAAAATGGGTGAATTTCATACATACAAAAACATCTGGAAATAAATAACATATTTCTGAAGATGAGTAAAAGAAAGTATTTTAAAAGAAATTAAGAATATTCTTGATTAAATACAATTAGAGACATGACATATAAAAATTTATGGTAAAGAATAAAATAGCTGTAAATATACAAGTAGAAAGAGAATTATTGGGAAAAAGGGTTCTACAGAAGAAAAGTGGGAATGACAGAGGATAACAGAAGTTAAAATACCCCCAATTTAGTATGTACATGCATGAAATTGTCAAAGAGTGAAAAACCCTAACCCTAACCCTAACCATAATTATAAAAAGGTAAGTTTATAGGGATAAACAACTATATCAAAAGGAAGATAGATTTCAAGTAAACAAGGTAATATAGAACTTGAACAACTAAAGAATAAGAGTAAAATAAAGCCAACAGTCAAAGAGAGAAAGCTCAGGAGACCTTAGAAGACTTCCTGAGAGTGCCTGGGTCTGATCTCTACATGGTGGTGAGCTTCCCCAAATTGTGCCATGTCCAGCCCCCTACATTGGGACCACATGTAGCCCCTCCCACTGCACTACAGCTAGACTTCTTTGTTCTACAGCAGGGGCTCAGACCTTAGCAGATTGTTCAAGAGAGACTGAATCCTGCCTCTGCATGGTGGTGAGCTTCCCCAAAGCATGCTGTGCCCATCCCCTTATATTGGGATCACCTACAGTCCATCCCACTACCCCAGGTCTAGGCTTCTCTGCCTTTTAGTAGAGACCCAGACTTTTGCAGACTACCCGAGTGCCTAAATTGGGACTCCCCTTAGCAAGCTTCTCAAATTGTGCTGTGATGGCCCATAGAAGTGGTCTAGACCTTATGAAGAAGCCTGAGAGTACCTGACTGGAGCCTGACTTGGGTCTCCTTGAAAGCTCCTGGGTAGCTGAACTGAAGTCATCTGTTCCCTCCAATATGAAAACTGTGAGAACCTGAAGCCCAGACCAACCAGTTTTACATACCCAATAAGAAAACATCCAAGGCACACCAATAGTACAAACAGAAGCAGACTTCAATCCAACAAAGGAAGGCTTGAGTTTCACACAAGAATCACAATAAAAAAGAAATCCACATGCCAAAATCACAATGGAAAAATAATAAGATGAAAAGCAAAACAGTATGTTCCCACCAAACACCACCAGTCCCATAAAAGAGTTCTACAAGGAGACCCCACCCCAGAGATAACCCGGGACACAGAGTTTAAAAGAACAATCATAAACATGATCAAAGAATTCAATGAATTTAAAGAACACACAAACAAATAGAAGAACTAAAAGAAGATAGGGATGAACTTCTGACTGAATTCACAAAAGAGATAGAAATATTGAAGAAAACTCGGGCTGAACTGAAGGAAGTGAAAAACTCGATAAGCCAATTAGAAATGTCAGGAGAAAGTCTCACCAACAGAATGAAGGAAATGGAAAACAGAATATCAAGGTTGGATGATAAAGTTGAAGAATAGGACCACTCAAGCAAAGATTATGAAAATTAAAAAATCAGGACAGGTATAGAATATGCAAGAGATGTAGGACACCATGAAAAGACCAAATCTATGGATCATAGGAATGGCAGAAGTAGAGTT
>NW_008359444.1:1877284-1883208 GCF_000622305.1 Nannospalax galili
TCAGTGCAAACTATGAAAGCCAGAAGAGCATGTACCAAAGTATTTCCAGTCCTACATGACCATAGATGCCAACCTAGAATACTTTACCCAGCAAAAATCTTTATTATAGTTGAAGGGGAAAGAAAAATCTTCCATAACACAAATAGCCTGAAAGAATATATTACCACAAAGACAGCCCTTCAGAGACTACTTGAAGCAATACAAAGAATAGAGAAGGGGAAATCCATGCCAGGGGGAAGCAGAAAGAAACTAAATAAAGGTATAATTGTGGAAACACAAAATTAGACCAAGAATGAAAACGGAAATCAAAATGACGACCAACAATACACATCTTTCAATACTAAATTTAAGTATCAGTTACTTAAATTGATACTGAACTCTCTACTCAAAAGACACAGGTTAGTTGAATGGATTAAGAAACAAGATCCTTCCTTTTGTCATCTTCAAGAAACCCATCTCACCCTCAAGGACAAGCACTACCTTATGGTAAAAGTAAGGTAAGAAATATTCCAAGCAAATGGCACTAAGAAACAAGCAAGGGTTGCAACTCTATTATCAGACAAAATAGACTTCAAACTAAAACTAATCAGAACAAATAAAGAGGGTCACTTCATTCTGATCAAAGGAACAATTGACCAAGAAGATATTACAATTATATGCACCAAACTCTGGTGCACCCAATTTCATAAAAACAGTACTGCAGGACACAGATTAAGGCCAACTCAGTAATTGTAGGGGACTTCAATACCCCTCTGTCTCCATCAGACAGGTCAACTGGACAAAGAATAAACAGAGAGACATCTGAATTAAATGATACCATACATCAAATAGACATAACAGATATCTACCAAATATTCTACCCATGCACCAAAGAATACACTTTCTATTCAGCACCCCATGTAACTTTCTCTAGAATTGACCACATACTGGAACACAAAAAAACCCTCAACAAGCACAAGAAATTGAAATAATTTCATGCATTTTTCAGACCACAACCCAATAAAGTGTAAAATCAACACTGAAAGAAGCCCTAGGAACTACATGAACTCATGGAGATTAAACAACATACTCTTGAATGATGAATGGGTCAGAGAAGAAATTAAGAAAGAAATAAAAGTATTCCTGGAACTAAATGAAAAGGGCAATACAACACAACAAAACCTCTGGGACACTTTGGAAGCAGTCCTAAGAGGGAAGTTTATAGCTCTAAGTGTCTACATTAAAAAATCAGAAGAAGCCCAAATAAATGACCTACCATTGCAATTCAAGATTCTTGAAATGCAAGAATAAATAAAACCCAAATCCAGCAGATGAGAAGAAATAACAAAAATCAGAGCAAAATTAATGATTAATGAAATAGAACCAAGGAAAACAATATAAAAAAGCAATGAATCTAAGAGCTGGTTCTTTGAAAAGCTAAATAAGATAGACAGAAACCATAAGAAAGAGCAAATCCAAATTAACAAAATCAGAGCTGAAAGGGGAAACATCACAACAGAAACCTAAAAGGTCCAGAACATTATAAGAGAATACTTTAAAAAACCTATACACTATTAAATTTGAAAACCTAAAAGAAATGGATGTGCATCTAAAATCATGGCAATCACCAAAGCTAAACCAAAAGGAGATCAAAAGCTTAAACAGACCTATAACATGTAAGGAAATTGAAACAGTAATACAAAACCTCCAGACTAAAACAATACCAGGTACAGATAGATTTACAGCAGAATTCTACCAGACATTTAAAGTAGACCTCCAACCAATACTACTTAAATTATTCAAAATGACAGAAAAGAGGGAGAACCCCCAAATTCCTTTTACAAAATCAACTTTACTCTAATACCAAACCAGACATCTTTCCACCAGTGTTTATTCTTGGCACATTTGTCAAATATCTGATGAATGAAAGAACTATAACTCTCTAATATAGTTTGAAATCTCTTATGATAATCCTGTCAGCATTACTGTTTGTGGTCAGGATTGCTTTGGCTGTCTGGATATTTTGTAATTCTATATCAATTTTAGGATTTTTTTTTTATTTCTGTGAAGAATGTCATGGGTTTTTAAAATTTTTTTAATTTTTTTGCTCTTTTGAGACAGGGTCTCCTTGTAGCCCCAGCTGTCCTGGAACTCACTATGTAGACCAGGCTGGCCTTGAATTCACAAAGATCTGCCTGCCTCTGCCTCCCGAGTGCTGGGAATAAAGGCGTGCGCCACCATGCCTGGCTGTCATGGGCTTTTGATTGGTATTGCATTGAATCTATAAATTTCTCTTGGTAAGATCGTCATTTTTCCAACATTCTAAAAACCCATGAGGACATGAGGTCTTTCCATCTACTAGTGTCTTCCTCAATCTTTTTTAATTGAATTTTTGTACATTTTATACAATAAATCTTAATCATATTTAGACTCCCTCCTCCAGCTGCAACCCCTATAGGCCCACTTTGGAATGTCATGCATTTTGGCTTATATGTTAAAGCCTACTGAGTCAAGTTTGTGTTTCCAGATGTCCCTCCATGTGAGTTAATCCACTAGAGCCTGGTTAGCTTATCTAGCATCACTCTCTTAAAAAAGACCAAGTCTCTCCAAAAATTTAAAGTTTTTGCTGTAGAAATCTTTAACGTCTCTGGTTAGATTTATTCTTAGATATTCTATATTTTTGAGGCTATTGTGAATGGGAGGGTTTTTGTGATCTCCTTCTCTGACTACTTGGTATTTGTATATAGAAATGTGAATTTCAGGCCAGCTTGGGCTACAGGGAGACTTTATCTCAAAAAACAAGTCAGTTGTAATTCTGATTGGTTTTCCCTTAAATGTAACTTGCTGTTTTTCTTTTGTGGCTTTCAGTACTTTCTCTTTGTACTGTGCATTTAATCTTTTTACTATGATATGCTGTGAGGAGTTTCTGTGCTTTGGTATTTGGTATTCTATCCTGTCCTGCCTATTTGGTATTCTGTGTGCTTCTTGTATCTGTATGGATATGTCTTTCTTTACTTCAGGGAAGTTTTCGTCTCTAATCCTGTCAAAGGTCTGGTCAGTGCTATTGACTTGAGATTCTTCTCTTTCCTCTATGCCTATAATGTATAGATTTGTTCTTTCCATGATATCCCACATTTACTGCATATTCCATTCTTGTTATTTTTTAATAAAAATCATATTCTTTACTTGAGCAGTCTGTCTTCAATTTTATCCTCCAGTCTAGAAATTCTATTTTCCATTTGATTTATTCTGTTAGTGAGGCTTTCTCCTGTCATTTCAAATTGAGTTTTTCAATTTCATCTTCATTTCAGCTTGAGTTTTCTTCAATTACTCTCTCTCTCTTTCTTGTATTCATTTTTCAAATACTGAATTGTGCTTGTCATTTCATTCTGATATATATTTGTATTTTCTTGAGCTCCAGTTAAGAGTTTATTTATATCCTATTTGAGTTGTTTGTTTTATGTGTTCTTTAAAATCCTTGAATTCTTTGATCATATTTATGATTGTTCTTTTAAGTCGTGTGTCCTTGGGTTCCTCTGGGCAATTATCATTGTAGAAAACTTTTATAGGACAGTCTAGTCAGGATCTCTCTGGTGGTGGCAATGGGACTAGCTAAGGATGGTAGATGTGAGCCCTGGAGAAGTGTGAACAGTTCTAGTCCTAGAGCAGGAAGAGTGTGACTGATGGAGTGGACAGGTTTTCTGGATAATAATTTTGATGTGTTCTTTGATTCAGTTTTGTAGGATTTTATTGAGAATTTTTGCATCTAAGTACATCAGATAGATTGACCTATAATTTTCTTCTTTTTAAAATTCTTTGGATTGGGTCTTTGTTTAGTTTTAGTATCAGAGTAATACTGGCTTTATAGGAAGAATTTGTGAACCTTCCTTTTCTGTTTTACGGAAGAGTATTGGTATTAATTCTTTGAAGGTTTGGTAGAATTCTTCACTGTATCCATCTGGTCCTTGGCTATTTTGGTTGGGAGATTTTTAATTACTGCATTTATCTCATTGGTTGTTATGGGTACATTTAAGTTATTTATGTCAGCTTGATTTAATTTTGGTAGGCCATGAATATATAGAAATTTATCCACTTCTTTTTATTTTGTAGTTTGGTGGAGTATATTTTTAAAAGTATGTCCTTACGATTTCTGAATTCTTTCAGGGTCTGTTGTAATGCTTCCCTTTTCATCTCTGAGTTTATTAATTTGGGTTCTCTCTCTCTTTCTTTTGATTAATCTGGCTAAAGTTTTGCCAATATTGTTAATCTTTTCAAATAATTAACTCTTTATTTCATTAATTATTTGTATTGTTTTCTTCATTTCTACTTCATTAATTTTGGCTTGATTTTATTTATCTCTTCCCATTTACTCTTTCTAAGTGTTGTTTGTTTTAGTTGTGTTCTTGATGTGAATTGTTGTGAAATGTTGTACTCCAAGTATGACGTGGTCATTGCACCTATGAACTCAGTCCAGCTGTGGTTACATATAAATTCAAGATTTATATAACATCCTGTCATAGAAGGGGGAAAGGCTCAGGAGGACACCCCTACTTGAAGATCTATAGGCAGTTAATAGTTGCTGAGGGAGAGAGAGATTTCTTCAATGTGCCCAAACCACTATAAATAACCCCTCACCTGTGTTCCTGTAAGCAACTTCAATTAGATCCATTGAGTTTCTTTTTCTCTGTCCCTCTGTCTCTGTCTCTCTGTCTCTGTCTGTGTCTCTCACACAAATGCATGGAAGTAGAGGGGAAACTAGTTGGAAATAGAAGGAGAATCAGAAAGAGGGGGAAAAGTTTATGAGAGGATAATGGGATATGAGCAGGATCAAAATTCATTATATACATGTATGAAAATTCATAATAAAACCATTATTATATAAAATTAATATATGCTAATAAAACTTTTTGAAAGTTAAAAGAACACTGGGATTGCAGATCAGTGGTAAAGCACTGTCTAGTACATGTATTAATAAATTATGTGAAAAGAAATAAATTTTGCTTACAAAATAGCAATTTGCAAAATAGTCTTTTTAAAGCAAAAACAACAAAAGAAACAGGAATAAATCTGGGTAAAGGGATGAAAGATCTCTATAATGAAAACAATTGATTGATTAAATAAACTAAACAACAAGAAGTGGAAACTGTCCCATGTTCATGAATTGGAAAAGGTAATATCAGAATGTTCATACTGCCCAAAATAGTTTGCAGATTCAATGAAATCTCTATCAGTAAAACAAAGACATATTTTCCTAGAACTAGAAAAATCAATTCAAAATTTTGATGATGCTGCAAAAGATTCAAAATAAAAAGAATCTTAAGCAAAAAAGAATAAACTTAAAGCCATCATGCTACTGACTTAAAAATTCATTAGAAATCTGTAGTAACCAAAATAGCATAGCACTGGGATAGACACATGGACCAATGGAACAGAACAGAGAGCTCAGAAATACATTCATGCATCTACAGCCATGTTTTCACAAAGGTACTAAGAATATGCAATGGGGAAAGAGTAATAAATAAATAATGCTAGGAAATTGAATATTCGTGTACAGAATAAAATTAGATTCCTAGTGCTCAAAATATATAAAAATGAACCTGATTTAAAGATTTAAATTCAAAACACCAAACACTGACCCTATTAAAATGAAAATTAGAAACTCTTTTATTTGTAATGCTTATAAGCTCAATTATGACAGGGCTGCGTGTACTTTTAAAAAATTTAGTGTGGCTACAGCGCAGCTCTCCGCGCTGGGACTCCCTAAGCCACATTCACCCTTCCATCCCCCCTCCTCGCCGTTCTATACTCCTAGTTTGAGCCCTGCGCCACTCCTAGTCTTGGGGCCCCAGACACCTGGGGAACCAATACTGCTTCCTGACCCTTCTCACCCAGAGCAACCCAGTCCCTTTCTTGGGCTCCAGGAGCACCACTTCTGGTCCTGGCCC
>NW_008359444.1:1888526-1908282 GCF_000622305.1 Nannospalax galili
AAGACTAGGAATGGGACAGGACCCAGGCTAGGAGGAGAGACAGGCGGGGGAGATGGGAGGGTGAATGAAGCTGGGGGAGTCAAGGTGCAGAGGGCCACGCGATAGACCTAGCCCAAGAGGCCTGAGGATAGAAGAGCAGGTTAGGAGAGTTAGCCGGTGGTACAGGTCCAGGGAAGCAGAGAGAGGTGAGGGCGGGGCCAGATCCAGAAGCAGTGCTCCTGGAGCCCAAGGAAGGCACCAAGCTGGCCTGGGTGAAAAGAATCAGGAAGCAGTACCGGTTCCCCAGGTGTCTGGAGCCCCAAGGCTAGGGATGGCACAGGGCCCAAACTAGGAGTAGAGAACAGCGGTGAATGTGGCCGGGGGAGTCAAGGCGTGGAGGGCTGTGCGATAGACCCACTCCAAGAGGCCTGAGGATAGGAGAGCAGGCCAGGAGAGTTAGCCGGTGGTGCAGGTCCAGGGAAGCAGAGAGAGGTGAGGGTGGGGCCAGGTCCAGAAGCAGTGCTCCTGGGGCCCAAGGAAGGCACCAAGCTGGGCCGTGTGAAAAGGATCAGGAAGCAGCCCTGGCTCCCCAGGTGTCTGGGGCCCCAAGACTAGGAATGGCACAGGGCCCAAACTAGGAGTAGAGAGAACAGCAGGGGAGATGGAAGGGTGTACGCGGCTGGGGGAGTCAAGGCGCGGAGGGCTGCGCTATAGACTTACCCTAAGAGAGGCCTGAGGGCAGGAGCGCCAGTGTCATATTCTTAAAGAAAACCATCTCTCCCTTTCCCAGTAGCTATGAGCATGAAAGAGTAGAATGTTGATAGCCACACCCAGCCTGTGGCTTTAACATTGGGCCATTAGCAATTCAGAGGAGAAAAACCATGTGGATGGCCAGTCACAGTCTGTGCCAGTGGCCAGCTGATAGGGTTGAAGAAATTATTTTCACTTGGCCTTTTGAGTGCTTCTATGTGGAATGAAGACTAGTCTTTCATGGGCAGAAGTTGTAGTTTGGGGAGTTGTGCTGGATAGCTTTAGTGTCAACTTGACACACCTGGGTTGAGGGAGCCTCAATCAGGGATTTGTCTCTATTGGACTGTTCTGTGGCCATGTCTGAAGGGGATATTCTTGACAAGTGATGTGGGAGGGCCCAGCCCACTGTGGGTGGTACCACCCCTGGGCAGGTGGGCCTGTGTTGGACAAGAAAGCAGGCTGAGCAGGGGCCAAGGGAGCAAGACAGTAAGCAGAGTTCCTCCATGGCCTATGCTCCAGATCCTGCTTCCAGGTTCCTGCCCTGAGTTCCTGCCTTGGGCTCCCTGATGAACTGTGACCTGGGAGTTGTAAGCTGAATAAACCCTTTCCTCCCCAAGTTGGTATTGGTCAGAGTGTTTTGTCACAGCAATGAAGAAACAAACTAGGACAGAAATTGGTACCAGAGAGTAGGATATTGCTATGATAGATCTGACGTTGGTGTTTTGGGGAGGACTGTGGAAGTATTTGGAGATTTGGACTGGAAATGCCATTGCGTGCTCAGAGTTTGTTGCAGTGGAGCTTGGAACAGTTATGTTGAAAGAGTTGTAGATGATGGAGGCCTGGCTTGTGAAGCTTCAAAGGGAAGTGGAGACCATCAGGGGTGTTCATGTGATATTTTGGATTGAGAATCTGTGGGTTCTGGTCGGTTGGAGCTGAAGAATCAGCTGTGATTAAGAAGAGACCAGAACCTGAAGCAAAACCTTTGCTTTACTGGGACAATTGGTGCTGGTTATCTGGGGCTGAATAATCAGCTGTGAGTAACAAGAGACCAGCATCACTGTGGTGGAGTCTTCTGGGAGGTATTTCCTCAGGGTCAGCACACTGAGGGGACCCAAGCCTCTATTTCAAGCTGTAAGCAGGACTTGGTAATGTGTAAGAGTCTCCTGCATGGTTCTGGTGTTGAAAGCGTGAAAGGGTCATAGAGAGCAGCTGAGGCTTGGCACTCTGAGAGGCCAGGAAAGGCCATAGGTGAAAGTGCAGCTTCAGTTGCAGTGAAGACCCCAGGACTGAAGGGGTCATGGAGAGAAACTGAGGCTTTGTATCCCAAGAGGCAAGAAGAGGCCATTGGTGAAGGTGTAGCCTCAGTTTCAGTGGCGACCCCAGCGTTTTGGAGATGCCGGGACCATGGGACGACCACCAAGGACAGTGGCAGGTATGGAATGGAGCTGACCTGGGCCCGCAAGATGAGCTGTGTGAGCTGTGGATGGCAGAGTCAGAGCAGTGGAGCTGCCAGGACCCTTTGGAGCCAGAAGATCATGAGTGAATCCCAGATGTCCAGCCTTGAGCTAATTTGCTGGACTTTGGTTTTGCTTAGGTGTGCCCGATTCTTCCCTTTGAAATAAGACAGTACTTGTTTTGGATTTTACAGAAGCCCACCCACAGTTGAGACTTAAAAGAGACTATGGACTTTTAAATGTTTGGATTTTTTTTAAGGACTATGGGGTTTTTAAGGTTGTACTGTCTCATGTTGTGATATTAATGTTAACATCATAGCTTGGGGACAGGAATTGGAAAGCTTATGGTTTAATAGTGATGTGTTTGTGTGTCAAGTTGACAAGGGGTCATTTGTGCTGGGTAGCTTTATGACACACCTGGGTTGAGGGAGCCTCAGCCGGGGAATTTCCTCTATTGGACTGGCCTGTGGCCATGTCTGAAGGGCATCTTCTTGATGAGTGATGTGGGAGGGCCCAGCCCACTGTGGGTGGTGCCACCCCTGGGCAGGTGGGCCTGTGTTGCATAAGAAAGCAGGCTGAGCAGGGGCCAAGGGAGCAAGCCAGTAAGCAGAGTTCCTGCATGGCCTATGCTCCAGATCTTGCTTCCAGGTTCCTGCCCTGAGTTCCTACCTTGGGCTCCCTGGTGAGCTGTGACCTGGGAGTTGTAAGCTGCATAAACCCTTTCCTCCCCAAGTTGGTATTGGTCAGAGTGTTTTTTTTTGTCACAGCAATGAAGAAACAAACTAGGACAGGAGTTAATTAGCGCAAGGCACGAACATCTTATTGCCTGACCCTCCTGCTGATACTGGTGCAGTTGATAGGCAGCTATTCCCTGGGAAGCAAGGCAGAGCACCAACGCTTGGATGACTAGTGTAACCAAGCATGTGTTATGTTCTCTGAGAAGATACTGGGTCTACCCTGAGGTGCTGGTCACTGCAGTCCCCAGCTGATCCTGCTCAAGGGGATAGTGAAATTCTGTTTAATTAGCCACTCAGAGGCTGGCCTATCCTTATAGGCACTTGTTTCTCCTATTACAGAGGATGTAGGGCCTGTGGATATCACACAGACATCCTGCTGTCCCCTCTGTACCAACACTTTGTTCTTTTAAAAGATTTAATTTTATCTAGTCCCTTTTCCTAATAAAGCTGATGATTAACTTTTTTGTGGTGGGTGAGAAGCAAGGTTCTTTTCTTTGGGGGAGAAGTATCTTTTTTAAGACAGGGTCTCTGTAGCCCCAGCTGATGTGGAATTCACAGAGATCTGCCTGTCTCTGCCTCCTCTGGGATTAAAGGCATGTGCCACCAAATCCAGCCAAGATGCAATTTTCTTGAGAGGACACCAGGAATGAACCACAGGAAGAATCTTCCATAGGCTTACCATGTGAACACATACTGAAATCAGGTTTTGGTTGTATATACCAGGTATGCTTAAAAATAAATAGCATTTTGGTAATGGGGGAGATTGCATTCTACCTTGTGATCATGGTCCATAAGATATTTTTCTGATTTTATTGGTTGGGAGGAGCGTTTGTACCACAGCATGTGTGTGGAGGTTATAGAATGACTTACAGGAGTTGGTTCTCTCTTTCCACCATGTAGATTCAGGTGATTGAACTCATGTCATCATGTTTGGCAACAAGCACCTTTACCTGTTGAGCCATCTCATTAGCCCTTGACAGTCATTTCTGAGAAAGTTCTAAATATAGAAAAATAAGTGAGAAACTTGGACAAATTGTAGCATAAACCTCTCTCAGTGCCTGACTGTCTCTTATCTGTTTCGTCCTGTTTTCCTGTCTTTCTTTCTGAAGGTTTTGTATCTTCTCTAGCTCTCTCTTCCTGTCTTTTACTGTCCTTCTTTGTGTCGCTCTTGCTATCTTTGTCTTCTCTGCCTCTCTGTCTCTGTCTCCTTCCTATCTCTGTCTACCGACATACCTGTCTTTTCTTGTCTAATCTGGTCTGTCTCTTTGTCTTTCTGTCTCTGACTCTCTGTCTCTCCCTCCCTGTGCTCCCTTCTTTCTCAGTGTAACAGATCCCTGGTTTAAGTATATCAGCACCTCTGTGCCAGCAAGCATACTCCATGGTTGATGTGGTCTGTCATTTTCTAGCCACCTCACAGGGACATGTTCCTGTAATACTCAGCTAAGGCCGTTTACCTCCTAGACTCCACCTGAGGCAGACAGGAGGAGAGCTGAGATCAAAATCAGGAAATGGTTTGCTATGACCTTGGCTGTATAGAGGTGCAAACTTTAAAAATAAGCACCAGTACTTCCAAGTTTAAGTGGCAATTTACATGAGAACTTAAGAAAGCTGCTCATCATACAGTAAATCTTACCTCATTCTTGGAAATTTGCAGTTGTGAGCCTGAGAGGATGTTGATTAAGGTTTTTGTTCAACTGAGCTGCAGAGTTCTAGCAGTGAGCCAAGCATGCTTCTGTTCTGTGGGAGCAGGGTAGGGTTGCGTGGGTGGTAGTGGTGGGAGGTTGTAGGTCTTCAGTTGAAACAGGGCCTAGTCCTACCCCATATTCTACAAGCCTTGCTCTTCCAGCGCCAGTGTCATCCAAGCAGAATGATGGTGATGTTTGCAGTTCAATGCACAAGCTACCTGTGAGGGTGTTGGTTGATTCTGCCCTGATATGGCTAGGTGAGGGAGGGGCATTTTACTGTTTTCCTCATTCCTTACCTGTTCCCAGCTATGGCCTGAACCTGAGTGAAGGGTAACCATAATCTTTGCAGATTACCAGGACAAACAGACTTCAGCCCAATGTACTCCTTGAGGACTGAGTTGAGTAAGAATTTCTCCTAATGGAACAGAACCCTGGGCCCTTAAGGCTTGTGAGTGGCCACATCAATCTCCCAGAAGCAGGAAGAGGGAGGTCCTCCACTCGAATAGTACTTTCAGCATTTAGTGGCGCAAAGTTCCCTTCTCACTCTATACAGTCTCTGAAATTCCATCTCTAAGTAGGTCTCACTACATCTGGAGGAGTTTCTTTAGCACAAACTAGAATTGGGTGTGTCTTTCCTCTACAGCCCCTGTCAGACCTGCTACAGTATACCTGCTGTTCCTGAATACTGAGTCCACATCAGGCCTACAATGAACCAGACCATGGTGACCAACTTCGTCATTTTGGGATTCTCAGAATTGCCTCACCTGCAGGTGTTATTATTCCTTAGTTTCCTCTGCCTCTACATGGCTGCCCTCTCAGGAAACCTGCTTATTGTGGTGGCTATCAGTGCCAGTCCGTCTCTGCATACACCCATGTACTTCTTCCTGGTCAACTTGGCTATGGTGGACCTCCTCTGTACCTCTACCATCCTACCCAAGCTACTGGATAGCATGGTGGGGGCGATGACCATCTCTTACTGGGGTTGCATGGCCCAGCTCTTCCTCTTCACGTGGTCACTAGGGGCAGAGCTGCTGCTCTTTTCAGCTATGGCATATGACCGCTATGTGGCCATCTGCCATCCCCTGCACTACAGTGCATGGATGGGTCCCAGGGTTTGTGCACTCCTAGCTGGGGTTGTCTGGACCATTAGCCTGACTAACACCAGTGTGAACACAGGCCTGATCCTGCCCCTACCATTCTGCAGCTCTAATTTGGTAGAGCACTTTTTTTGTGAGATTCCCCCATTATTGAAGCTCTCCTGTGCCCCGACTCACCTGAATGAGGTCATGGCCTTTGCTGCAGATGTGTTCCTGGCTGTGGGGAACTTCTCTGTGACCATCCTCTCCTATGGCTGTATTGTGGTCAGCATCTTTCAGATCCGCTCTGCTGAGGGAAAGCGGAGGGCCTTTTCTACTTGTTCTGCACACCTGATTGTAGTCACCATGTACTACTCCACTGTCATCTATACCTATATCCGTCCTGCATCTAGCTACTCACTGAACAAGGACAAGGTGGTATCTGTCATCTACACCTCTGTGGCACCCACCTTGAACCCCCTCATCTACACTCTGAGGAACAAGGATGTCAAAGTTGCACTTAGAAGACTTCTGTCCTGCTGCTGAACCTGTACGCATCACCCCCTCAGCTCTATTATGTTGGAGAGCCCCAGGTTTTGCTGAGGTTTGCTCCTATTTCTAAGGATCCACCAAGGACCAATCCTGAGAAACCAATGGAGACAACTGTGACACTGCTTCATTTCAATTAGGAGAAGCCCTGTGATGTCCACGTAGGATCAGAGGATCCATGTGGCTGTGAATTGTAATGGCAAAATGAATCCAATGTGGGCACAACTTTTGCTCCCTATCTCTCTGCTCTCAGGAGCAGGACTTTTCTGGTGAACACTGTTTGTGCCTATATTGTGTCTTTATCATCAAGAGTTGCTTAATCTTGATTATAGCTGGCATGTAGGTAGGGGACGTGGGGATATGGGAGGATCTGGCAGTTGTAGGACATTTGTTTTTTACTGAAGTGAAATCTCTAAAAATGATTAACTTTCAAATTTTAATATCTTTGAATAAAGTAGTTTTTTTCAAGGCTCTTGACAAGTCTGTGACATGCATGTGCCATAGGCAGCGTATAAAAGGACAAGCCCTGCTTCTTCCTTTTCTTATGTCCAGTGAGCACCAACAAAGCCAGTCACTGATTTCCCTATCAGAACTGTCTCTTACTCCCAGAGGGTTTCAGCACCAGGTAGGGTGCTGGAAGCAAGAGGATCCTTGGGACCCACATCCTGATCACTTCCACTGAGCAGTAACCTAGAAAGGCTGGGTACAGACTGGACAGCCCGTGTTAATATGCAGATGGACATGGCCATGAAAGGAACCATATGAGGGAATGGAGCTCTTAGTCCTTCTGGGGCTGCTAACTTCTGGAACAAATTCTCATACGATCCAGTGACCTTATGTGCCCTTTCACCCCTCATATTGCCTGGGCAGTTTCACAGTCCAGGGCTATCTTATGACCAAACTCTAGGGACTGTTGCTTCAATGGTGGATGCTCTGCCATCCCCACATTGACTTGTCTGTCCACTTCCTTTTGGCTTGGCTGTCCTCTTTCTGGTGCTTTATGTGTCTCTTCCATGGTGGGTTGTCTGTCCCCCTCTACATTGGCCTGTCTATCCCTTCCATATTGGATGCTCTGCCCCCCTCTCTTGTCTTGTCTTGTCCTTCCTTTTGGCTTATCTATCTCTTCTATATTGTGTTCTTCCTGGTGACATGTCTGTCCCTCCATGTTGACTTGCTGTCTCCTCCCTTTTTGCTTTTCTCTTCTCTTTCTGTTGGCTTACTTGTCCTCTCCATTTGGTTGTTTGCCTCTTGGTAACGCCTGTCCCTCTATTGACCCGTGTGGCCTCTCAATGTTAGCTCGTCTTCTTTTTTGGCTTATGTGCCACTTCCTTTTAGACTTGTTTATCCCCTCTCTGTTCGCCTTTTTGCCCTTCCTTGGTATGTTGTCTGTTCCATTCAGACTGATACGTTTGTCCCTCCGTGTTCACATGTGTGTCCCTTCCATGTTGATTTATCTTTTTCCCTCTATGCTGGATTTTCTACCTCTTCTCAACACTGAGTTTTCTTTCCTTCCATGCAGACAAAAGCTCTTTGTCTAAGTACTGATAATAAAGAAATTTACATGCTGAATTAGGGGGGAAAATCAGCATATGATATATGCCATAAATTAAATAAAAATCATTTTTTTGTTTTTGTCTTTTTGAAACAGGGTCTCCTTGTAGCCCCAGCTGGCCTGGAACTCCCTATGTAGATCAGGCTGGCCTCTAACTTAGAGATCTGCCTGCCTCTGCCTCCTGAATGTTTGGAGTAAAGGCATGTGCCACCACACCTGGCAACAAACAAACAAACAAACAACTTTAATTGTTAAATATTTCTTAGTAAAACTGGGAAAATATATTGTTATCAGAGGGCTCGATAAAATGTTCACTAAATTTTTAAGCAGTTACAAAAGAGAACTTTGGTGCTTTTGTTGAAAACTGAATGTGGTTTATAAGTGTGGGATTTTTATTCTTTCGTATATCTGATGGGACAGTGTCACACTATCCTAATTACTGTAAATTTTAGTAAGTTTCGGCTGATAGCAGCTTTGTAATTTTGTTTCTCAAAATTTATTTGACTGTTCTTTTTCTTTACGTTTCCATGAAAATTTAAAATCAATTTATAGATTTCTAATTTAAACAAGTTATTTGAATTATGATTAGGATTGCACAGATTCTATTGCTATCTTTGGGAAAAAATAAGATGTTAATGAATGAACATACATATTAGTTTGTTTGATAATTAAAAATATAATATTTCTAATTTTCACTGCAGAGTTTTTATCCATCTTTTAGCATGTATATTTCTAGATCCCTGATGGTTTTATGATATTTTAAAGGCATCAGTCCTAGGTGCGGTTGAGCATACCTGTAATCTGAGTACTTGTGAGGTGGAGAATTTCTGTGAGTTTTGAGGCCAGCCTAGGACACATAGCAAAATCTTGTCTCAAAAATTCCCAAACAAATCAATTAATAAAAATCTATACTTGCATATTATGTATGTGGCCCTGGGTTCAATCCTCAGCACCACAAAAAGCAAAATATTGAAAGAGACTTACTCAACCACAAGCTGGGCATGGTGGTGCATGTCTGTAAACTCAGGACTAGTGAGGTAGAGGCAGGGATCTGGAATTTAGGGTTACATAGTGAGTTCAAGGCCAGTTTGTGCTGATGAGATCCTGTGTCAAAAGAAAAAAGAAAAAGGTATTGATTTTCAAATTCACTTTTTCAGTATCTATCACTGATATATAGATATATAGGTTCTGGTCATCTAGTGGGTACCTTTGCCATAGCTCCACTGGGGGAAGGCTCTCTCATGCCTGCCTAACTTTGAGGAAGGTGATAGCTGCTATCTGCCAACTCTGGCCTAATTCCCTGGGGAGGATGTCCTCGCCATGCTGACTGGCTCTTATGGAGTCCTCTGTGGGCTATAGTACTCCTAGTTCATGGGATTTAGGATTTATGAAGTCTTCCAAGGAACTAAAGTCCCTGTGGGTTAACATTACTTGGTGACATCCCACGGTAGATCTTTCTCCAGAAGCCATTATTGTTGCAAGTTCACCCCACTTTGGGAATTGGTACCCTTGGATAAATAGTGAGGGAGAAAGGACATGCCAAGGGGGGCGTGAAATCTTGGCAGGGTTCAGGAAAGTCTGAAGTTCTGAACAGACCACAGGAAATCCTCTCATCTATATCTAAGGAATAAGACATCAACCTGATCCCTCAAGAAAATCTTCACAGTTTTAGTAGATGAACTAATTGCATTTTTAATGGCGAGAGAAAAGTGATGGCTTCAGGAATCTAAAAACTCTTTTCATAACCCAAAGTGTATTCATTAAGTACCATCTTTTATTGGCAAATGAAAAAAAATTCAGGTGATCCATAGTGTCTCCTGTTTAGAATCAAGTGTTGTAGATAGTCTTCAATTAGAATAAAGAAAAATAGAGTACCTTGAAAACTCTTTGGTATGTTGCAAATGTAGAGTTTGAGGAAAATTTTATATTAACTTTATTATATTTCATGATAAGGCAATGTAGAAAAGCAACATAGTACAAACATGGTCTATATATAGGGACAATATCCAGACACATACTCGTGTGGCTTTTGTTAAAGCCCCATCACCCAGAACTTTGTATTGTGATACATCTCCCCTAAGTTCCCCTTACTAAGTGGTGGGCTGTAGATAAACAGTATTTTCCTCTGGTAACTGTCCCAGAGTTGCATGGGGAATGTGGGCCTGTACTGCAGAGCACCCTGGAAGAAGAGGGAATTTTGCTAGTATGGCAGTATTAGAGAAGGTACATGATGGAAAGGGGACATCAATATTTTGGGGAACTGCAGGTGGAGAAGGAAACTAATGCTATGGGGCTGTGGCATGCATAAGTAAATCTAGGAGTGGATGGATAGTGAGTGGCTCAATGGCTTTGCTATCATGTTATTAATAATGACACAAGGACCCACTGGAGAACTTGACAGGCACTACAGGGAATGGAGGCCTTTTCCTGGATGTCTACAAAGTAGATTGTCTTCCTGCTCAGTGTCAGTGATGGCTACTCTCTACCTTAGAAGAACCAGGTGATTGCCCCTGAGATCTCAGGACATTGTCTTTGTCAACATTCTGTATTTTACATAGGCTACAAGGGAAACTGGACCACCTGTGAGACAGTGTTACACTCACTAGGGGTGAGGATTTGGCTCCATTTCTTTTCTTTGACATTATTCCTTTTAGGGCTCAGTGGTCAGTGTAGGTGACACGCCCAGCTTGTTACCCAAGGATCACCATAGAAAGATTTAGCTTCACCAGACAGGACCTTCCTCTAGCCAGGGGTGATGAGAGGCCCCAAAATATTTGGGATACTCTTAGGAAGGAGGAAAGGGAGTGATTTGGAGAAGAAAGCCAATGGCTACTGCTACAGATCCCAGCTAACCTTCACTCCATCACCAACATGGTCTTCACCAAGAGGTACATCTGAGACTGTATCAGAAAACAATGGCAACAGTGATTGCTGATGAGATTCATCACAAAAACCACTTTCCTCATAAAGATGAGTGTCTTTGGTTGAATCTGTCTTCAAACTGCTACACCATACAAGGTATTGGAAAGTAAAATGGACCCATTGTTACTGGATGAAACAAAGATACAGGATAAAAACTATTATTGAAGAAAAGACGTGGGAGAGTGGGAAAAGGTACAACTGGAAGCAAATGTAAAGGAAAAATGAGGGCATGCTACAAGAATTAACCCAAGACTGACTTTGCCTGCCAGGAAAACTCAAACCATACTTATGATGTGGAGGTAGCTATTAGTTATTACGCCTGGCCCCAGTCTGAGTTTCTGCTAGGGGAACTGAGGCATGGATGAGAAATACATACAGGTTTTTATAGGATTTTCACGTCATTCCTTGGCAGTAATCACATTGGTGGATTAGAGATTTCCAGCATAAAAATAGGGTAGCCTTTAGGCTATTATAGGAAATTTAAACAGTCAGAATTTTTACAAAAAAGGTATTTTGGGCAAATGTGTGGTTGTGATATTTCCCAGTAACATGCTGATGCCAGTACTAACAGCTATTTTAACAAATAGGATACATTGTAGCAGGTTCTTCCTCAAAGACCACTGCAAGAGCATCATTCTCAAGGTGCCCACACACTGAGGTTTTTGTGGTTGTGTACCTTACTTATCTGAGCCTAAGACTGAGATCAGAGTGGTCTTTATGATTTCAGAACAGTACAAGCTTCCAAAGTCTTAGCTGTTACTTCTATATATATCAATAAGTATAAATATTGTTAGGAATACATAAGGTTCTTGTCAAATACATTTGTTAATACTTCTCATCTACCACACAGAAGTTATACTGAGGTCATAGTTAATTATTTCAACATTAAGTTAGTTTTTCATATCCAGTGAAGAAAACACATGATACAAACATATGAGATGGCGGATGTTGCCTGGGAGGAACGAGAACGTAGGAGGAGAGAAAGGTTGCAGACAAGAGGAGAATAAAAGAAAATGGGAAGAAAGGAATGAATGAATGGATGGAGGACATGTGTGAGTGGACCAGAGGGTAGAAGCCAGGAAAGAAGGGTGAAGGAGGGTTAACACATGGAGACAGGATGGATGAAAAGATGGAAAGAATAAGTAAGACAGGGAAAATAAAAGGGAAGAAGAGGAGATGGTAGATGGATATGAGGGTGTTGGAAGCACGATGGGAGAAGAAAGTAGAAATCACAAAGAGTAAGATAGAAAACACTAGAGGAAGATGAAAGACACTAGAAATAAGGTTATGAGGAAAGATTTGTATATATTTTGAAAAACTGGCACATAGAGAGATGAGAAAAAATGGAAAAATTAAAACATGGTGAGAAGGAAGAGAGAGGCCTGGTGGGCCTGGGCAAGATGCTCACCCAGCAGAACTCTCCTATATGGTAAGGACTGTATGGTTTCTCACAGGGCATGACAAGCAAATCTCTAGGGACCTGGTCCATCAGCAGTAGCCAACTATTCTGAACATTGTGTCTGATGGTTTCATGTCATGGCAGAACAGTTTTCTTACCTGAGAAGTTGGGAGGCTTTAGGGAGTAGGTAGTGGTTCATCCTGAGGCACAAAGGAAAGTAAGCAGCTCCAAGTTTGGGAATGACTTGAACGTTTCCCTTTATCTTCCTTCCTTACCCCACTTCCATCAACTCTCTTTCACTTGAATATTGAAGCCAGAAATATTCTCTTTGTGGATCAGAGGTATCGTTCCTGAGGCCTAACACAGGCTGCTTTGAGGTACAAGTGTTCTTCCTGTATGACAGAGTTACATGGCCCTGCCTTTGTGACACTGAATTGAAACATTCTTTCCTAGAGAAAGGCTCCTTAAGACTAAGGAAGTAGGCAAGACTCCAAAGGCTTGGGAATTAAATAACTCACAATTTTCAGAAAGTTCCTGAAACTTACAAGATTCACAAGGCCTTCTTCTTAGGGTTATATAAACCGTGAGAAATGCTGGGGAGGAGACTGTCTCTCTTATCAAGGTTCAACAAATAATAGAGAGAACCCCGGGGATGCAGTTTCATGAGTTGTCTGTCATTCATGAGGTGAGTTTTTCAGTAATGCATCTGCTGTTGGGTCCATGCACCTGTAAGAAAACCCTCACTTGTACCATACAATGAACTCCAGTAAACTTATTGGTTCACCAAGTTGGACGCTGGTGCAGTAGTTACTTTGGTTTGTTATTAGTTCCCTAGCTGGGGTGAAGAGACATTTGATCATGTTTCCCTAGGAAAAGTCACACAACACTAATTTCGCTTACAAACAAAACGTGGTGACTGCAAAGGAGGAGAAGGCTAGTTACAGACTAGCATACCACATGTGTCTTGCCCATAATATTCACAGTGACCACAGTGCAAAGAGTGTACCCACTGCTCTCTGTTGCACCCGAGAGATTCTGATGCTGTCTGTTGTGGAACTGGAGAGAGAAGGAAATAGACTTTAGACCAGTAGATCAGCTTCTTCACTATTAAAGAAAGAAATACATTAATCAAGGGGTGAGATTAAAATGAAATCTGTTGTGATTTACTGAATTGGATATTGATATGGAGATTTTTTTTTGAACTACACATATATGAGGTGGAGGCAATGAATAAGTTGGTAAAATGCTTGCTATGTAGTTGTGAAGACTTCAGTTTGGATCTCTAGCACCCATGTACAAGATGGATATGGTGATATATGCCTATAATCTCAGAAGTGCAGAGGCAGAGACAGGAAGATTCCTGGGGCTACTGGCTAGCCAGCCTAGCTGAGTTTATGAGCTCCAGATTCAGTGAGACACCTTATCTCAAAAAATAAGGTGGAAAGATTTTGTGGAAGGCAATATCATCCTCTGTCTTTCATACATATATGCACACACATATGAATGGATGCACACATAAAATAAAACATATATATATATCCTGTAGATATACAAATGTTTGAGTAGACATAGGCATCAATAAGTATACAGACAAATATAGATGTGAATCAGACATAGATTAGTGCATGTGCACATACATCCTAGCTCTGTTCACCGGGTGGGATTGGCTATGAGGACACTTCAAGGTGAAAATGGTGACCCACACCCAAGTCTTGATTTCTATATTCTACTTTCTAGTGAAAGGAGTTTATTTCCTTGGAGAAATAAAATGGATCCTGGACTACATGACTGAGCACAGGCATGCAGGGGGAACTTAGAGCACTTGGTGGTAACAGAACACAGGATATACAGAAAGAAAAGGAAGGAATGTACTAATAGACAAAAGTCAGGAGAGAAAGCCACTCAGGAGGACTCCAGACAGAAACCAAGGCAGAGTTTTATTTCCAGAAGTCACTGGGAGCAGCCCTCATTGGGAGAGAGGAAACGGCTGCTTTTCAGGCTGCTGGCTGGAGGTTTTTATAGAGCGTTGGGAATGTGGAAGGTGAAAAACCAGTTTAAACAGGTGAAAGGGCTGGGGGCTTAAAAGGGGGAGGCAGATTCTGTTGAACTGCCCCTTACGTTGACCAGAGTCTGGGTCGCGCATGAAGGGTCTGCTTTTCTCTAAAATTATCTAAAGGAAAGCAAGTGGTGCTGAGACAGCTCTTGCTGCAATCAGGTCTTAGGTCATGGGTGCAGGGAGTCTGTTTGTCCTGTCTGCGGATGGTCATGGTGCTCATTAACTTAGTTCCTATATTTGGGGCAGAAGTCTTGTCCTATTGCACTGTGGAGGGGGCTGCTATAGATCCAGACCCTAACATGTACTAGTTAAAGACACCAACCTGAAGGAGCTCAAACACAGTTTAAACAACAAGATAAACAGTGACCATTTGGGTCATGACTCAAAGAAGAACAACAAATTTCTGTGAATTCATGTCAAAATGAATGCATAGAGATATACCCAGGTGTGGTGAAGCATGCCTATATCCCAGTTACTGGATGTTGAGGCAGAAAGATTACTAGAATCCAGAGGTTTGACACAAACCTGGTCAACCTTCTTCATGACAGATAAGGAAGATCGAGGAGGATGAAGAGAAAAGATGAGGAAAGGCCAAGTGGGCCCAGGAAGAGAAAGGGAGACAGTGAGATGAGAGAGAGAGAGAGAGAGAGAGAGAGAGAGAGAGAGAGAGAGAGAGAAAAAAAGCTGAAAAGACATAAATGGAGGATTTCAGACTATGCACATACTTTTGGCTACACCAGAGAGTAGGATCTGGGAGTGAAATAAAGAGGAAAACTGCATCATTTGTCCTAAAGTATTTTAAATGTATATATGAATATAGTCTTGAAAATAAAAGTAATATTTACACTTCTTCTGTTTTTCAAATAAAAATAAAATCTTCCCAACACCAGCAATGCCACTTCCAAGTGTATTCTGTTTCTGTTGGGAATTGGTGATATTGAAGACATGTGACACTGCCAAACTTTTGTCCTGGCGAGCAGGTATGAGAACTTAACATTGGAAGGAGAAAAGTCTATTTGAGATCACATGATCAGCACCTTTTTGGGGAGCTGGTCTTTCAGAAATAGCACCAGTCTGATGAACACCTAACATCCCAACAAATCAAAAGGGGCCAAGTCACACAGCAGTGCTGGGGGGTCTTGGGCTCCTGCCTGTCCTGGCTTCCACTGGGACTCTGCCTCTCTCAGGATGCAGCAAGTAGATTGTCCTTTGCCCACACATGCTTGGTTATCATAGCCCCAAACACAGGTAGCCTTCCTCGTGAACTGGCCCATAAAGTTGGAGAGAGCTGAGATCCTTTCCTGATAAACTTTAACCAATGGATCTACAGCTGAGACTTGTTTGTGAAGATCTGAGTTGGTACTGAGCCACTACCTGGCTATCTGCCACAGGCAGCAGGAACTCATCAAGACAACTGTGCCCTTTCCATCTGTTCTTGGGGCCAAGCACCTCTCCACCTTCACTTTCCATTAGGAACTTGACAGACAGGTGCAAAGCTACTGCAGCCAGGTCCCTATGGTAGGCCTCCCATGGGCCAGTGTCTGCCTCAGATTGCATCACACAACCAAGGCTCTCTAGACATAGGCCAGCATTACCTGAAACTAACAGATATCTCTGGACTCTGAGCAACAGGACCAAGGTCTCTCTGTAGCCCAAATGTTGTAGTGAGGACATGAAGGACCTTAGACCTAGTAGACCACTCTTCTATAGTGTCTGTACACAGCCTCCTGGTCAGAAGTTGCCAGCCCTGTGTCAAATTCTACCACTTAGGGACTTATCTGGAAATTTTCCTTAGTTTCAAAATCCCCTTATGTGTATTGCTGTTTAAACTGGGCAGTGCCTTCTTTCTCATGTCAGCTGCTGACTCGAGAGATGTATTTCTAGAGTTTGGGGTGCCTTAGGGCCCTAGGGCCTCCAGTGTCAGAAGGACATGGATATGTTTCTGTGACTACTTCTGATATCCACTGAGGAGGAGCTACAGGTCTAATAGATACCACAGAGAAGTAGGGTAAGAGGCTGCAGAAGTGGGTGATACTGTAGGCACATGTGATTTCTTTCTCTCTCTCTCTTTCTCTCTCCCTCTTTCCTCTCTCTCTCTCTGTCTCTCTGTATCTCTTTCTCTCTCTCAGGTTCCTTTCTACCTGCTCTGCTGGATGCCGAACCCCATGCCTATAGTCATACAGGTAGGCTTCATATTCATGTGATTTTTTTTCAGTATTTTGGAAATGGAGGCATTTCTTCCCATAGAGTCCATGTATTTTGCTCACAAAGACATTGTGATTTAGGAATGGGTGGGGCTTGATCCCTGACACAGAAAGTAGAAGGGATCTTGAGAGCTTGTTTGGGCTGATAAGCAGCAGTCCCTGTCTCCAGCCTCTTTGCTCTCTGGCACACCTGTGTACTGTGGTCATTTCACCATCATCCTAGTGAAGACAGCTTGTGGAGAGGTATCTTCATTTTCCCCAGAAGGGATAATGACCCTGGACTTCACCCTTCTTTCATCTTACCAGGCTACACAGACAGCACAAACAGGAAGCTGTTCCTGACTCCTCTGGACAGTGACCGTAGGGCAGGTATTGGAGGTGAGTCCCGAACAGGGAGGGGATTCTCAGGTTGGTTGACATGGTGGTTCTCATCTGAGACATGAATTCTGACACAGGAGAATCCATTGTTATTGGCCTTATGTGTCTTTAAAGACATATAAGGAGAGGGGTATGTGGGCTTGTCTGGACTACAGTTGCCAGAGAAAATATAGGCAGGATTTGAGACATATTTTACTAAAGTGTGATCTTGTTTATTTTGGCTCCCTGTATTTTGTCTTCTAAATCTGATAACTGTGTCTGTTCACTCGTAGTGCTCAGGGACACCGTGTGTATCTCCTAATATACTGGTCAGTGACTGATAAAGCTCCTTGTAAAACCAAGGAACTTCTTTTTGTGTGAAGCTTGGGTAGAGCAGACAGTGGTCTGAGGCCCTGTGGAAACAAATACAGTGAAGATCCATCCCAGGAGAGGGCACCCAGGCCTGCTAACCCTGACAATGCCTTCATCATATTGATGTTGGTTTGCTGGCTTGGAAATGGGAGCTAGCACAGCATGAGATACCCACACATCTCTCCCTGTAAGCCCCTGTGGAGGAATATGGGATGAAGAGATCTGGGAGGTCATAAAGACCTCCAGCAAATGTCCAGGACCATATTCTCTTTCAGAACATTCTTCCCTGGGAGCATGTGAAATACTTTATTCAAGAGCCTGAAACTCATTCTTAGCCTTGATTTGATAGTTGGCTGAGAACAGCCAGTTCACACTTCATGCCCTCCGGTGACAGGCCACACTGGAACATTCTGCACCTCAGCATGGACTCAGCTTCTGACTCACAATCAAGGATTCATCATTCACTATACCTTAATTGCCATAGTCAGTTGATGGGAAGTGGCAAGTGGTTAGTACATACACATAGGCCTGAGCGTGTATGGGCACAGCACTCTGACCGCTCCATATGGGCTTCGTTTTTCAGTCTACGTATTATATCGGTAGCAGTAGGGCCTATGTATTCCAGCTACATGTTGGACAGTGACTGGCAGTGTGAGGTCCTACAGGGTCTGCTAGAGTATTTGAGATAGCTCCTTGGGCAGCCTTGCAGGATATGGGTTCAGGACCAGCTGAGTTCCTGTGACTCTAAGTTTGAGTCAGATAAACACTGATAGTCCAGCAGTCCTAGGCCCTCCAGAAGAACTGGACTTCATCCTCACATTGGGCATGAGTCTTGAATGGTCTTCCCTGGCCTGGTGTTTTGGTAGGAATGGAGTTCCAGGAAGGGCGGGTTCTGGGTCATTGGTGATCTGGATGAGGAGCCACATTATCCCACTTAAGTCTGTTCCTGGAGAGTCTGTCACTTTCTCAAGGTACTGCATGTTATTCCTCACACTAGGATCAGCAACTAGCAGCAAAGTAAACCCTTCTCACTACCCCTGCACCCTTCCACACCCCTACTGATGATTAATCCTGTCTTTCTAGCACCCTCACTACGGTCTCCAGTTACTGAGTCCTTGGTGACATAGCTGAGTATGACCATCTCTGTGTCCATGTGGAATGGGGTGCTGGATATATGAATCAGTTTGCTCAGGGACCTTACATTCAGTGTCAGTTCATGTTAATTGACTGAGCCTATGTGGGTCTGTCTTTGACCTGCTCTTTCCTTTCACATGTAAAACAAGTTAGTAAAGCTAAACCATTGTTTTTCTACTAGAACAGATGGCTCATTACATGGAATGTTTTTTTTTTTTTTCTCCCCTGTGTTTTAAAACGATTTTTACAGCATAAAACTCATCACTTCCTGTGACAGAGGCCCAAGGTACAGCTTCTGCCCTGAGCCTAGACCATGCTGCCCATGACCCTTGGAAATCAGTCAGCTGTGACCATGTTCATCCTGCAGAGCTTCGTAGATGACCCCTGGCTCCAGGCCACCCTCTTCTGCCTTTTGTTTGCCTTGTTTGTGGTGGCCATAGTTGGCAATGGTCTGATTGTCATGACCATCCATAGAAGTTCCAACCTCCACACTCCCATGTACTTCTTCCTAGTCAACCTGGCCCTGCTGGATGTGATCTGCACTGTGACCGTCCTGCCCAAGGTTCTTCAGAGCCTGGTGGCAGAGAACACCATCTCTTATGGCGGATGCCTCACCCAGATGTTTGTTTTCTCCTGGGTCCTGGGCTCTGAACTGCTGCTCTTCTCTGCCATGGCCTATGACCGCTACTTGGCCATTTGCCGGCCATTGCACTACGGCACCCTCATGAGTGGCAGGGCCTGTGTAGCCCTGGCAACCTTTGTGTGGTTCACAGGGGCTCTCAACTCCCTAGTGCTCACTTGTCTGGTGCTGCCACTGTCCTTCTGTGGTCCCAATCTCATTGCACACTTCTTCTGTGAGATCCCTTCTGTGTTGCTGCTATCCTGCAGCCCCACGTTTATCAATGATGTCATGACCGTCATTACAGACATGTTCCTGACTGATCTGAACTTCCTGTTGACCATGGTGTCCTATGGCTTCATCATCACCAGTATCCTACGCATCCGCTCAGTTGAAGGCAAGAAACGTGCCTTCTCTACCTGCTCTGCCCACTTGGTGGTAGTTACCCTGTACTATTCCACTGTGCTCTACACCTATGTCCGGCCAGCCCTAGGATCTTCTGGGCTCTTGGACAAGGCCGTTGCTGTTCTGTACACTTCTGTGACTCCCTCTCTCAACCCCCTTATCTATACCTTGAGAAATAAAGAATTCAAATCATCCTTTAAAAAACTCCTTTTTCCCCCTTTGATGACTCTGCGTGTGCAGAGCAACTCTGGAAGCTTCAGGTGAGGAGCTGAGAGAAGCTCCCAGCCCCGCTTTATGTATCCCCTGACTCTGGAGTACATAGGCTGGGTAATAGTCCCCAGGCTAGCTGTCCAAACCTGTACGTAAGGAATATCACACTCTGTAACCAGACAATGCTGGTTTGTATTCTATTAAATGTTTTAGTAAGCCTTAAGGATTTATATCTAACTAATATATTGAAATGTATGCTTATAAGTTCAATGTTATTAAAATAGTAAGATATTTCT
>NW_008359444.1:1909923-1910570 GCF_000622305.1 Nannospalax galili
CTACAAATGAACCTACCATTTGACCCAGTTATACCACTCCTTGGCATATACCCAAAGAACTCATCCTATTGCAGAGACACTTGTACATCCATGTTTGTTAGTGCTCTTTTCACAATAGCTGAGAGACTGAAGCAACCTAAGTGTCTCTCAATTGACGAGTGGATAATGAAAATGTGGTTCATTTATACGATGGAGTTTTACTCAGCAGTAAAGAAGGATGAAATCATGAAATTTGCAGGTAAATGGATGGAACTAGAAACTGTTATACTAAGTGAAGCAACACAGACTCAGAAAAAAAAAATCGATGTATGTTCTCCCTCATATGTGAATCCTAGAACCACACCCTGGTAAATGAGTATGTAACCAGACATAACTACAGGAACCAGGATAATGGAAAAGAACCAGGGAGGTTAATGAAAAGAAAGAACCTGAAAGAGAACAGTAGGAAACAGGCGTTAATAAGGGAGATATGGATAAAAATAGGGTTAGTTTAAGGGAGGAGGGAGGGAAGGGTATACAAAGACCTAGGGGATAAAGAGCTCAAGAGAGGTAGGACCATAGGAGAAGGGTATTAGTAATGGAGAAAGAGGGGAAATGGGGCCATCTTAAGTAGGAAAACTATAGTGGAGGGGTGAGACAATGTGAAA
>NW_008359444.1:1910801-1972429 GCF_000622305.1 Nannospalax galili
TAATTTGGTCAGAGGGACATAAAGGACAGTTTTTGCTCCTTGCCCTCCTAGGTCGACTAGTTCCAGGAGACTATGAGCATCTCTCAAAATGTCCTGTAATGAGATGTTCTTTTTTTTTTTAAAAAAAATGTGTTTTTCATACACATTATATAATATGGCCCATAGAGTCTGATTTGTGTCCCCATATGTCCTTAAATGTGGGTCCATCCACTGGAGCCTGGTTAACCTACCAACAGTCTCACCCTTGTCAGACACTGTCTCTCCCCCTCCTAGCAGCCATCAATTGCCAAAAATTCCTTAGGTTGGTTTGGGATTTCTTATCCACTTCCCAGTGCCTATGCTAGAATTTTTCTGGTTTGACCTTGCATGGGACTTGTTCATACTGTCACCATTGTTGTGAGTTCATATTGTAATTGACCAGCTGTCTGGAAAACTGTTTCTTTGTGGTCATCTACTACCTCTGGCTCTTACAATCTTTCCAGAGTTTTTCTTTTACGTGTTTATACTGTCCAGTAATGTAGCTACCACACATATGTCTACTGAGCAATTATAGTGTGGGTGTGGCACTGAGGAATTGAATCTAAAGTTGTGGTTACTTTAGAGTTAACTAGATGCATAGGAATTGTGGTTATTATATTGTGAAAAAAATGGGCTGAACTGAAGGAAATGAAAAATTCAATAAGCCAATTAGAAACATCAGGAGAAAGTCTCACCAACAGAATGAATGAAATGGAAAACAGAATATCAAGGTTGGATGATAAAGTTGAAGAATAGGACCACTCAAGCAAAGATTATGAAAATTAAAAAATCAGGAATGGAATATGCAGGCAATGTGGGACACCATGAAAAGACCAAATTTACACACCATAGGTATAGAAGGAGAAGAATTTCAGGTTAATGGTATCGACCAGATCTTAAACAGCATTGTAGAAGAGAGTTTCCCAAAATTAAGGAAAGACATGCCCATACAAATAGAAGGAGCACATAGACCACCATATAGACAGGACCAAAAAAGAGAGTCCCAATGGCATATCATAGTAAAAACACTGAATGTGCAGACAAAGAGAGAACATTGAAAGCTGCAAAAGAAAAACAAGTCACATATAAAGGAAAACCTATCGGAATTACAGTTGACTTATCAGTGCAAACTATGAAAGCCAGAAGAGCATGTACCAAAGTATTTCCAGTCCTACATGACCATAGATGCCAACCTAGAATACTTTACCCAGCAAAAATCTTTATTATAGTTGAAGGGGAAAGAAAAATCTTCCATAACACAAATAGCCTGAAAGAATACATTACCACAAAGACAGCCCTTCAGAGACTACTTGAAGCAATACAAAGAACGGAGAAGGGGAAAACCATGCCAGGGGGAAGCAGAAAGAAACTAAATAAAGGCGTAATTGTGGAAACACAAAATTAGACCAAGAATGAAAATGGAAATCAAAATGACGACCAACAATACACATCTTTCAATACTAAATTTAAGTATCAATTACTCAAATTGATACTGAACGCTCTAGTCAAAAGACAGGTTAGTTGAATGGATTAAGAAACAAGATCCATCCTTTTGTCATCTTCAAGAAACCCATCTCACCCTCAAGGACAAAAGTAAGGTAAGAAATATTCCAAGCAAATGGCACTAAGAAACAAGCAGGGGTTGCAACTCTATTATCAGATGAAATAGACTTCAAATTAAAACTAATCAGAACAAATAAAGAGGGTCACTTCATTCTGATCAAAGGAACAATTGACCAAGAAGATATTACAATTATATGCACCAAAGTCTGGTGCACCCAATTTCATAAAAACAGTACTGCAGGACACAGATTAAGGCCAACTTAGTAATTGTAGGGGACTTCAGTACCCCTCTGTCTCCATCAGACAGGTCAGCTGGACAAAGAATAAACAGAGAGACATCTGAATTAAATGATACCATACATCAAATAGACATAACAGATATCTACCAAATATTCTACCCATGCACCAAAGAATACACTTTCTATTCAGCACCCCATGTAACTTTCTCTAGAACTGACCACATACTGGAACACAAAAAACCTCAACAAATACAAAAAATTGAAATAATTTCATGCATTTTTCAGACCACAACCCAATAATGTGTAAAATCAGCACTGAAAGAAGCCCTAGGAACTACATGAACTCATGGAGATTAAACAACATACTCTTGAATGATGAATGGGTCAGAGAAGAAATTAAGAAAGAAATAAAAGTATTCCTGGAACTAAATGAAAAGGGCAATACAACACAACAAAACCTCTGGGACACTTTGGAAGCAGTCCTAAGAGGGAAGTTTATAGCTCTAAGTGTCTACATTAAAAAATCAGAAGGAGCCCAAATAAATGACCTAACATTGCAATTCAAGATTCTTGAAACTCAAGAATAAATGAAACCCAAATCCGGCAGATGAGAAGAAATAACAAAAATCAGAGCAGCAATTAATGGTTAATGAAATAGAACCAAGGAAAACAATATAAAAAAGCAATGAATCTAAGAGCTGGTCCTTTGGAAAGCTAAATAAGATAGACAGAAACCATAAGAAAGAGCAAATCCAAATTAACAAAATCAGAGCTGAAAGGGGAAACATCACAACAGAAACCTAAAAGGTCCAGAACATTATGAGACTACTTTAAAAACCTATACACTATTAAATTTGAAAACCGAATCACCAAAGCTAAACCAAGAGGAGATCAACAGCTTAAACAGACCCATAACATGTAAGGAAATTGAAACAGTAATACAAATCCTCCTGACTAAAACAATACCAGGTACAGAAGGATTTACAGCAGAATTCTACCAGACATTTAAAGCAGACCTCCAACCAATACTACTTAAATTATTCCAAATGACAGAAAAGAGGGAGAACCCCCAAATTCCTTTTACGAAGTCAGCCTTACTCTTATTCCAAAACCAGGTAAAGACACAACCAAAAAAGAAAACTATAGACCCATATCCTTAATGAACATAGATGTAAAAATTCTGAACAAAATACTTGCAAACCTCATACAGACATACATCAAAAAGATCATCCACCATAGTCAAGTTGGCTTTATTCAAGAGATGCACGGGCTATATAAGGTACTAAGGGGATAAAGAGGAAAAAGGTGCTTGAGAGAAGTGGGACCATGACAGGAATTATCAAGGGAGAAATAGGAAAATGGGGCCACTTTAAATGGGAAAGGCAGGGAGGAAGGATAAGACAGGGAGAGAGAGAGAGAGAGAAGATAAATAATGCCTATTTAGTATAAAATACATAAGGAATCACATTAGTCAAAAACCTACTGAAAAATTACAGACACAGTATCTCTACATGTGTCTATGCAGCTGAAGGCTGCATAATAAGAAACAGTGCCAGACAGGAGAAACCTTTGAGTTGTTGGTCAGGGTAGTCCAAGAGACTACCAAACTTATGCCAGCTATTGTCACAGCCCTTGATTGCCTCCCAGAACTTGAAGTTAAGATCCTATTGCTGAAGACAGAACATACTTTGGACACAGGATTTGAAACATTGGGGCTGGAATTGACCTGGAAACCACCTCCCCTGAAGCTAACTCTCATAGCTTTAGAGAGCACTTTTCAAGCTCATAAGGGCGAACATCAGTCAATTGTCCAACCCCATGTTCAAGGCCTAATAAGCACATCCATGACCAGCACAGCAAATGACATTGGTGCACAGTGGCAATTTTATCTTGAGGGTAATCAACAGCTAACTAATTAGACTTAAAGCCCACTAATGGGAGGAAACTCGTGTAGTACTGTAAACCTACCTGAGTTTGCATGGGTCTTGTGCAAAATATGGAGTCTTAAATTTACAGAGAGTTGGTCCTTGGACAGTTGACAGTTCTCCTATACTGAAATCCACCCACCCAGGACTCAGGGACTATTGTGGAACAGGAGACTGAAAAGTTGTAAGAGTCAGGCAGAATATGTGCGACCATAGGGAACTAGAATCCAACAAGCTCCTGGGACTTTTCTCATATGAACCTACAGCAATAGTTTCAGTATGCACAAGACCCATGCAAACTTAAGCAGACAAAAATCCAGCACAGAACTGTGGAAATGGACAGTAAACCCTAATCTTATTCAAAGAATTATTGGCAGCTGATTACTGCTGGGTGAGGAAAAACTGATCTTCTTAAAGGAAGGGACTCCTGATAGGCTGACTAGACCTCAGTGGATGAACTTGCACTGGAGGACAACTGGGGACACTAACGACATAATAGGCCTTAACACAAACGACAGAATGCATGAATTCCACTGGGGAGGTTATGGGAGGGAGTTAATGGGAAAGGGGGTATAAAGATGATTAAGATGTTCTGTATGAAATATGCAAAAATTCAATAAAAATATTTTTAAAATCCAAAAAACTGGTAGGTAACTATGTTAACAAGAAGTCGCCAGTCAACATCTTTCTTCGATGAGCATACTTTTGCAAGCAAACCAATTAGTGTCAAGTGTCACTAAGTGTCACTTCTAAAAACTGACTATCCATGTTTACTTCACAAGCACACCTCTGAATGACAGTCAATAACAGACTTGGATAGTAACCATGGCAACCCTCTAAAAGTCCTCCAATTCCCGGACTCTGTGATTCTCCAAAGTTTATATAATATCAGATTTTTCCTTTGAGAGACAATGTGCCTAACTGACATAGTCCAGTCATAAATAAACTCAGCTTTTGCTTTTGCTTAATGGTTTGAAATCCCATTAATACTTCTATAGTTTCACCAGCATAATTTTTGAAGACTGGCTTGGTAGCGTTCCAGGAAACTGTCATCAACACATACTCATCTGGTCTCCTCTGATCAAACTACATTTTTCCTTCATATTTTTGCTATGTGAGTCAGTCTCAACAATCTTAAGTTAAAGCTGAGTTACTATCGTTGATTCTAAGTCAATCTTTGTCAACATCCATTCATATTGATTGTTTTAATTAATCAGATCTTTTGGTGTTGTTTTCAAAGTATCTCATTTAATAATTGTTTTTAAAAATCTTCAAACAAAACAAAACAAAAACAAAACACTAAGGCTTAACTCAGACAGTAATTCAGAATATGTTTGTAGATTCTAAAATCAAGTTCCTAAAGAAGACTGAAGAATATATATTTTAAAAATAGAAGTGTTTTTAAATATCTGATGCATTTTGGAAGTGCCCTTTGCAACTATAATTTCTATGTTTACGTTTTGCTTTTAAAAATTGTGGTGGCACATGCCTTTAATTCCAGCACTTGGGAGGCAGAGGCAGGTGGATCTTTGTGAGTTCGAAACCAGCCTGGTCTATATAATGAGTTCTAGGACAGCTGGGGCTACAGAGAGACCCTGTTTCAAAAAGACAAAAAAAAAATTTTTTTTTGGTCTTTTTTCTGAGATAGGGTCTCCTTGTAGCCCCAGGTGGCCTGGAACTCACTATGTAGACCAGGATGGCCTCAAACTCACAGAGATCTGCCTGCTTCTGCCTTCCAAGTGCTGGGATTAAAGGCGTGCACCACCACGCCTGGCTAAAAATTATTTTAATCTTACACAGATTATGTATTCTTGTAAAGTACGGTGATGGTTTTGACCTATCATCTATCTATCTATCTATCTATCTATCTATCTATCTATCTATCTATCATCTATCATCTATCTATCTATCACCTATCTACCTATCGATTGATCGATAGATAGCTTACATGTAAAGAGTAGGATTACATACAAGAGGGTAGTAGTGAGTACAGAAATGATAGGAACTTGGTACCAGTTTCAAGATGACATTCAAATTAAAGAAGGGAAAATAAGAGTTCTGAAAGAATTATAAGGAGCATCTTGATTCCAGGCACTCTGCTCGGTGTCATCTATATATCTATCATCTATCATCTACATATACATTATAGGACTATTCAGTTAAGTTTATTAATGTATCCATCACCTCGCCAACCTAACATTTTTTGTGATAAGAATATTTAAGACCTATGTTTTTAGCAATTTTGAAACATACAATTCGTAATTGTTGACTGTGATCACCTTGTAGTGCTGTAGATGATTAAAACTTACTCTCACTTCTAAAAAAAGAAGAAAGCTCAGCATAAGGATTAGAGCAGAAATAAATGAAATAAAAATTATAAAAACAAGAACAAGTTAAAAAAGTAAGAGTTAGATATGTTAAATGACATATAAAACTGACAAACCTTTAGTTAAATGAAGTTAGAAAAAGAACATTCATAAACAAAGTTAGAAGCAATAGGGAGAAACTATGCTATGAACAACTGTACATTAATAACTTGGATAATCTAGAAAAATGAATTAATGCTTGGAAACATATGAATGAATCATGAAGAAGTGAAAATCTTAACTGAGAAATATTAAGTACAGAAATTGAACCAGTAATAAGTCTATTAACAAAGAAATTAATAGGATTTGATAAATTACAGCTAAATTACACAAAATACTTACAGAATAACTAATACAAACCTCTTCAAACTTTTCTGCTTTGAAACTTACTTTATGAGACCCATATTACCCTGATACATAAGCCATAAAAGAATAATGTGAAAAGATCAAAATTTTATACGAGCATGTATACAAATATCCTAAAAATACCAACAAATAAAATTCAGTGACACATTGAAAGAATCATCTACCATAATGGGGAACACCTAGCCTGGAAAGCAAGGGTGGTTCAATGTCCATAAATCAGCAAATGTGATTATACCATATTAATAGAAAGAAAAAAATCATGGTCATCTCATTAGATGCAGAAGAAATTTGATAGACTACAACATCCTTTTGTGATGAAAATTCTCAAAAATTGGGTACAGAAGGAATGTCCTAAAAACACATATGAGAAAAACTCCTTTGTAACATTATATTTTCTGATAAAAAACAGAAAGCTTTCCCACTATGAACTAGATCCATACAGGGATACCTGTTGTGATCCCTTTTATTTAACATAATATTGGAAATACTAACCAGAGTAATTAGGCAAGGAAAAAAAAAGACACATGTAAACTGGAATTAAAGAAATCACATTGCCATTCATTTATATATATATGCATAGATAATCAAGGGCTCCATCAAAATGTGTTAGAACAAGAAAAATAATTCAGTAAAGTTGGGAGATAGAAAAATCAACACAAAAAGCAGCAGCATTATTTTTTTTTCTCCTCAAATAATTAGGCTTTATTAACCTGTCTGTAAGCAATGTTTAATTCAAATACATAGTTTACCAGTCCATTAAGCATAATTTTTATTTATGATGGTTGGACAACATGAGACCTCTTTGACCCTGAAGGAACAGACTCCACTCTCAGGAATACTTAATGTGTAGTGAAAGCAAACCAGGGCCTGCAAGTATACTAGACAATCCACACATTCAATCATTTCCTCAGATTCTTACAGTCATGTCTTACTGTCTACTCTTCTATTTTATTGAATTTTTGTGAGGTTTTTTATTTATTGATTTTTTTTTGTATTTCATACAGAACATCCCAAACAATCTTATTCATCTTTATACCCATATCCCAAATGGCACCCTCCCATAGCCCCCCGACTGGAGTCCATATACTCTGTCATCCCTGTTACTGTCCACTGTGTTGTCAGCACCCCCAGCTGTTCCCCAGTGCTAGTCCATCTGCTGAGTCTAGTCAGCCTATCTATAGTTCCTTGTTTTAGGAAGATCAGCTCTTCCTCATCTAGCAGCAATCAGTTGCCAACATTCCTTTAGATAAGATTGGGGTCTGCTGTTCATTTTCCCAGTTCTATGCTGGGTTACTGTCTGGGAGTCTCTTGGGCCACCCTGGCCAACAACTCAAAAGAAGGTATCTCCTGTCTGGCATTGTTTCTTCTTATGTAGCCTTTAGCTATACATGTGGACTCTTAAAGAATAATACTGAGCCGGGCATGGTGGCGCATGCCTTTAATCCCAGCACTTGGGAGGCAGAGGCAGGTGGATTTCTGTGAGTTCAAGGCCAGCCAGGTCTAGATAGTGAGTTCCAGGACAGCTGGGACTAGAGGGAGACCCTGTCCCCCCAAAATAAAAATAAAAAAATAAATATTATAAAAAGAATTATACTGATTACTTTAATCTTTAGTTAAAATTAGTTAATCTTTTGGGTGTTTAAGACCGTACATCTGGCCCAGATAAACCAATTTATTTTTACTATTAAGGTCATTTGAGGATCTGTTCCTCAGATGGGCTTGAGAAGAGCCCCTGGCTACTTTCTTTTACCAGTTCCATCTATGTGAAGATAAGTCAAAGGTCCTGAAAAACGGTAGCATTCTTATACACTAATAATTAACTATATTTTAAAAGGCAGGTTAAAAACCATATTTAATTGCTACAAAAATAAATTACAGGCCTATAAATAAATTTAATCAAGGGGTAAAAGAAATATTTAAAGGCTCATGAAATGGATGGAAGTTTGGGGAAGATACTGAGCAATCAAGGCTCTTGTACTGCTGGTCATGAGATAGGCTAATATAATCATTTGGAATAGTTTCTGAGAAACCAAAGGTGTACATCTCATGACTCAGTAGTCCTGATCCAGGTAACTACCAAAGAAGGGAAAACGTTAAGATTATCTATGGCAACTTTATTCATAATCGTTCTAATCAGGAGACAACACAAATATCAATCAACTAGAAAATGGCTTAACCCACAGCAGTAGAAGCCCCAATTTGAATATCAGATTGATTTCAACACAGAGTACCAGTGATGATAGTATGTATAGCAAGTTTGTTTGTTAAAACCAGAATGTGTGTTTCCATTTATATGAAAGTTTACGATGGGGAAAGTGACCTACACTAGGAATGTTAGGGCTGTTGTTGCCTCTGGTGTGGATGTCCACCAACTAGAAGGGCAGGGGAGGACTTCTGGTGTCATGAAAATGTCCTGCAGCATCACATCAGGTTGCTACATTTGTGAAGACACATCAAATGCTTCATAGAAGATGCATGCTTCTCTTTTCACTTAAATTTGCTTTAAGACCTATAAAGAATGATTACTCCTACTAAGTTTGCTTTTAACCAACACCTGAGTGATCTACCCTAAAACCTAGGGCAATGGGGGCTATGTGTCTCATTGTGGAGAGAAGAGTAACCAATGTCAAAGGAGAGACAATATAATCCTTATGATATTAGATTATCATTGGAGATAACAAGATGGTGCTTGATATATTTGCCACTGGCAAGCACATGAGACCATCCACACTCCTGTATTCTACTAAAGAAGCATAGAATGTGAGTGTATTTACAGTCACAGGAAGCACTGACTCAACATGGAAAAATATGTGACTTTAAAAACAAGACTTGTGCTACATTTGTGTTGTCAAATGTTTAAGAACTACCTTGGACACTCACATGTTCTGCCTGTGTCCACTGAGACCACTTAGAAGCAGAAACAGGATCATTACAATGAACATCTAATTCTTTATAAACACATTTGAGTAATGAAAACCAGATTTCGTTCAGAGCCAGTTCAGGACCAAAGCATGGATTGGGCAGTGACAGCTTATAAGATCAATTAGTGCCATGAAGGAAGCTGTTTATGAGCAATGAGTTTGTGCCTAATGAGACAGACTGTGGCAGACTTTTGCCTACGAACCCTGAGACACTGAGATCCAAAATAACTAACAACAGCAAAAGAGAAATTTGTGCTTTTGGGATTCCCATGTTCATATTTACACTGAGTAGCTTGTCCTTGAGGAGCACGGGAGAGAATTAGACCACTGTCAGGAGTCTATAGATGGACAAAGGCTGAATTAAACACAGGACTTTGACATAATCTCAGCTCCTCACAGATTATGTGCTGGGTTCATAAAAACATAGTTATTCAACTGAGTGGTAAAAATTCATGCTGTTAATTTGGGGGGTAAATTAGACATTCTTTGCAGGGTATTAAGAAGGGGCTTCAACCAAACATTTGTAGGACTGCTATGGGAGAGACTACAAATGGAAGGAGTCAGTGGGGATATCAGATGGTGGCTAATAGACATCCTTTGTTTGAACTGGTCACCTGGAGGCTGCCATACATTAATGCATCATCAGCTGAAATGAATATATTTTCTACGGATATTTTACTTGTATAATGGAGATAATAAGATGTATCTTCCAAAAAATAGTTTATCAGTAATTAGTCTATTTTGCATATTGTCTTTATTAAACACTATTGCAATGTTGTCTGTCCCTTCTGACTCAAGAGGTAATGATTTTATCATTTTAGATGTGGGAATAATATCCAGGGTGAAATAGAAAGAATGAATGTCTTCAAAATACTTACCTATACAAACATCCATACAAAGAGGTGGGCTGTGTGCTCATTCTATAGTCAATCATAATCATAGTCTGTTCTTTTGAGAATATAGCATTGCTTGCTTATGTACCATCTGTGCTTCAAAGGACATTGAAGAATCTAGGAACCATGTGGTTAGTTTGTAAGGGGTTTTGAACAGCTTCGAGACAGCCCTATGAGCCAATAAGAATACTTAGCAAGGTTGATTTATAAACCTGCAGGAGCTAAGCTCCAACCCAGACCTAGGCTGCTGAGGGTCGTCACCCTGGTCACTGACTAGAATTCTTGTAGTACCCCATGACATGGCGTGGAAACTTGGTTCATACAGAGAACATAGGTGGAAGAAGCACTTGCAGCCACAGGTGTTTATGCCCACCATTATTTAGCCATTTTTTCCTGACTCTTAAGGTCAAAAAGCAGATATCTTTTCTTTAGGTGACTCTCAGTTACCCCAGCCCTGAATGCAACAGACAAAGCATGGCCAGCATTAGCAAGGCTTGGTTGAGGTTTTACTTATACAGGGGTTAAAAGTTACTGTCTGACCTCAAACCATGGTTTCTGAACAGCAAGATAAGAAGCTCTCCTCTGTGGGGACCAAAACTGAAAGGGGTGACCACCAGACACTGTCTAGTCATGGATAACGATCTTAGGTTCTTCTGAGACTGTTTCATTTCAAAAATAGTGCGAATATTGTGGAAGGTGACTGTGGAAGGCAAGTTTTGAACTTATATTAAAAATAAAATATAAATAAACTCTCTGGTCATGAAAACAAGCTAAACAGTCTATTGTTTGTATGATGGATCATGAAACCAAACCTTTCTAACAGATCCTACTGTCTGACCCATCACTCTTTATCAGATTCATTGAGAAAATGACTATGCTGTGGTGCTATCCCTCCAAGCTGACATCTAAACAATGGGACAAATATCACTTTTACAGTGAGGCATGTGCTTGGTCCACTTTTAGAATGAAGGGTCACTGGGTAGAGGACAAGATTTAACTCACCTTTACCTGTTACAGTGGTCATAGCAGACATCTGTCTAGGTGGTTCCTGCCAAAGTACTTACTGTGCTGAGATCACGGATGCTGTTTCTATTTCAAGTGAGTCTCTCTTGGTGGATTGTCTACCTGCCTTCATAGAAACCTACTCTTTTCTGAAATCAGGAGGAGGTATTTTTCCTGGGGACTCTGGAGAGGCAGCCTCCAGGAGAAAACTCTTGGAACAATTAAAAAGGACTCACTACTTCTTAAGGCTAAAACTCTGGTTCTGAGTGTAGTGACAGCATTGCTCATAGCTCTGGGAAATCATTTGGTGATGACCATCTTTGTCTTGAAGAGCTTCATGCCCTCTTCTGCCTCTTCTTGTCTTACTTTGGTGGCTATAACTGGCAACGGCTTGACTGTTTTGACTGTCTACAGCAGTCCCCACCTCTATATCCCAATGTATGTTTTCCTGGTCAATCGAGCCCTGATGGATGTGGTCTTCACTGTGACCATACTGTCCAAGGTTTTTCAGAGCCTGGGAGCTGAGAATACTACCTCTTATGGGGGATGATACCTCACCCAGATGTTTGTGTTCTTCTGGGTTCTGAGCTCTGAGCTGCTGCTTTTCTCTGCCGTGGCTCATGACTACTACCGAATCATCTGTTGGCCACTACACTATGGTACCCTCATGTGTTTCAGGGCCTATGTGGCCTTGGTAGCCTTTTCATGGTCTGTGGGGTTTCCTAATGCCATGGTGCATGTCTTCCTTTTTCTGTAGCTGTCCTTCTGTAGCCCCAATATTATTACATACTTCATCTGTGAGCTACCATCCATGCTGTGCTGTCCCATAACCCTACTTCCATCAACAATGCAGTGATAGTCATCATGGGCATGTTGGTCTGAACTTCCTGTAGACCCTGGCATCCTTTGACTTTACCACTACCACTATCCAGTGCATCCATTCAGCTGAAGGACAGAAGCTTGCCTTCCCCACCTGCTCTGCCCACTTGGTGGTAGTCACCCTATACTATTCCACCATGCTCTACACTTACATTTGTCTATCCCTGTGATCTGCTAGCCTCTATACCCTGATAAAAAGGGAATTCAAAACATCCTATAAAAAACTTTTTTTCTCCCATTGGTGACTCTGAACTTAGGAATCTTGAAGCAACATATGAAGAGCTGAAAGTGGCCCTCAAGTTTTTGTTTATGTATCCTCTGACTCTTAGGAACATAGGCTGAGGCATCACCAGGACCAACTGGTCAAGGCTAAGTATATTGAACATCACATTCTATTCCAGATATTACTGGTTTTTTTGCTATTTTTAAATGGTTTTAGTAATCCTTATGCAGATATACACATCTAATACATTAAAAAGTGTTTCTACTATTCCAGTTCCCTCAAACATTAAAGTATTTCTGTGACTCATTGAATTATATCTCACTACCAGTTAAATCTGAATTGTAAGTACTTTTAGTCAGCCATGTTTAAATTCTTTGATCCTTGACCGAAACAGCCACTACTGGGTTATCACAGGGAAAAGGAAAACTTCACCCTTCCCATGCCTTTTGTGGACCCTGGTTTTCACTCATTTTTTCCCTATTCTCAAACTTCCCTGGTGTTTGGTTCATCTTCTCGTCTGAGGGGAAAATTCTTGTAGAAGACTCATGTTAGGAAGTTGAGCCTGAGAGCCTCTGATTCCCACTGAACCCCTTGATTCTAATATCCAGAGATATCAGACCAGAGCCAGATGCCAGCAGAGTGACCTCTTCTTAGACCTTGGGTCCCATTAGGGGTTTCCTGAGTCATACCTCTGACTTAGATCTCTCATCCTTCCTGATACATTTTGTTTGACCTTATTATTCAACATTGCATGTCATGAATAATGTTAACATGACATGTATGGCCATAACTGAAACTCAGAAATAAGGTATTTAGGAGATGTGTGGATGTGTGTGTGTGTGTGTGTGTGTGTGTATGTGTGTGTGTATGTGTGTACACCTGTGAGCATTTTTCACGTTGCAGTGTTTGCACCCTGATTGATTTATAATTGCCTAGGATATTGCTTAAGGACACCACAGGTATACAAGTTAGAGTATTTCCAGAGAGAATTCACTGAGAGATCAAAATCCACTTTCAATGTGAGCAGCATGGTCCCATGCCCTACAGGAGAAGAAAGCATGGGAAAAGGGGAGGAGAAAGTCAGCTGAGCACAGGTGTTCCCTGACTACCATGAGATGAAGCTTTTCTAACACACACTCTGCTGCCATGAGGCTCTCCTTCACAATGGACACAGAAACATACAGCCAAGTGACTATGGACTGAGTCCTCTGAAACTGGAAGCCGAAATAAATCTTATCTCAAGTAAATTGTATTTTAAATTATTTTGTCACAGGGATGAAAAGCAAAGTAGACATGCCAGTGTAGTGAAACATTTAAATGGGTGTGAGGCGCTAAGTAGCTAAAGAGTGAATCAGAGAGTGGAAATGATATTGAATTGTTTCTACACCATTACTGCGAAGACTGCCTTTTCCCTACTGAGTTTCCGTCCCACCGTTTTCTGACCAGTGGCCACAGATTCACTTCCTCCTTCCCTTGCTTGCTCGTTTTTTTTTTTTTTTTCCTTTTTATACCTGCGTTCTTTGGTTTTTTGATTCTGTAGTGCAACTCTGCCTCTCCTCATCACATATCATCTTTTCTGTGGGTCTGTGGGTCTCTGTGCCTCACCAGGACCCCAGTCCTATAGGTAAAGCCTCAACCAATGACATTATTTGTTCAATATGGTCCACAATCATATTTTTGGTTTTGAATGAGTGAGTACATCAAGCCAAAGTAAAATGATAGCAAGTAGGAGATCGATAGAAGCAGGAGATAGTGAAACACAATCAAATCAGGCGTTTACAACATCCAGCAGAGAAGACTGTAATACTCTGATTGAGAGAGCAAACAAAGACAATATCATTGAATTGAAGGCTTACAAACATCTAGGAGAAATAGACTGAGGAAGTTGAGACAGTCACGTGGGATTCCTGACTGAGAGCTTTCTTTTCATGGATGAGCTTCTGACTTCCAATTCTCACTACAGGCATTTTCATATTAAGGGATAAACAATAGTAACCTTGGTTAAAAATAGTCTATCTTCTAGCTGTTCTTAAGGACGCAATAATTTTTTAATACCCTCAGTTACTTGTTGTTTTTCACTCTTCCCTTTGCTGGCAAGAAATCCAGCTTGACCCAGGCCAGGGTGTCTTGGAGGACACTTGACTTAAGCATACTTGAGTCTGAAGTGAGGGAGCCATGCTTTTTTCAGGATCCAACTTCTCATTGAACTCAAATAGCTCAAATAGATATTTTACCAGTATGTGGACATTTGGGACATGTTGTGGGGAGACCAATGGGGAAGCTCAGCAATGGGGTACTGAGGGGGGGCAGTGGAAATTTTCCCAGATGAGAAAGTAGGCATAGGGCTAATTTTGGACAAGAGTCCTCGAGGGAGAAGGTAAGACTATCCTAAGGAAGGGCCTTTGAGCCCTGTGGTGGTACTGATAAAGAATTGATAAAGGTTGTGAGACCAGGACACTCATGCTGATGTTGAGAATGGTATGTGTGCCAACTTAAGATATGGTAATCAGGTCCAGGAAACCTTCAAATGGGGAGCTGCTGCCAGTGAGAATGCTGATTGGTCTTAGAAGCTCATCGGCCTCTCATTCCATACTGATCCTGGTCCTGCCCAGACTGTGGAAAGATTAAGACACATATTACCCCTAACACCCCAGACAAAATCTGTGTGAAATTTATTCATTCATGGGATATGCAGCCAACAGAGTGACAATGGCCCTCACATCCTCCTCAACTCTTATGCACATGGATCTGAGTTAAGAGAGCACCCAATTCCAAGCTCTGTTATCCCAGGAGCACATGGGTAGAAATAGAAACAAAGACAGTTTATTAAGAAATGAAAAGCACTTCTGAGAATAGGTGTGAGATAATGAACCCCAGGGGAAAAGCCCAAAAAGTGCTGGGCCATGAGGCACAGGACATTTACATACTACAGGACATTTATACAGTATTTTCTCTTCCACATTTGCATATTGTGAGCTTTTTTTTTGCATATGATCTGTTAAGACCAAGTGAAGAAAGGCTTCCAGTTTTCTCTCTGCCAACTGGCTTTTACATATCAATCTTGATGGTGCCTTCTCTAGTCTCCTGTTTCACAACATGGATAAGCATTCATCTCAGAGATACTACCATGACAAGGGGAAAGTACTATGGGAATTAAAGTATCCTTAAGGAGATGAATCACTCTGTAGACTTTCAGATTAAGGTGGCATTAGGTACAGAGAGTGGCAAGTCATGTTAGAATAGGGTCCTGCCTGAGTGGGGTCCAAATAGAATGAAGGGTAATCAAGGAGACCAAGGAGTCATAGCTTAAGGAAGCAGAATGATGGGTCTTTTTTATATCAGATGAAGGAAAATGAGGGGTAATGTGATGGCTTAAATGAAAATGTCCCCCCATAGGCTCCAGGTATTTGGATATTTTGTCTCCAGTTGCTCTCTTGCTTCCTGTGCCTGCATGATGATGTGAGAGCTTAGCTTCTGCTGCTCCTGCTCCAGCCACCTCCAGCCACCATGCCTCCCTGCCATGTTGGACTGTAATTCCCCTGGAACCATAAGCTAAAATAAACTCTTCCTTCTATAAATTGCTTGGGTCAGTGTTTCTATCACAGCAACAGAAAAGTGATTAATACAGTAATTGGTACCAGAGTGTGGGCTGTTGGCTGTGAGGAACCTGACCATGTGGGGTGTGAAGAAATGTGGAAGACATTGGAAGTTTGGGCTAGGAAAGTGGTTGCTTGCTGTAAACAGAGCTTAACAGGCCATTCTGGAAGAAATGTAGTGCTGAGAACAATGTTGTTCCAGAGGGAAATAAAGACTCAAGCAGCAATTGGGATATTTTGGCAAAGAGTCTGGCTGGAGTCTGCCCACAGCCAAAAAGCTTGCCTGAGGCTAAGTTGAAAAGCTATGGACTAATTTCTCTGGCAGAAGAAATTTCAAGACAGCCTAATGTAGAAATGGTGGTGTGGCTATCAATGGTGACTGTTATGCAGATCTACAGTGAAAGAGAGCAAATGGGGCAGGAAGAAATACAGTTTGGATTGAAAAAGAGCACTAGGAAGATAAATGTTGGAGCCCTGCCATGTGATGGAGAGGATCCCATTGATAAGGAGATTAAAGTGATTAAGGAGATTAAAGTGATTAAGGAGGAGCCTAGAGATTCAAACTTAAAAGAGGGAAAGCATCCCTCCAGGGAAAGACCACACCTAGTTAAGCCTCCAGCTTGAGAAAGAAAAATGCTGCAGGGGTCACTGAAGAGAAAAGCTTCTAAAATGGATAAAGCAGGCTGGATCTAAAACGGATAAAGCAGGCTGGGGTCCATCCCAAACTTGCAGTCAAACTTGGCAATGTCCTTCACCTGGTGGTGGCTTTAAAGGCATTTAAGATGGAAGAGTGAAGGGGTTATCAATTCTTCCTCCATGGTTTCAGAGAGCCACTGAGGCCAGGCAGCATGAAGCAGTAGTTCCCTTATACAGAGAAGGCCCTGACAGGCGATTGCATGAAGCTGTGAAGGTGAAGCCTGGTTGGCAATGGAGACCCAAAGAAGATGTCTGTGATGCCAGAGTTGTGAGGCATCTGCCAAGAAGACCTGCATATGGGAGTGGTACCAGCACGAGAGAGAGATGTGTGTTGCACACAGAAAAGCTAGAGAGGCTGAGCCATCTAAGCCCTTTAGAAGTGAAGTCCCAGAAGTCAGACATGGACCTACTGGATTTGGTGTTTGCCCTGCTGGTTTTTGGTCTTGTTTTGGTCCAGTATTTCCTTATTATGCCTCCATTCCTCCCTTTTGGAATGGTAATGTGTATTTGGTTCCACTGTATGTTGGGAGTATGTAATTTGTCTTTTGATTTTATAGAGGCTTACAGTTAAGATATTTACCTGAGTCTCAGAAGAGACTTTGAACTATGGACTTTTGAATAGTATTGAGACTGATAATGACTTTGGGAACTTTTAAAGTTGGACTAAATGTATTTTGCATTTTATATGGTAATGAGCCTATGGGGGCCAGGGGGTGGAATGTGATGGTTTAAATGAAAATGTCCCCCATTGGCTCCAAGTATTTGGATATTTTGTTCCCAGATGGTGGCGCTGTTTCGGGAAGTTTCAGAAGGTGTAGCTATCCTGGAGGAAGCATGACACTGGGATGTACTTAGAGAGTTCTTAAGCCTTGCTAGGTCTCCAGTTGTTCTCTTGCTTCCTGTGCCTGAGTGATGATGTGCGAGCTTAGCTTTTGTTGCTCCTGCTCCAGCCACCTCCAGCCACCATGCCCCCCTACCATGTTGGACTGTAATTCCCCTGGAACCATAAGCTCAAATAAACTCTTCTTCTACAAATTGGTTGGGTCAGTGTTTCTATCACAGCAACCAAAAAGTGACTAATATAGGTAGTATGTAGACGAACAGGGCCTGACTATGTACTGAGTGGAAGAAAGGATGCTGAAAAAAGACCATTCATTACCAGGCAATGTGAATGGTGTGTCAGTGGAACATCCATGCAGATAATGACCATTATGAATGGAGTTTGGAATAATGAAAGGGAGAGTAGCAGTGAGACAAAGTCTGGGTAGAGAGAAGCCAGTTTATTGAAGTCACTTTGGGACTCCAGTAGTAGGTTCCCCCATATGGAAGAAGAGAACCTATAGGACATGGGGTGTGACTCTGTGCATCAGATATTTATTGGGTGTATACAGATCCATGTGGCCTAATCAAAACAACCAATACAACAGAGGAAAAAAACCATGACAAGCCCCTACATCTGAGGATGATTTTCTGTCGAGGTTTTAGCCAGGTCTCAGCTCCTAATACTGATTTTAGGAAGGAAAGTGTGTAAGGAGTCCACTACACATTTTTAGATATCCAGAACAGCCTGAACATATCTATTTAATGTTGGAAAGAGGATAAGAGTTTCCTCAGGGCATCTTCATTCCTCAGTGTATACATGAGGGAATTCAGCATGGGGCTCAGAGCTGAGTACAGCACTGCAGGAATTTTGCTTCTCTCTGGGATATAACTCGAAGCAGGGCTGATATAAGCACAGAACACAGATGAGTAGTACACAATGAGGTGAGACGAGCAGGTGGGGAAGATTTTCTGTTTCCCTTCAGCCCAGGCCATGCATAGGATGCTGGTGATGATGCAACCATAGGACAGCAGAGTAAGCAGGAAGTTGGTGCCTCCATAGAAAGCATCTGCCCATTAGAGTTATGATGCTGTTCACATGTGTGGGGTTGCAAGAGAGCAAAAAGAGTGGGGGATCTCACAGAAGAAATGAGTGTGACATTGGGGCCACAGAACAACAGCCATGCCATCAGACCAGTGTTAATGAAAGCATTCAGGGCACAAATGGATCATACACTCATGACTAAGACCCCACACAGATGTGGGTTCATCCTGAACCTGTAGTGTGGAGGAAAGAAAATTGTTACACAATGACCATAGGCCATAACTATGAGCAGCAGCAGTTCAGAGGACAAAGACCACACAAGGAAGAAGAGGCATGCCATATGCCCCTGGAAAGAGATGGTATTGTCCTCAGAGATTAGGTCAACCAGTACATTGGGCAGTACAGAGGATGTGAAGACAATGTCCATGATGGCCAGGTTGCACAGAAAAAAGTACATGGGGCAGTCAGCCCAATGCTGAAGTTGACCAAAGCAATGATCACAGCATTGCCCATCAATGCTATGATGTAAAGGGACAGGAAGCAGCCAATCAGGAACAGTCACTGATTGGGCATCTGACTCACTGCTATATTAGTATGTATCCGAAGAAAGATTACAGGCTAAGATTTCAAAGTTTTGTTTTTACACTGAATTATTTTCAAAGTTATCATTTGAATATTTTATTTTTAAAATTTATTTTTGTATTATGTATATGAATGTATTGCCTGCATGTATGTAAGTGCACCTGTGTCATACAGTGTACAAGGAGGTCAGAAGAGGGCATTGGATCCCATGGAACTGGAGTTACAGATGGTTGTTAGCTGCCATATGGGTGCTGAGACCCGAAACCTGGTTCCTCTGCAAGAGCAGCCAGTGCTCAACCACTGAGCCATCACGCCAGCCCCAAAACTTATCATTTGAAACTTGATGTTAGAAAGTGCAGGGATAGAATTGGTTTTTTTTTTCATGGGAGCTTGTCCATCATACTTTCTGCCCACACCATTTTTGAAACCACGCATAGCTATTTTTTTTCATTTTCCATTATTGAGCCTTTCATTCTATATATTTAGGTTCTGAGGGATATGTATCCCTTCCTCATCTTCTTGAACATGTAAACCAAATAGAACATCCCTTGTTCTTTGCTTGTCCATCACCTCTAAGTGCTCTGTGAACAGTGCTATGGAATGTCTGTGTCAATCACCTGCACAGCAGGTGTCCTCTTCAATAGTGGCACCTCTCAGAGTGGTAAATGCCGAGATGGTTCTTGTAGTTTCCATATAGCCTGGCCTGGTGGATCCTTGGTTGCTATCTCCTCTTTGCTATTTTGTGTGAGGTCTTTACTGCCGCTCTTCCTTCATTCAAGTGATTCCTTATTACTGATTTTTGTCTCTTCTAAATCTTACCATGATCCATCACATCTCCTGTGGTTGATACTATCCTCCTCACTCTGACTCATCTCAAATCTATCTGCGATGGACCAGCCCAGACCGGAGCAGTTCAGTCCGACGGGAGCAGGGTCCCCAAAGGGTGGACAAGGATTCGGTGAATGACAAACAGACAAACACACAGGAGCTGGTGAAAGTCTGAGTGTAATTTTGCAGCTGCAGAGCTCAGATTATAAATTACAAAGTTACATGATTACATCAATAAGCCATTGTTTTGTGGTTTAATCATTTTTCTTAAGAGTTCTGATTCCAGAGACAAAAGTGAAACACAGGTGAACAATACATTGTCAAACATTAACTAGCACTAAACAGAAAGTTTCTGTTTTTCATCTTGGTGAGTCACATTAGAGACCTTTATGTTTTGTGGTTACCCGGTGAGCTGACCTCAAACCACTATTGTACTTTCAATACTAGCTCTGTAATTATTAATGTTTCTATTTGAATTCCAGGTGATTCACAACAATGTTGCTATATATCTGTCTTTTATATTTCCTTATTCATTAATATGTTCCAAACCCCAAGTTACATCAATATCCTATTCTAATCCTGTAGCTCTCATGAAATCCTTCCAAGTATGGGACTTATAAACATAACTATTTCATCTTAATAAAGGTGGTGATAGCGGTGCCAAGGACACCAGGTGTTTCCCGGGCCCCCAAAAAGCCCAAGATACAGTGACAGTTAGCAAATAATAGCAAGTAAAGCATGCCAAGTACACTGCATGTTTCTCAACATAACCAACTCCAAGAGGCAACCTTCCTTGAAGTTCCAGCCTCAACCCACGGAGGATCTCACGTGGGCTCCATTGGAGATGGCATGACATCTATCAATCCAGAGAGCTACTCTCTCTGAACCCCAGTCATGTGATCTCAAATTATGTTTGTGGATTTTTTGCCTGCATGAACAACAGGCATTTCAGACTTAATACACCCATAGCTATGGCTATTGCCAGTTTCTTCAGTTGTTCCTGTGTCATTTTAATGGTCTCACAGGGAAACTTAGCCTCAGTCATCCAGCATGCCAAGGATGGGGTTGTTCTGTGGATCACAGTTCCACCTCTCAGGTTCATTGTATTTTTTTTAAATGTATACTTTTTTATTGAATTTTTGTGTATCTCATAAAATATATCTTAATTATTTTTTTATTTTAAAAAATATTTTATTTATTATTTTTATTTTATGTGTATGAGTGTATTGCTTGCATGTATGTGAGTGCACCCATGTCATGCAGTGACACGGAGGTCAGAGACAGCTTTGGATTCCTCTGGAACCAGAGTTAAGGATAGTTCTTAGCCACCATGTGGGTGCTGGGAATCAAACCTGGGTCCTCTGCAAGAGCAGTCAGTGCTCTTAACCACTGAGCCATGTCTCCAGCCCCCATCTTAATTATATTTAGACCCCCATCCTTATTCCCCATATATCCCCCATCAGATTTCATGCATCCTGTCATATATATTTAGGCCTATGGAGTCGAGTTTGTGTACCTAGATGTCCCTTGGTGCAAGTTAATCCACTGGAGTCTAGTCAGCCTATCTAGAATCATTCCCTTAAAGAATATCAACTCTCCCTCATCCAGCAGAAGTCATTTGCTAATAGTTCCTCAGCTAAGATTGGGCCCTGTTGCCCATTTTCCCAGTTTTATGCTGGATTTTTTGTTTGATTGAGTGCATATGGGTTTTGTTCATGCTGTCACCATTGCTATAATTTAATATGAGCAAGTTCCCAGAGGCCTGGAAGACTCTGTTTCCTTACTTTCATGCACCAACCCTGGGTCTTAACAATCTTTCTGCCCCCTCTTCTGCAATGGCCCCTGAGCCATGTGTGTGTGAGGTTTAATATAGGAGTCCTTCAGGGACATACAATCTGTAGTCTCTTATTTTCTATACTTAGACTAGTTGTGGTATTCTGTGTGCATTGCACTCTGTTGAATAAGGAAACTTTGCTGGTGAGAGTTGAGGGAATGTGTTAGTATTTTCTCTACTCCCTGTTACTCTATGTTCCATGAGCCTTAGGTATAGATGTTCCACTACAGATGTGTTACTTAGTGTTGGGCATGTCTCAGACACTTATTCTCTCTGTGTGACCAGTTGTTGAACTCTGTAATGGTCTCCATCTGTTGCAAAAAGAAGCTTCTTTGATGAGTGGTGAATGATGTACTTGTCTGTAGATAAAAGGATCCATATTTAGAATACAGTAAGAAATTTCATTTGTATAGAAATATGACAGAGATAGGGCTTTTTTCCCCCTAGCATCTGTGGCTTCTCCAGCCATGTGTATTTGACTATGTTTACAGTCACACATGAGTTTCCTCCCATTGAGAGGGTTTTAAGTCTAATGGGTTGGACTATTGATTGATTTTCCTTTGCAGCAGCTTGCATAGTATCCACTAGAACTGAAAGAGCTAGTCTTTCAGGAAAGAAACTTCCAGGTAAGTTCCATATCCATTTTTCCAAGTCCAGTGTCCAAACATTGTCCTGTCCGGAGCAACAGGTTCTTACATTCAAGTTCAGGGAGATAATCAAGGATTGTTGCAATAGCCTGTGGTTCATTTTATTTTTAAGCTCTTACTATAGTAGACTCTGAGAAATTTCTGTTCTTTGAGTCAAAGACAATGTTCTGCATATTCTTTTTTATTATTTATTTTTAATTTTTAAAAATTGATTTTTTGTTTATTTCTAACAGAACATCCAAATCTTTGTGGTGGTTTGAATGAAAATGTCCCCCATAGGCTCCAAGTATTTGTACATTTTGTCCCCAGTTGGTGGCGCTGTTTTGGGAGGTCTTAGAAGGTGTAGCTATTCTGAAGGAAGGAAGCACATCATTGGGGCCAGGCTTAGAGAGTTCTTAAGCTTTGCCAGATCTCCAGTCACTGTCTTGCTTCCTGTGCCTACTTGATGATGTAAGTGCTTAACTTCTGCTGCTCCTGCTCCAGCCTCTTCCAGCCACCATGCCTCCCCACCCTGATGGACTATAATTCCTCTGGAACCATAAGCTCAAATAAACTCTTCCTTTTATAAGTTGTTTTGGTCAGTGTTTTTATCACAGCAACAGAAAAGTGACTAACACATCATCTTTATACCCATTTCCCCACTGGCACCCTCCCATAGCTCCACCACTGGAATTCATATATTCTGTCATTTATGTTAAGGCCTCCTGTGTCAAGTTAGTGTCCCCAGATGTCCCTTAGTACAAGTTCATCTACTGAGGTCTAATCAGCCTATCTAGAGTCCTCACTTTAGGAAGATCAGCTCTTCCTCACCCAGCAGTAATCAGTTGCCAATATTTCTTTAGCTGAGATTAGGATCAGCTGTCTGTTTCCACAGTTCTATGTTAGGTTTCTATCTTCTTAAGTTTGCATGGGTCCTATACATGCTGACACCACTGCTATAGGTTCATACGAGCAGGTTACCAGGCGTTTGTAGGACTCTATTTCCATATGGTCATGCACCTCCTCCCTGGGTCTTACAATCTTTCCATCCCATCTTCCATGATGGTCCTTGAGCCCTGGGTGGGTGAGGTTTAATATTAGAGTCCTGTCCATGAACCAGTACTCTGTAGACTCTTAATCTCTATGTTTTGGCCATTTGTAACCTTTCATGTCCCTGTCCCTCTGTTGTATAAAGGATCTTCCTTAATGAGAATTAATAGGATCATTAGTGTCATCTTTATCTAAGGTTCCATGCACCTTAGATGTAGAGGTTGCATTGTAGATGTGTCGCTTAGGCTGAGTAATTCATAGCCAATGTCTGTGTGAGATCAGTTGTGGTACTTGGTAATAGTCTCCAACTGGTGCAAAATAAGCTTCTTTGAAGAGTGGTGACTGGGATATTTGTCTGTAAATATAAGGATATATGTTTTGCACATAGTAAGAAATCACATTAGACTAGTGACGTGACAGTCTTGGGGTTTCCTCTAAGATCGATGGCCACTCCAGCCATGTGTATTAGGTTATGCTTACATTACCATACTTGAGTTTCCTCCCTTTGAGTGGGCATTTAGTCAAATTAGGTAGCTGTAGATTGCCCCCAAGGTAAAAGTGCCACTGCTGCACCAAGGATGTATGCTATGCTGGCCATTGATTTGGTTATTTTGTCTTGAAGCTGGTGTTGGATCATCCACTGATGTTTTTCCATGACACCTTCATAGCTGTCTCCAAAGCTGTGAGAGCTACCTTCAGGGGAAGTGGTTTCAGATCAGTAGTGGCTCTATTAATCCAAATCCTGTGTCCAAAGTATGTTCTGTCTTTAGCAGTAGGGTCTTACCTTCAAGTTCTGGGAGGCCATCAAGGGCTGTGGCAGTAGCCTGAGTAATTTTTGGTCTCTTGGACCACCCTGGCCAACAACTCAAAGGAAGGTATCACCTGTCTTGTTACAGTTAAAGCTACATACAACAAACCCATGGCCAACATCATTCTAAATGGAGAAAAACTGGAAGCATTCCCATTAAAGTCAGAAACCAGATAAGTCTGTCCATTATCTTCACTCCTTTTTAATATAGTGCTTGAAACTCTTGCAAGAGCAATAAGGCAAGAGAAGGAAATTAAAGAAGTAATAATTGGGCGCTGGAGCGACGGCTCAGCAGTTAAGAGCACTGAGTGCTCTTGCAGAGGACCCGGGTTCGATTCCCAGCACCCACATGGTGGCTAACAACCATCTGTAGCTCCAGTTCCAGGGGAATCCAACACCTTCTTCTCAACTCCATGGGCATTGCATGACACAGATGCACTTACACACATGCAGGCAATACACTCATACACAAAAAATAAAAATAATAAATAAAATATTTTTAAAAGAATAATCGGCAAAGAACAGGTCAAATTATCCCTTTTTGCAGATGACGTGATATTATATCTAAAAGATGCCAAAAATTCCACCAGAAAACTCCTAGAAATGATTATTAACACTTTCAGTAAAGTGGCAGGTTAAAAAATTCATCTACAGAAGTCAGTAGCCTTTCTGTATACCAATAACAAGCAATCCGAGAAAGTACATGGAAACACTCCCTTTCACAATAGCCTCAAAAAAAATCTAAGAATAAACCTGACCAAAGACATTAAAGACTTCTTCAATGAAAATTTTAAATCTTTAAAGAAAAAGATTGAGGAAGACACCAGAAGATGGAAGGACCTCCCATGATCATGGACTGGAAGAATTAATATTGTGAAAAAGACCATTCTACCAAAAACCATTTATAGATACAATGCAATGCCAATCACAATCCCCATGACATTGTTGAAAATTTTTGCATCTATGTTCATTAAGGATATGGGTCTATGTTTTTCTTTTTGGTTGTATCTTTACCTGGTTTTGATATTAGAATGATGCTGGATTCATAGAAGGAATTTGGGAGTTCTCCCTCTGTTTCTATCTTTTTGAATAATTTAAGTAGTTGTATTAGTAATTTTCTGTTGCTGTGATAGAAACACTGTCCAAAATAACTTATAAAAGGAAAAATTTATTTGAGCTTATGGTTCCAGGGGAATTCCAGTCCATCATGGCCGGAATGCATGGCTTGAGGAGGAGCAAAAGCTAGGTTCTCACATCATCAGGCTGGCACAGGAAGCAAGAGAGCAACTGGAGATTCGGCAAGGCTTAAGAACTCTCTAAGGCCACCTCCAGTGATGTGCTTCCTTCAGGATAGCCATGCCTTCTAAGACCTCCCAAAACAGCACCACCATCTGGAGACAAAATGTCTAAATACTTGATGCCTATGGGAGACATTTTCATTCAAACCATCACAGTAGTATTGAATATAAACCTTCTTTTGTAAATCCATCTGGGCCTGGGCTTTTTTTAAGTCAGGAGGTTTTATGTTACTGTTTCAGTTTCCTTATATGTTATAGGTCTGTTTAAGCTTGTTGATCTCTTGATTTAGTTTTGATGATTCCCATTATTTTAGATATGCATTCATTTCTTTTAGGTTTTCAAATTTAATAATGTACAGGTTTTTAAAGTAGTCTCATAATATTCTAGATCATTTTTTTTGTCTGTTGTGATGTTTCCCCTCTCATCTTTGATTTTGTTGGTTTAGAGTTAGTTGTTCTTTCATTCTTTTAGTTAACTGGGTGAAGGGTCTGTTTCTCTTTTTTAACTTTTCAAAAAACCAGCTCTTGGATTCGTTGATGCTTTGTATTGTTTTCTTTGTTTCTGTTTAATTAATTTCTGCTCTGATTTTTGTTATTTCTTCTTCTCTGCTGGGTTTGGATTTCATTTGACACTGCCTTTCAAAGTCTTGAGTTGCAATGTTAAGCCATTTATCTGTGTTTTTTTTTATTTTTTTAATGTAGGTACATGGAACTAAAAACTTCCCTCTTAGGACTGCTTTTAAACTTCTCCAGAGGTTTTGTTGTATTGTATTGTCTTTTTCATTTAATTCAAGGAATACCTGTCTTTCTTTATTTCTCCTTTGACTCACTCATCATTTAGGAGTGTGTTTCTTAGTCTCCATGAGTTTGTGTAGTTACTAGGGCTTCTCCTGGTGTTCATTTTGAGCTTTATTGAGTTGTAGTCTTATAGAATGCATGAAATTATTTCCATTTTTTCTATTTGTTGAGTTTTTTTTTTTTTGCCCCTGTATGTGGTCAATTTTGGAGAAAGTTCCATGGGGAACTTTCTATGTGAGTAGAAAGTATATTCTTGGTGCTTGGGTGGAATAGTCAGTAAATATCTTTTAGGTCCATTTGACATATGGTATTGTTCAGTTTGGATGTCTCTCTGTTTATTCTTTGTCCAGTTGACCTGTCTAATGGGGATGGTGGGATATTGAAGCCCACTGTATTTGCTGTGTTGGGGTTAATTTGTGTTTTAAAGTCCTGTAATACTGTTTTTATGAAATTGGGTGTACCAGAGTTTGGTGCATATATGCTTATGATTGTAATAGCTTCTTAGTTAATTATTACTTTGATCAGAATGAAGTGGTTTCTTCTGATTAGTTTCAGTTTGAAGCCTATTTTATCAGGTATCAGAATTGTAACCCTTACTTGTTTCTTAGTGCCATTTGCATGGAATATTCTTTTACATTCTTTTGCCTTAAGGTAGTGCCTATCCTTGAAGGTGAGATGGATTTCTTGCAGACAACAAAAGAATAATTTTGTTTTTTATTCCATTCAATTCACCTGTGTCTTTTGACTGGGTAGTTCAGTCCACTGATATTTAAAGTTATTATTGAAAGATGTGCATTGGTTCCCATCCTTTTAATTTATATTTGCATTCTTGGTCTAACTTTGTGTTTCCACAATTATACCTTCATATAGTTTCTTTTTGTTGCCCCTTGGGTATAGTCATTCTTTTCTTCAGATCTTTGTATTGCTTCAAGAATTTTCTGAAGGCCTGGTTTTGTGAACATGAATTTTTCAGCCTATTCATGCCCTGGAAGATTTTTATTTCCCCTTCAACTATAATAGAGATTTTTGCTGGCTGGGTAAAGTATTCTGGGTTGGCAGCTATGGTCATTTAGAACTGGGAATACTTTGGTATAGGCTCTTCTGGCTTTCATAATTTGCATTGAAAAGTCTGCTGTAATTCTGATGGGCTTTCTTTTAGATGTGACTTGCCATTTTTATTTTGCACCTTTCAGTATTCTCTTTTTGGTCTATAAGTTTAGTGTTTTTGCTATGATATACCATGGGGAGTTTCTTTTTCTGGTCCTGTCTATTTGGTGTTCTTTGTGCTTCTTGTATTTGTATGACATGTCTTTCTTTAATTTTGCAAAATTTTCTTCTACAATCCTCTTGACGATCTGGTTAATACCGCTATCCTGAAATCTTCTCCTTCCTCTATGCCTATGATGTGTAAAATTTGGTCTTTTCACAAATTTGGTCTTTCCTGAATATTCAATTCTTGTGATTTTTTTTAAATCACAATCTTTACTTGAACATTCTTCAACTTTATCATCCAGTCTTGATATTCTGTTTTCCATTTCATTCACTATGTTGGTGAGACTTTCTCCTCACATTTCTAATTGACTTATTGGGTTTTTCACTTTCTTCTTTAGTTAAGCCTATGTTTTCTTCAATATTCCTATCTCTTTTGTGAATTCAGTCAGAAGTTTCAGTTCTTCGATTTGTTTGTGTGTTCTTTAAATTCATTGAATTCTTTGATCATTTATGATTGTTCTTTTTAAATTCTGTGCTCTGGGGGTTCTCACTGTAGAACTCTTCTATAAGTCTGTTAGTGTTTGGTTGTGACATATTATCTGGGTTTTTAATGTTATTATTTTCGTTGTGATTTTGGCGTGTGGATTCCTTTGTTGTTTGTGATTCTAGTGTGAGACTCAAGCCTTTCTTTGTTGAGTTGAAGTTTGTTTCTGTTTATATACTTGATGTACTCTGGTTCTTTTTGGGTATTAAATGCTTGTTGGTCTAGCTTTCAGGTTCTTCCTTTTGATTTTATATTGGAGGGATCAGATGACTGTAGTCCAGCTGCTCAGGAGTTCCTGCAGAGGCCCAAGTCAGGTGGGAATTGGATGTTTTCAGGCTTCCTTCTAAGGTCTGGGCACCTTTAGCAGGAGGCATAGTACAATTTGGGAAGCTTGCTAGTTGGAGGTTGGATTCAGGCACTTTCAGGCAGTCTGGAAAGTTCTGGGCCTCTACCAAAGGGCAGAGAAGCCTAGCCCTGCAGCCGTGTATGGGGCTGCAGATGGTCCCAATGCAGGAGGATGGGCATAGTGAGATTTGGAGACCTCATTGCCATGTGGAGTTAAGAGGGTAGTCCAGAGATCTGGGGTGCTAAGAGCAAAAGGAGTCTGTGCCCAAGGCTAGAAGGAGAAGAGGATGTGGGGTCTGGGAGATTCGAGTTACCCATACTATAGGGAAGTCAAGATACAGTGGGCAGGAAGGATCAGACTTACCAGGGAAGAGGGCTGGTCTAGGGGATTCCAGGCAAGCTGGGGGTGAGGACAGCCAGGGTAGAAGCCTGGTCCTAGGAGTGCAAAGGCAAGTTGGGGGTGGGGACAGCCTGTGAAGGCTCTAACAAATGAGACTGAAAAATTGAGCTGGTCTGAGTGCAGGGGATCAGGGTACAGTGGGCAGGTCTGGACTAATGGGGTAGTCCAGAGATTTTGGGTGCTAAGAGCAAAAGTGGGCCTGTGCCCAAGGCTAGAAGGAGAACAGGATGTGGGCATATTAGTTTTTTTAAAAAACATATTTATTATTTTTAATTTTGTGAGTTTGATTGTATTGCCTGCATGTGTGTAAGTGCACCCATGTTGTGCTGTGCCCATGGAGGTCAGAAGATGGCATCAGATCCCCTGGAACAGGAGTTACAGACAGTTGTTAGTTGCCATGTGGGTATTGGGAACTGAACCCAGGTCCTCTGACAGAGTAGCCAGTGCTCTTAACTGCTGAGCCATCTCTCTAGCTCCTGTGTTCTACAAATATACTAATTTCAAAAGCAAAAAGGGAAATTGCATTACATTAAATGAAACAGTGTCTGCCCAACAAAGAGACAAGAAAGAGAAGGCAAAGGTAGCTTGTAGATTGAGAATATATTTGTAAAGCATACACCAGGTAAAGAACTAACATAAAAAATTTAAAAGACTGATAAAACCAAATAATAAGAAAACAACCTGATTTTTAAAAATGACAAGAATCTGAATTTAAAAGAAGACATAAAAGTGGCCAGAATGTATGTTAATAAATGGCTGGCATCACTATCCTCAGTGAAATGCAAATTAAAACTGCAACTCAAAGGTACATCTCACAGGTGCATGGCTATGTATATCTACAGGAAAGTAACAGAACATGAAACATTTATGCAAAAACATATGCACAATAAATAGTGCTCTCCTGTAACTGAAAAAACAAAAAGCTAAAAAACTCTACGGAAAAACTGCTGAAAGACTGAGAAGACTAGTCATAAAACAGAATATGTAAATGAGAAAATGAACTTAAGAGCTCTCAGCACGTGCTGGGAAAATGGGTCAGTGGGTAGGAGAATTGCTCTGGAAGCATGAAGACCTACCTTTGAATCACCAGTACCCACGTACCTGGATGTGGATACAAGTGTAAGCAACCCCAATGCGGGGAGATGGAAACAGAAAGAGCCCAAGAGCTTATTGGACATTCAGCCTAGTTGAAGTGGTGGACTCCTGATTCAGTGAGACACCCTATCTCAAGATGATTAGGTAGAGAGCAATAGGAGACACCACAAATCCATTATATATATATATATATATATATATATATATGCATGCATTCAACCTACAAGAAGAGGAAAATAGCATGTTTAAAGATATTGTGATATAAGGGTTGGAGAACTCGTTCAGCAGTTAAGAGCACAGTATGTTCTTGCAGAGTACCCAGGTTTCATTCTGAGATGTTCCACTTGCTTATAACACACACACACACACACACACACACAAAGAGAGAGACAGAGAGAGACAGAGAGAGAGACAGAGAACTTAGAAGAGGAAAGCATTAAGTTCTCAAAATTCTTTTGTTAAGATTATTTATAGATAAGTTTTGTTCACAGCTGTCCTAATTAAGAGACAACATAAATACCAATCAATTAGAAAATGGATTAACAAACAGCAATGGAAGCCCATATTCAAATAGTGGGTTGAATTCAACCCAGAATGATATCGTGACTTCCAAATAGGATGTGTGTCACATTTGCTCATCAAAAAAAAAAAAAAAGAATGATTCCAGTAATATGAAAGTTTACAATGGGGAAATTAATCTATGCTAGGAATGTCAGGGCTGTCATCCACTGGCACGGTTGGCCACTGACTTGAAGGGCAGGCGAGGACTTCTGGCATCATGAAAATGTCCTTTACCATCTGGGCTATGTGGATGAGGTCATTTGTGAAAGACACATCAAATGGTTCATAGAAGATGCATGCTTCTCTTTCCACTTAACTTTGCTTTAAGACCTATAAAGAAAGACACTCCTACTTACTGTTTGCTTTTTTTATTGAGTTTTTAAAATTTCATACATTTCCCATTCAAATTCAGAACCTCTCCTTAATTCATTCCACCCCCTCTGCCCCCATCAAACCCTATGCACTCTACCATGGATGCTGAATCCTATTCATTCAGATGTTTGTACCCAAATGTTCTTTAGTGTAAATGCGTCCATTGGTGTCTAGTCAGCACATCCACTGGTCAAATGTAAGTCATATTCTCCCTCACCCAGTAGCAATCAGTTTCAAATATTTCTCAATCTAGTGCTGGCCCGCCACCTATTTCTCACCTCCTCCTTAGGCCCTTGTTTAATTGAGCTGACTCAAAAGTGTGATGTTCTCATTTATAATTCTAGCCTACTTTTCTGAGATATAGTTTTGGTTGCTAATGTGCTCATGTATAGTCCAAAAGGTATGGGAGAATCTAGAATCCAAATTAGGAGCTTGTGAGAGCCTTAACAACAGCCCCACATGGCAGCCAGTGACCTGGATCTCAGCAAGGCTGATTCACAAACCTGCAGGAACTGAGCTTCAACCAGCGGCCAGGCTGCTGTGGATCCATACTGTGGTCAAGGACTAGAATGTCTGCAGCAACACATGGTCTAGCATGGAAACTTGGTGCATACAGAGGACATTGATGGTGAAAGCACCTGCAGCATAGCACTGTTATTATCGCCCTTCCCTTCTTATTTGGTCATTTTTCATGAGTCTCAAGTTCAACTTACCTGAGGACATATTGGAAACCAATGGCTGCTGAGAGGTGGGGAATCAGTCTTGTTTACAGATGAGACTCTTGGTAAGGATGAAACTCTTTGACCAAGCACCAGTGGATTAACCCACATTGAAGACTATTTGGGGATACAAATTTGACTCTATAGGCCTGAAAAAAAAAACATTAGAGTACATGAAATTGGCTGAGGAGTAGTGGGGGGCGGCTACAGAGATAGGGGAGGGAATCTAAATATGATCAAAACATATTGTATGAAAGTCACAAAATTCAATAAAAATTATGAAAAATAAATGTGTTTAATGAAAAAAAAACATGTTGAAAAAAGTACACAAAAATTGTCCAGAGTTTAAGCAATCTAAGTGTTTGCTGACAGCTAAGTAGATTTTAAAATTGAGGCAGAAAAGCTGTGTTTTTATTAGGGCTATTGTAGTACTGTAGTAGCTTTTTTTTTTTTGAGACAGAGTCTCCTTGTAGCCCCAGCTGTCCTGGAACTCACTATATAGACCAGGCTGGCCTTGAACTTGCAGAGATCTGCTTGCCTCTGCCTCCCAAGTGCTGGGATTAAAGGCATGTGCCACCATGCCCGGCTTGTAGTAGCTTTTTTTTAAAAAAATATTTTTTGGCATTGCTTTAAAAAATATCTTATTTGTTATTTTTATTTTATGTGTATGAGTGTATTGCCTGCATGTAAGTGCACCTGTGTTGTCCAGTGTCCACAGAGATCAGAAGCTAGTGTTGGAGTTCCTGGAACCAGAGTTATAGAAGGTTGTTAGCTGCCATGTGGGGGCTAGGAATCTAACCTAGGTCCTCTGTAAGAGCAGCCAGTGCTCTCAATCACTAATCCATCTTTCCAGCTTCAGCACTGCTTTTTAAAAAAAAAAAGAAGTAACAGGGGCTCTCCAGTTTCATGGGACCCTAACCCTAAACCTAACCCTACCCTAACCCTATCCCTAACCCTGACCTAACCCTAACCATCTTCTGATCTCCACAGGCACTTACATGCATGCAAGCAATACACACATACACATAAAAATAAAAATAATAAATAATTTTTTTTAAAAAAAGAACATTATATTGAAAGACTTTGTATAGGTTGGAGAATTTGGAAAGGGAGTGTAAATGGCAAACTCACATCATAGGAACAGTGATGAATTTCACATTATTGTTGAAGCCTAGTGGTACAGAAAAGAATATTCAAAAATTATAGTGAACATACAGAATTTCAGATTTATATTCTAAGATATAGTTGCATATTTTTAGTTTGAGGATTATATCATTTTAGTTATTATAGTACTTTATAAAACCTCCTGGTGCCTGGTAATGAGGTCCAACATCAAGACCCAGACACCCAGGACCACGTGTGGAGTGAGGACCACAGCTGGGCCTCATGGGAGGTGGGAGAGCTGTTCCAGAGAATCAGTACCTTGAAAATAACAGAGGCCTCTTTAGTCCTCAGGATAAGAGGCAAAGCCTCTGCCATGTACAACCTGGGGCCTCAGGGGTGAAGGCTGAGTAGGATGGAGTTACTCTGAGGAGACTGAAACTGCTACCCAGCATCAGGAAATTTTCCATGCTCTACTTTGCTCCACCATAAGTCTACCACCAGAGGAATGAGGAAGGGTGGCCCACAGTAGGTGTCCAAAATTTCAGGCTCAGGTGAGGAAACCACAGCTCCAGCTCACAAGAGAGTACCACAGCTCTAGGTTCAAGTGAGGAGGCCAGAGTTCCAGATCATAGGCAGAACCAAAACTGCAGCTCATGGGAAGTTATCCCAACTCAGGTTAGCAGGAGGGGACTACAGCTAGAGTTCACAGGAGGAGACTACAACTCTGGCTCATGGGGGTGGAGACACCATTCCAACTCCTAGAATGGGATCACAGCTCTAGCTCACAAGAAGGGACTATTGCTTCAGCTCATAGGAGGGGACGACAGCTCCAGGTTCACCGGAGGGGTACATAGCTCTTAATTCGTGGGAGGGGACCACAACTCCAGGTTCATTGGAAGTGGTCACTGCTCTAGAACATGAGATGGAACCACAACTCAAGCTCATGGGAGGAAACCACAACTCTAGCTCACAGGAGGGGACCTCAGCTTCAGGTTCATGGGAGTGAACCATGGCTCTGCATTCATAAGAGGGGACCACAACTCCAGGTTCATGGGAGGGGGCAATAGCTCCAGCTCACATGAAGGGACCACAGCTCCATGTTTACAGGAGGGGACCATTACTTCAACTTTAAGGAAGGGGATCACAGCTCCAAGTTGACTGGAGGGGACCAGAACTCTGGCTCATGAGAGAGGACCAAAACTCCAGCTCACAGCAGGGGAAAACCACTCCAGGTTATGAGAGGGGACCACAGCTCCAAGCTCACAGGAAGGAATCAGGACTTTATATTCACAGGAGGGGACTACAACTCTGGCTCATGGGAGGGTAACACAACTGTAGCTCACAGAAGGGGACTTCAGCTCTGGATTCACAGGATGGGGCCTTCTAGCAAACAGGAGGGGACAACAACTCTGGCTCATGGAAGGGGATCACAATTGTAGCCCAGAGGAAGGGACCTCAGGTCCAGATTCATGGGAGGGGACCACAGCTCTAGGTTCATGGCAAGGGAGCACAGATTCAGATTCATGAGAAGAGACCACAGCTCCAAGATGACAGGAGGGGGCCACAGCTCCACCTCACATGAGGAGAACCACAGTTTTGGCTCATATAAGGGACTATAACTCCAGCTCACAGGAGACCACCACTCCAGGTTACTAGAGGGGACCAAAGCCTCAGGTTCACAGTAAGGGACCATGACTACAGGTTAATGGCAGGGGACAACTCCAGCTCACAAGAGGGGACCTTAGCTTCAATTTAAAAGATGGGACTACAACTCCTGTTCATGGGAGTGGATGGCAGCTCTAGCTCACAAGCAGAGACCACAAATTAAAGCTCATGGGAGGGGACCATAATTTCAATTCATAGGAGTGAACCACAGCTCCAGTTCACAGGAGGGGACCACAGCTCCTGATTTGCAAAAGGTGACCACAGTTCCAGGTTCACAGTAGGAGACCACAGCTTCAATTTAAGAGGGGACCATAATTTCAATTCATAGGAGTGAACCACAGCTCCAGTTCACAGGAGGGGACCACAGCTCCTGATTTGCAAAAGGTGACCACAGTTCCAGGTTCACAGTAGGAGACCACAGCTTCAATTTAAGATGGGACTACAACTACTGTTCATGGGAGTGTATGATAGCTCTAGCTCACAAGAGGGGACCACATTTCTAGCTCACAGGGGTATACCACAGCTCCAACTTTCTGAAGGGGACTACAACTTTGGCTTATGGGAGGGGACCACAGCTCCAATTCATAGGAGGGGACTACAGCTCCTGCTCACAGGAGGGGCCCACAGTTATAGGTTCACAAGAAGGGGCCCACAGCTTCAGGTTCATATGAGGGGCCCACAGCTTCATGTTTGTTGGGGGACCCTGCTGCTAAGGTTGTAGTCCTCCATGTCCGGATAGCTCTAAGGGGCTCGGCGCTATAGGGAAGGACTCCCTTTCTCAGCAGGGGCCTCCTGCTCTCTGCCTGACTTACCTGGAAAGTGCACCAAGTATGGATGCCTGACCTTATTTGGAACATGACCTTTGGCATAGTTACCTGCAATAAAACCCCAAGGTTTTTTCTGTATGATAATTAGGCATTGCCCTATAGTCAGATGATAGGATCCCCCTGCCACATGTAAATAAAGCATACTATGAGCACCTATCAGCTGAGGCATTGGCTGCTGCCTCCCCACTATGTTTTCCCTAACCCCCACTGAATAAACAGAGCTGTATCACTGAGTCTGGAGCTGTATCACTGAAACTAAAGCTGTATCACTGAATCTGCTCCCCGGAAGGGCTTTCTTCCATCAGTGCTCACTGGCCATCCTGACCCCGTTCGTTGCTTCTGCTCCCTTTGTTCTCATGGATCGGTGGCCAATGACCCATGAGGGGCGGGAGAGACCCCACAGCTGGCGCCCAACATGGGGCTCCTGGAATGTGCAGAGTTTGTGAGTAGCCCCTCTCTCCAAGAGGGTAGCAGCAGCTTTGCCTTAGCCATCCCACCCTTGAGGATCGGCAGTCTCTCCTCTTTTTCCTCCTTTTATTTTTGGTCTGAGTCTTCACGTGGGACCGTTAAAGACCAAGGAGCAATTGAGGCTTTCTGATCAGGGCTACCCCCTGATGTTAGCCAAAAGCTCTTAGGCCTCTTAACGGACTCTGACTGCCTGCACAGGTGTAGACAAGACCCCCATCTATACATCTTTCTAATGCAAAAACCCAGTAATACAATGACCAGTTAATTGCTCTTAGAGCCTGGTGCTGGATCTCTTAAATTTGTGGTCAGGCTTGCACTGTGGACTAGGTGAAATACCCTGAGGTCTTTGATCCCAGGCATATTCCCCTAGATATCAGCATTTCACCCCCCTTTCCTTTTCTATCTTAAATACCCCTAAAAAACAGAACATCCCCAAAGTTCTAAGGGATTTTCACACAAGCTTTGAATCCAACTTCTAAAATAACAAACTTCCTTAATCTGTTTTGTTACCTCACCCCTGGGGCACTGAAGCTCAAGCTAAACCAGTTAAGTGAGAATTTAAATTAACTTGCCTTGGGACAAAAAGGCACTCTGGCTCCAAGTGCCCCATAACATAAACAAAAACAAAGGATTTAAAGCAGCAGATGGCCTCAGAGCACATAAAAGAATTTAAGGTGCTTGCAGCATAGACAAACGGAAAAAAAGATTTTAAAAGCCTTTTTTTTCTGTAAACTTTTTCTTGGGGAAGGGGCTTATCAGAGGACTACCCCACATGGAGGGCTTTCTCCTGTAGTCCTCTGCACCCTCACAGGCTTCCTGGTGAGAACTTAAATTGACATGCCATGTGAAAAAAAGGAGGGGAGGGGGGCAATCTCTCTCTCTTTGCTTTACTCTCAGTTACTGCCTTCGCAAGGGTCTGGATACGGTTTGCGGGCAACTGAAGCCTCTTGGTCAGGTCAACTCCCTGATATTGGCCAAAGGCCCTCTGCCCTCTTTCTGGACCCCGACAGCCCGACTGGGTGTAGGCAATAAACTTTACAACTATCATAAAAATCTGGTAATGCAGAAGCCAGTTAAAAGTCACAAGGATGGTTGCCAGTCTCTTAAATCTGTGGCTATGCTTGTGTCTGTCAAAGCGCCTCAATCCCCCAGTGGCAGGCTGCCTCAGAAACGTTGAATGCTACTGACAACAGTTCCTTTCTTTTCTATAATGGGGAATTCAGTATCACACCAAAAAACCCTCCAAATTTGCTCCCTTAGAGCCCTACTTAAATCAAGAGGACTTAAGATTTCCCAAAAGGAAGGCTCAGAATTTTGAAATAAAGTATTTCAATTCGCACCCTGAATCCTGTCAGCAGACATTTCCGACCCAGAGGTCTGGACCCATGTTGCCTATGTGGCTTATAAAAAGGAAAGCCAGGAAAAGCACCACTTGCCCCTTTCCTTCCTCCCTGTAATAGCTGCCATCTGACAATGCTTAGGAAACCCACCTAAGGCGGAGGAAAATTTAGTAGCACCAGGGGATAATAAAGGGGAGGGTTCAAACAATGAAAAAGACCCTAAAGATTGCCCAATAGCAGATTCGACAGCTCTAAAAAACAATAAAAAAGACCCTAAAGATTGCCCAACTGCTATCCGGACATGGAGGACTACAACCTTAGCAGCAGGGTGCCCCAACACATATTCACAGGAAGGGATAAAGACTTCAGTTCACTGTAGGGAACCACAACTCAAGATTACAGGAGGGGAACACAGCTCTAGCTCACAGGAGGGGACTTCAACTATGGATAAATGGGTAGGAACAATAGCTCCAGCTCATGGGAGGTGACCACTGCTCTATTTCACAGACGTGGACCACAAGTTTGCATTACAGGAGGGGACTACAGCTTGAGGGTCACAGGATGGACCACAACTCCAGGGAAAAACAACTCCAGCTCACAAGAAGGGATCACTGCTCAAACCCCAGAGTGTGATCACAGCTCCTGCTCACAGGAGAGGGGATGGGGGGACCACAGCTGCAGCTTACAGAAGAGACTATGGCTCCTGATTGCAGGCATGGACCACAATTCTAGCTCACAAGAGCAGACCACAACTCTAGGCTCACCAGATCATGGCACGGTGGGGCAATTGCAACCACCTAATGGTTGTGCTTGCTGCTAAGCCCCTGTGCCACAAGCTAGGTGGCCCTGGGGCCCAGGACCTGGGGCTTGGCATTGCATATCCACTTACCAGGGCATCAGCACTATGTGTCCACCAGCCAGAGTACAGGGCACAACCTATTTGCCCCTGTAGTAGCTTTATAGATGTGCACAGTGTGTAAGGATCAAGTCAGGGTAATTAGAACCTCCAGCTCTTCACATGTCCTTTTGCCCCATGTTCTGGGGTTTCATACTTTTCCAGTCATTGTGAAATATACAGTAAATTGCCTTAACTGTGGCTACCTCATTGTGCTACATACAGGAAACCAGAATTAATCCCTCCTCTCTCACTGGGTTTTGATGCCCCTTTGTTAACTTCTGTATTTCATTCATTTCTCTATGATGTGACTTCAGTTTTCGTAATTGAGTAAAAACATGTGCTATTTGTTTTTCTGGGCCTGCCTTATTTTGCTTAACATACTGACCCTCAGTTCCAATGTTTTAAATTATATTATGTCTATAAAAGAAATACAGCCAAGTGTGGTGGTACACACCTTTAATCCCAGCACTTGGGAGGCAGAGGCAAGTAGATTTGTGAGATTAAGCCCAGCCTGGTCTACATAGTGAATTCCAGGTCAGCTGGGGCTATAGGGAGGCTGAAAAAAAAAAAAAGAAAGGAAGAAAGAAAGACAGACTAGCCATCAAGAAAATGGCTGCATTTTAATACATGGAAGAATTGTGCATAAAAATAAAAACAAAGGAAAAAGAACTGAACACCAGAGCTCACTATGCATCATGTTATTTATCTGAAGTCCCAGAAGAATAAATTAATGAGAACATTTTAAATGAATTTAGTATTCTAGGGACAGGTTCAAGCCTGAGGTAAGACTAACTGACTAGGACAGAAGGAAAACTCTGGAAAAACATAGGTATTCTCCATTGTGATGGAGGAGGAGAATTACATGGTATAAATAAGTTTCACATATGTAATCTGTGAATTTGAATATGAATTATACCACAACAAAGATGACTTATTGTTCTTCACTTACTTGGAAGAATACTAAATGGTAATTTAGTATTCTAGGGACAGGTTCAAGCCTGAGGTAAGACTAACTGACTAGGACAGAAGGAAAACTCTGGAAAAACATAGGTATTCTCCATTGTGATGGAGGAGGAGAATTACATGGTATAAATAAGTTTCACATATGTAATCTGTGAATTTGAATATGAATTATACCACAACAAAGATGACTTATTGTTCTTCACTTACTTGGAAGAATACTAAATGGTAATGGTATTACAAATTGTATAAAACGAAGCTTATTGAAGAAAAATAAGCAATTTGAATAAAGCTCTCAAAAATGAACTCTGTAAAATTGCTTTATAGAGAGTAAAATGTAGCAAATAGGATGGAAGTGCTGGATGAATACTAATTAGCAACAATAATTAGTATTGAATGTAGGAAAAGGAAGGGACTGCATAGAAAACACACAATACTCAGGGTAAAATCATTGCGTATGTGTCCATTTCTGATGAAGTGTTTTTAACAGAATAGAGAGATAAGAAAGCAGCATCTTAGTGATGTCAATTTATAGTTTGTTTAAACTTTTCATACAGGACATTAGAATTCTAAGGACACCCTGGAAAGTGTATTTCAGACACCCTGGAAGGTATATTTAGGGGGTCCTGTGGAGGGAGAGTGTGTGGCTGGAGCACCTCCCACACACAGTGCTAGGTTCTCCCACCAACTCTCCTCCACATGGCTCTGCAGGGAGATTGGATTCTTAAGCGAAAACTGTCCTGTAACTTTCCCCAGTAGATTTCTGCTTGAGTTGTCTCCCCAAGGTCCCTGGAACAAACACCTTCTCCTGGTCTCAGAAGAGGCTCAGAGAGAAAATCAGGAGTATATTAAAGACTTAGTTGATGTAAGAAGGAAGCACAGTGGTCATCACAGTGCATAGTTTGTCCAAAGCCACCTTAACAGACACCATTTGAGGCCATAGTGTCTAGAAAAGGTGAGTGAAACTTTGTCTTCTGTACTGTGACCCTCAGTCTAACAATGGAGATCCTAATCTGTGCATATCATCATAAGAGTGATATTTGCCCCAATGTTTGAACTTTAGCATGGGGGACTAGCACCATCACATAGTCATGTTCTTAATAAATCATGAATCTGATGCAAAGTGATAGATAAGGCTCCATCAGACAAACAGCAGAATATCTGTTTATGACCAGAGAGTTTATTTTTTTCTGTTATTTTAACATTTACCTCATGTTCAAAACCTGGCTTCCTCGCTCATCATCCATGATACTCATATATTTTTGAAATGAAATCAATAGTCTTGGAATTATCTAAGATCCATATCTATTACTAGATAGGACTTGGGGTCCTTCTGTACAGTCATGGCACTCACAGAGGATGGTGATAAACTGTCACTGACAACAGTTTCTTATTCTGGTGCCCAGAGACCACTGTTCAAGGGAAGAAAATGATTTCATTTTTGATTGGGTTGAAAACACTAGCCCAGTCCCGCTGGTGCTGGTCATGCCCCATGAACTACAGCTCAGAGTTAGTGTGACTTGGAGTCACCTAAAGAAAGGATTTCTGACATTTGATCTTAAGAATCAGGGAAAAATGACCAAATAAGAGGGGAAGGACAGTGATACTGGTGCTGTGCTGCAAGTGTTTTCTCCATCAATATCCTCTGTATGCGCCAAGTTTCCAGACCAGACCATATGTCGCAGCAGATATTCTAGTCCTTGACTACAGTAAGGATCCACAGCAGCTTGGTCCCTTGTTGAAGCTCAGCTCCAGCCTTGTGAATCAGCCTGGCTGAGATCCAGGTCACTGGCTTCCATGTAGGTATGTTATAAAGCTGCTCAAAGCCCCTCATGAAGTCTCTCCCTGGATCCTAGATTTTCCAATGTTGTTTGAGCTACAAATAGGCACATTAACAATCAAAGCTACATTCCCAAAAAGCAAGCTGGAATTACAGAGAGGGCTTGTATGGATACAGCCCATCTCTATCTAGCTGTGTCTATAGATGAGTAATTAAGATACTTATTCATTGATTTTTTTTACTCTGAATATCAGCCTCACATCTTAGTAGCATGAAAATATTACCTGTTGAGCCAATAGGCCAAACTATCACTTGCTAAAGTCAATGTGTACAGAGAAACTAATCACCAATTCATTGTTTTCTAGAAAGTCCTTTCTCCTTTGCATCACGCATGCAAAATATCCCATAGGAAGTCTGTGCCCTTGTCTCTTGGATGCACCAGTGCACAGGAGCTCCCAGTGGCCAGTTCAGGCATGAAAGTAATCATTAGTCACCAATATGAGCTCCCCATCCGAGTTTTTCATCCATAGTCCGTCTTCCATGACAGTCTTACAAATATCAAAGCCCCTCTTTAATACCCTGTAGGGAATGACCGCTTTGCCTTAAAATCAGCAGCACCAAATTTTACCACTCAGTTAAGGTCCTCAACATGAAGTTACTACTTTGCCTATGAATCTATCTCATAACCTGTGGGGAGCTGAGACTATGTAAAACTCCTGTGTCTAATTTTGCTTTGCCTACCCACAGATTCCTAGATATGATGATCTTATAATTCTCCTTCCCACTGTTCTCATCATAGACAAGATCTCTTCTTTTCAGTTTGCTATCTAGTTTAAATGTGGACTTGAGAATCTGGGAACACAGGTTTCCTTCTCTTAGCCATTCTTGGTGGTTCAGGGTTCACTGTCAGGAGCCCAAAAGGTGCCTCTGTTTCCTTGAACTTGAGATCTTCCTCTATGGTAAAGATGCATCTTCCAGACTGTCCCTACATGAACCAGACCTTGACCTTGAACAAGCCCTGACTCTCTTTGCTGGAGTTGTATTTATCAGGATTTGCATGTTTGCTGTCATGATTCTGTTCTTGCTTCTAAGTGCTCTCATGCAGGCAGGTAGAAAATGTGAATTTTCATTGTGCATCTTATGAATTTGATCAGCAAATTCAGTACATAGTGTATTTCAGAAGCCATTGATACATCCTGCATTATTGAGTTCAAGCCAATACTTGACTTTGGGCTTACACTGTCATTTGTAAAGCTATGTTTTACTTGATGGTTATTTGTATCTTTCTCTGTATTAGATAATTCAGGAATTCATCCAGTTATTCTCTTGCCCAGCAGCAATATAGGAGTCTTGATTGCTCAGTATCTTCGTTAACTTTCACCCATTTCCCGAGTTACAAAGTTTATTTCATTGTGTTTTATTTGGTGTTTTGAAGCAGGGTCTTACTACATAGCCCTAGATGGCCTAGAATTCACTATGTAGACCATCCCAGACTGGGCTAGGTCCCACAGAAATCGGCCTGCCTCTGCCTCTGCCTCCCAAGTGCTGAATTAAAGGCATGCACCACCATGCCTGGCCCTTCATTGTGATTTGAATTTGCATTTCATTATTCTTAGTGTTGCTGAGAACTTCTTAGGTTTGCTGTTACCTATCCATATGTCCTTTGGCTGCTCACTCAGTCTTTCAGCAGTTTTGTATGAGCTGTTTAGCTGCTGACTTCTCAGTTACAGAAGACTTATTGGCTGTGTTTGTAAATTCTTTGTGAGATATATGTTTGTGAATATTCCCTCCTATTTATGGCTACTCTTCCTTTTTAGTGTTTGTTGGTAAGAAGCAGGTTTTGATTTTGATGAATTTTGATTGATTAATGAGTGGTTTACTATTGATACATTTTTTCTGTACTATCAAAGGGATATTTTGCCTGCTTCTAGGAGGCAAATATATGTCTTTTATTTCTAGACATTTTATTAATTTACCTTTCCTATTTGGTTGGTGAAGAATCTTCAATTAATTTCAATGTAAGAATGCAGTAAAGAACAAGATACTTTTATTTTTTGAAATTCACACAGATTCTGACAGGTATCAGTTGTTTACACTTTCTCAAAGTCTACCTTGTAGCTCAACCACAGGCCTTTGTGGGATAAAGTTCATATTCATTTGAGCTTGTGAAATCTGCAGTTGGGAGGGTAATATCTAAATAACAGACAGATCATGTCAGTTTGTGGTAAGACCAGATTTGTATTGTTAATGAATGTTGGTTAGCTTTAAAATCAATTGCCATGCAGAAGTCATTAAATTACCAACTCTGATGTGATTTTGTTCAGTTCATTTTCTTAACTTTTTGGCTGTTGTTTTGTGCATTTTGAAATTCTATTGCTAAACACATCTGCATGATAAATACAAGTTCATCTGTTTGTATGATTTTCAACTATACCATGCATAGTTTTATCTTTTTATTTATACTTGATAAAAGTCTGATTGTTTTTTGTATAATGTGATGTTTTGCATTATGTTTACATTATGGGATGGCTAAATGGAGGTAGTTAACACAAGCATTACTCCCCAAATTCTCATCCTTTATACACCCAAAGCACTCAAAACCTAATCTGAGAAAATTTTCAAGTACACAACGCATTGTTTTCCTAACTAAAATTTTGTAACCTTTGACAAACATCTCCTGAATCCTCAAGCACCCTACTCCCCAGAAACCACTGTTCTAATTTCTGATATCGGATTTTGACTTTGCAGATTTCATACATAAGTGTCTTCATGCATGACTTCCTGTGCTTGGCTCATTGCCCTTGACCTAATGTCATCCAGGCTGATGCATATGGCTCCAAATGGTAAGAGTAACTATATTTTACAGATCAAATAGTTTTCTACTCTGCATCTCAGTGAGCACCACACTTTCTTTATTCATTCATACCTTCGATTTTGTTACCAATACAGCATTGAGAACATCAGGGAAAAAGTCTTTCAGCACATTAAATCATTTCCTGTGGTTATAAAAATACTAGAGGAATTGTTGGATTAGACAAAAGGTCTATTTTTAACTTTCTGAGGTATTCCACAATGGCTACAGTAATTTTCACTACCACTGAGTACAGTGGCTCTCTTCTCTCTGTCCTCTCCAACACTTGGTATCTGCTTCTTGGTAAAAGTTATTTCCCTTATGAGACCTATTCTTACATTGTGCTTTGAATTTTCATTTTACTCAGGATAGTGATAGTCACTATTTACTTTCATATCTGTTGACCATTTGTATTTCTTCATTTGAGAAATGTCTATCCAGATTCTTTCTCCTTTTAAAATTAGGTTATTTTTTCCTTGCTAGCTCTATGTATTAAAGATATTAGCCCCTTATTGGATGTCTATATATTGTAAATATTTTCTCAATGGATAGGTTGTCTGTGCACATTCTTTTTGTCTCTTCATGGAGAAGAAAATTTCCTTGATGTAATTCCAGTTCATTTATTTATTTATCAAGAATTTCAAACATGAGTACTATTTTCATACCATTTCACCCCTCCCTTTCCCCCTTTAACTCCTCTCCCACACCCTCAATTTCTCAAAATTTTGTCCTCTCCTTTGATTATTGTTGCTACATATGCATACATATATGTGTTTATCTATACATATATATGTAAATACATATATGTAAATGCATTGAGTCCATTTAGTTGTGTTTGTGTATATATGTGTTTAAGGTTGACCACTTGGGATTAGATAACCTATTAGGGAACTTGTCCCTGGAGAAAACTGATTCTCCCTCCCTCAGCAGGCATCGATTATCTTTTGCTCTTCATCTGGAGGGGGGACCCTGTGAAATTTCACATTTCATATTGTACAAAAACTCATAAGTGTTTTTCCTATAATTTCTGGTAGGAAAGAATTAAATCTTACTTTAATTTTAAAAATTTACTTGAATTGACTTTGGAATCTACCTTGAAGTCAGAGTGTAAGTTACTTCTCCTACTGGTAGATATACAGTTTTCCCAGCATTTGTTGAAGAGACTATCCTTTCCTTATGTGTTGTTGGTACTTTATGTATGCTGCTGCCTGGCATTGTGCTGTTCTGTTTATTATAACATTTATTTATTTATTTATTTATATTTATATTTATATTTTTGAGACTGGGTCTCAGTTAGCTCAGGCTAATCTTCAACTCTCATGTAATTGAGAATGTTATTGAACTCCTGATAATCATGCCTCCACCTTCTAAATGCTTGGATTTCAGGCAAGTGCTAATATGTCTAGTCTGACTAGTCTAAATTTGTAGTCTATTCAAATTAGGTAGTATCTTTATTTTTTCATGTTTGTCTTGGATTTTGGATATTTTGTATTCCCCTGTACATTTAGGATGTTTTTTCTTTTCTGTGAAAAATTTCATTGGGATTTTAAGAGAGATTTTATGAATATTTAGAGTGCTTGGTAGAATGAACCTCTTAATATTATTCTTTCAATTCGTGATCATAGGATCTTTCACTTTCAATATTTTATTATTTTTTAATTTTATGTGTATAGGTGTATTGCCTGCATCTGTTTAAGTGCACCCGTGCCATGAAATATCCTCAGAAGTCAGAAGAAGGTGTTGAATTCCCCTGGAACTAGAGTTATGGATGGTTATTAGTCACCATGTAGGTGTTGGGAATTGAACCTGGGTCTTTTGCAAGAGCAGTCAAGTGCTCTTAATTACTGAGCCATCTCTCCAGCCCCATCCTTCACTTTTTAAAATCTTAAATTTCATTCATGAAAAAACTTTCAGTGTTCATTATTTTCTCATTTACCCCTTGATTACATTTACCTGTAGATTTTATATTTGTGGCTATTGTAAATGATTTTGTTTATAGAATTTTGTTTTCAGATAGTTCTTTTAAATGTATATTAATGCTTTATTTTGTGTTGATTTTGCATTTCAGAACTTTGCTGAATTAATTTCATTGTTCCAACATATTTTGGTGGTGCCTTCGGTCACATGCGTGCATTCATATATCTATCTATATCTATCTATCTATCTATCTATCTATCTATCTATCTATCTATCTATATCTAATCTATCATCTATCATCTATCTAAATATATATATATGCATACAAACACACACTTGAATGATCATGTCATCTCCAAATAAATACGGTTTCATTTCTGTATTTCCAATTTGCATATATTTCGATATTTCTTATGTCTAATTACTCTGTTTAGTACTTCCAATTTTTTAAAAATATTTTATTTATTTTTTTAACGTATATGAGTGTATTGTCTGCATGCAGGTAGGTACACCAGTGTTGTGCTGTGCACATGGAAGTCAGAAGAGGGTGTCAGATCCCCTAGAACTGGATTTACAGACAGTTGTTAGTTCCCATGTGGGTGCTGGGAATTGAACCTGGGTCCTCTGTAAGAGCAACCAGTGCTCTTAACCATTGAGTCATCTCTCCAGCCCCCAGTATTTCCAATGTTATGTTGAATAAAAGTGGTTTCAGTGAACATTTATATATGGATCCAGATTATAGAGAAAAATCTTTCAGTTTTGGGTTTTTTTTTTAATTTTAATCAGCAAACATGATTTGTTGTTTATGGGTTTTTCTTATAGGCCCTCTGGTGGGCATTACTTTTGTATCTAATTTTTGAATATTCATCACAAAGGACTTTTGGATTCTGTGAAATGACCCTTTTTCTACATCTATGATATGATCACATTGTTTTTATCCTTCCTTATGTTGATGTGGTATATTGCATTAATTAATTCATGGACATTAAACCATCCTGGCATCCCTGATTAGATACTGCTTTTCATGGAAGATGATCCTTTTATATGTGGCTAAATTTGGAGGGTAGTCACATCTGTGTTCATATAAAGCCATGAAATATAATTTTCTTATATTGTTCTTGTCTGGCTTTGGTATTGGGCAGTATAGACCTCATTGAGTTTGGAAATATTTCTTCAACTATAAGTATTTGTCTGATGTTTTTCACAATCTGATATAGACTATCTTACATTCATAATATTCTACCTTATGCTTCAAGAGCATAGAAAAACTATATGCTTTTTCTCACTACCAAGTTTTATATTTTTCTTGTCAAAATTTACATCTTTTTATATTGTGTGCTCCTTCAGAAATTATTATATCCAAAATTATTGCAGAATGCTTTTAAACTTTCTAAAGATAGGCAAACTTTTACACTCCACCATTATAGTATTAGCACATTCCAAATTTGAATATATATTTATCTGACATAGTGAATTTTGTGTTTTCACTATCATTCTGTTATGTACCTTTGAAGAACTCCCTTACATATTTCCTATAAGGAGGATTAGTGGTTGGTGATGATTTCTGTTTTTGCACCTCTAGGAAAATATTCATCTTTCCTTTTCTGAAGGAAAATTTGCTTAGGCAAAATGTTGCTTGCTTTTCTTCTTCCCCCTCCCATGCTGTTGGCTTCTCCTCCTCCTCCTCCTCCTCTTCCTCCTCCACCTCCTCTTCCTCCTCCTCCTCTTTCTCCTCCACCTCCTCCCCTCTGCTCTCTCCTCCTCCTCCTTTCTCTTCCTCCTCCTCCTTTTTCTTTCAACACTTTGACTATACCATCCTATATTTTCCTGGCCTGTAAGATCAGCTCAAAAATCAGCTGAAAACTGTACTAGAGTTCTCTTGTATATGGTATGTTTTTTTTTCACTGCTCTCAGAAGTCCATTAACTTATGATATTGCTTAATGAGCTTCTATTGTTACCCTTAATTCCTGAGCAACTGAAGTCTAATTTAGAAAGACCTTGTTCTGCACCTATATCTTGTAGGGTGTTGTCTAAGTTTTCTTCTAACCATTTCAGCCTCTCTAGTTTCATATATCAAACCTCTTCTATCCAAGGCTTAGTGACTTATAAAAGCCAGAGGTCGTGGATGACTACCATAAGGAAACAGCATGTTCCAGACAGCTGGGAAATTACTCATATGAACTTACAGCAGTGATAAAAGCATGCAAAAGATCCATGAACACTCAAACCAGACAATCCTCCCAGCTAGTAGTGGGGAAGAAGCCCCAACCTTGTCTGAGGGACTGTTGGCAACCAATAACTACTGGGAGAGGGATAATTGGTTTTCTTTAAGTGTGTGGTGTTTAATAGATTAACCAGGCTCCGGTGGATGGGCACACACTGAAGGACATTTGGGGACACAAACTTGTCTTGAAAGGTCTTAATATATATGAAAGAGTACATGAAATCCAGTGGGGGTGCAGATAGGGGAGGGGGTCTAAATATGATAAAAATCTATTGTATGAAACTCACAAAAATTCAATTAAAATGTAAAAAATTTGATATTGACAGTTGATTATAACATGTCTTGGTATAGTCTTATGTAGATTAAAAGTAATTAGGGGATTTGAAACTCCCCTTATAAGCATATGTATGACTTATCATAGCTATGGGGGATTTTCTATTATTATTTCTTTCTAAGTGCTTTCTATATCCTTTCCCTTTAACGTTTTTGTTTTGGTATACATTCTATATGTACCAGCTTATTTGATGGTGTCCTGTAGTTTTCACAAGGGGTGGGAGGGAGAATTTTATCTATTCTTTTTCTGACTGGGAGATTTCAAATGCTTGCCTTTGAGTACACTTATTCTTCTGAGTCTACTTTGAAATTGTCTGAGGAGTGTTATAGTTAAGTCATATTCTTGAATGATATAATTTGTATTTGTTCTATAATGGTTTCTATCCCTTTGTTAAATTTTTGGTTTTATTCCCTTACTGTTTTCCTGACTCTGCTTAGTCTATTCTCTTTTAGCATATAGAAAACCGTAAAGATGATTACATTAAAATCTTTTGTAAGGCAGCTTCTAAAGTCCCCATTTCTATTGGTCAGGACTTGTTTCCTTTGGTGATATCATGTTTCTAAGGATGTTCATTAGAAGCTCATTAATTGGAATTTACATATTTAACAGTTAAGATTCTTCTCCCAGTCTTTGCTGAGGCTTTGACAGGTAAGTTAATCAGCTCATTTTCAGGAATTACAAATAGGCTATCTGATGTGTAATCATGTGTTGAATGTGTGTATGGATACTTACTACAGGAATTCTCAGGCAGACTAGTTTTCTTCCTGAATTCACAAGTGTTCTAGTTTATTTTCTGTTGCTGTGATAAAACCTCTGACTACAAACAACTTAAGGAGAAAGGGTTTATTGCATCACACCCTTCCAAGTAACAATTCATCATTGATGGGAGTCAGGACTGGAACTCAAGGCAGGAATCTGAAGGCAGGAGCTGAAGCAATGACCATGGAGGAATACTGCTTACTGGCTTGCTTCTTCTGGCTTGCTCAGCTTCATTTCTTATATAGCGCAGGCCTACCTGCCAAGGTGGCAGCACTTACAGTGGACTGGATCCTTCTACATCAACCAGAAATAAGAAAATACCCCACAGAGGTCCACGGGCCTGTTTGATGGAGGAAATTCCTCAACTGAGGTTTCCCTTTCCAAGGAGTCCATAGTTTGTGTCAAGTTGACATAAACTAACCAGCACAAGTGAGTTAGCCTAGAGCTTGGGTCAATGGGGTTGATCTTTGGGTCTGCATAGTGTTTGGATTTGGGTGTAAGGGACAGCCTCATCCTATGACTATATATATTAACCTGCTTCTCTGGCTTACTGGAGTAGGCCTGGACCCTGTGCCCTGGGGCGGTCCAAGAATTGGCAACACAGAAGCTAGTATTGTGGGGGCTACCCTGGAGACTGGACTGGCTGGATGCTAAGTCAGATCTGCTGCCTAGTTCATGGAGTCTTCTCTGGAAGTGGTTGGTGAATGCTTATTTGGGTTCACTTTAAGCCAGGTGCCATGAGACAGGCTTGCAATTACAGCACTTGTGAGGCTGGGGCAAGAGGATCATGAGTTATGGGTCAGCCTAGGCTACATGGTGAGACCTTGTCCCAAACAACATAAAAAAGCAACAGAAAGAGTGCTGGTCTTGATTCTGTCAAATATTTAGCTTATCCCAAGTGAATCCCAAACTCACTCTTTGCTGTGAAGTGTTGAAATGAATTCTTTGTTCAGTTCTTTCAGTTTTCCAGTTGCCGCTTTCTTTGGCTCCCTGAGACACTCCTTCTAAATGCATGTTCAGTGACCAGGGCACATATCACACACAGACTATGTTGTACCCCATAGGTATCTCCTTTATAGGTTTCTGATCTCATTTTCTGATCTCATTTTGGAACATCTTAGATCACTGGAAAACTACTTCCATTTATGCTTCTATGTAAAATCTTACAGATTCTCCCACCCCCAAATAACACAAAAAGGATAGAGACCAAGGATCCAGGAAGCCAAGCTGTAAGTAAACTATGAGAGAAATCTCAGTATGTGTTCCTCTGAGAAGTGCCACTGGTTGAGAGAAAACCTCCTATGGAGGTGATTGATGCAGACATGTATCTATACCACTGCCAACAGAGTACAGCCCTGGAAGGTGATAGAGAGGAAAGAGTAGGCAAGTCTTGAGTAAGAGATGCTCCACTCTGCCTGCATGGTCAAGAAGGCAAAGGGTAGGTCTGAATGTTCTTCAAAAACCTAAAGTAGAGGATGAAAATTTCAAGGGTGGAAAGTGAAATACAAGTGAAGGATACGTACTTTTCAAAATGGAATTGGGCAGGGAGCAAGAGACAAGAGGCTTCCATGAAGGAAAAAGTTTACTTTCTCCTTTTCTGACAGCAAAGAAAGTTTTAGGATAAGCAAGTGTGAAAACCAGATTTTGAAATTGTGACCTGTGACCTTTTCTCAGATACCTGAAGACATAGCAGTGAGGACAAGACTATTCCATAATGATACTGAGCCTCAACCAAACACTGGTGACCAAGTTTGTACTTCAAGGATTCTCAGAGCATCCAAGTCTACAATTGTTGCTGCTTAGCTGCTTCCTATTCCTCTATACCACAGCCTTCATGGGCAACACTATAGTCATTGCTGTAGTCAGCTACAGTACCAGACTCCACAGCCCCATGTACTTTTTTCTATGCAACCTGGCCACCATGGACATAATCTGTACCTCCTCTGTGCTACCCAAAGCAATGGTTGGACTAACCTTTAAGGAAAATACCATCTCTTTCCAGGGGTGTATGGCTCAGCTCTTCTTCCTTGTCTGGTCTACATCCTCTGAGTTGCTGCTGCTCACAGTCATGGCCTATGATCGTTATGTGGCCATCTGCTTTCCTTTACACTACAGCTCTAGGATGAGTCCACATCTATGTGGGGCCCTAGCCATGGGTGTGTGGACCATCTGTGCACTGAATGCTTCCATCAACACAGTTCTGATGATACGGCTGTCATTCTGTGGTCCCAAGGTCATCACCCACTTCTTCTGTGAGGTTCCCCCCCTTTTGCTGCTATCCTGCAGCCCCACTCATGTGAACAGCATCATGACTCTTGTGGCAGATGCTTTCTATGGAGGCATCAACTTCCTGTTTACCCTGCTGTCCTATGGCTGCATCATCACCAGCATCCTGCGTATGCGCTCTGCTGAAGGGAAACGGAACGCCTTCTCCACCTGCTCTTCTCACCTCATTGTGGTTTCTGTGTACTACTCGTCTGTGTTCTGTGCCTATATCAGTCCTGCTTCCAGCTACAGTCCAGAGAGAAGTAAAGTGTCTGCAGTGCTGTACTCAGTCTTGAGCCCCACCCTGAACCCCCTCATCTACACACTGAGGAACAAGGAGGTCAAGCAGGCATTGGGGAGACTCTTGTTCTTTATCTGACCTTGGGTTGAAATGTGTATGTTGTCCCGAGAAGACACTTGTCCTTCTTTTAAAGTTTTTTTTTAAAAAATATTTTTTTAATTTATTATTATTTTTATCTTCGTGTGTATGAGTATATTGCCTGCATGCATGTGAGTGCAACTGTGTCGTGCAATGCTGCGGAGGTCAGAAGAGAGCATCGGATTCCCCTGAAACTGGAGCTAAGGACAATCTGTAGCTGCCATGTGGGGTGCTGGGAATCGAACCCAGGTCCTCTGCAAGAACAGTCAGTGTTCTTAACCCCTCCTTTCAAAGTTAAATGGAGGTGTGAAGGCTGTTCTACTGGCCTAGACCTCTTTTACACTTGTCTTTCTGAGAGCAGGATCACAACACTGAGGACTGCCTGTGGCCATTTTGAAAAATCACCCCTAGACAGCAACTGTTTACATGTTTTGGCTGTGTTGTGTAGTTTTGATTGGTCTACATATATCTGTATGCATTCAATAAATGTCTCATCTACAGAACCACCAGTCCAGGTCCTACAGGTACTCTTCTTCCATCGGGGTAAACACATTTCCATTTCAGAGATAAATAAAAAAGCCTGACTTTTCTCAACACCTTCTTGCTCAACTTGCAGTACTACCTTCCATTGTTGCAAATGCCATTCATAAGAGCAAATGCTTGTATATGTATCCCAGATGTCCCAACACTCACATTATCTGGTAATGAATGGTCTGTTCCAACTGTATCCTCCCTTCTTCAGTACATGGTCCCACTGTATTCTTCAAAACTCTCCACATGTTACTCTGGTCTTCCTTTACCTGAAAAAAAAAATAACCCATAGCTCTGCCTACTGAAGTTTCGATGCCTGACCTCTGTGGTTACTCCTCATTCTATCTGCCAGGACTTTATTCTAACAGGAAATCCAACTCTCCGTACCTACTTCAACCTTCATCTGTAACACATCTCTGTGATCACATTTTAATTCTTGTAATGTCTCTGTATCATACTGTGGTCTTTGAAATGTATCCTTATCCTAGTTTCTGCCCTTTATCTATGGAGAAAGCTGTGCACAGTAATTTTGGAGAGACTGTGAAAGCCAATGTCACTCTGTTAGCTGCATAGTCTATGAATGAGTGAATCACCTACAGGCTTTATCTGAGATATTTGGGGTAACTTGCGTTTCAGTCTTCTAAATGTCTGGGCAGAACCATAATCAGTACCATTTGAGAATCACATATGATTATAAGACTAAGACTTTCAGTCTCATTTGGCAGCACCTTACCATTTGAGGGTTTACTGTACCTATCTCCCGTATCTCTAGGAGGTACCCAATCCATTCTTACAGGCAGCATGAGAATCCAGGTCCCAAAACCCTCATCTATATCAGTGTCACCTTGAGGCTTGAGGACCCTTCATGTAGGACAAGCTCACCTTTTCCCTCAAAGGGTCCTCTCCAAAAATTGGTTCTATGCTTACTTTTCATCTCAGAACGTGTCCAATGACAGTTCCATAGCCCAATATGAATTTTTCTTCTGACCTCACACAGGTGACCCAAATGCCTTAAAGTTAGCCTTCTCTGGGTTCCTAACAAAAACCACTGGCTTCAGCTCTACTTGCTTCTTCATAATGCATTTACGGTGCACCTTTCCTTCTGCAAGGATGTCAGGGAATGGAGGGGTACAGCTTGGAGTGAGGCATCTAAAAGTCATGAAATGGAATGAACTCTACATGATACAGAGAATTATACAAAGATTTTCTCTAAGGTTCCAGAGAATGAAGGGTCCTGTGGAGACGCTGACTGTTGGTATTGTTTCCTGAGATGGGACTGGGAGTTCCTGTGATAGAGGACTGTAGGTTCTGTACTTGGATCCAGGAGTGAGGGTAGTAGGTGCGGTTGCTGATTTCTTGACTGACTTTTCCAAATATGGAACAATCACCAGAGAAATGAAGCCTGATGTAATGAGCGGCCATTGAGGGTCTTATCCTCACTGAGGAGGTCATCTGTGCTTGCTACTGTGCTACTGTCATAGCAGAGAGTATATATTCTCTAACGTATGGATGGCACCAGCTGCGTTTCTGCAGCAGATGAAAGTAGTGACAATCCACACAATTTGGTTCCCCTATAAAGTGTATGATATGGATCTGTAATCTATTTTATCAAGAAACAGAAAAAGAAAACTCAAGTTACAGAAATAGGGATTAAAGGGTGAGATTATTAAATACATTCTATAGAAAATTTGAATAAGAAAACTTAAGAACAGATAAATACCAATATATTATATAACAAATAAATTGGACACATTTATATAACAACATAAAACTGATTTAAGAAAGAATAGTATTGGGGCTGGAGAATTGTCTCAGCAGTTAAGAGCACTGGCTGCTCTTGCAGAGGACTGGGATTTGATTGCCAGAACCCACATGGTAGCTAACAACAGTCTGCAACTCCACTTCCAAAGGAATCTGATGTCCTCTTCTGACCTCTGCGGGTACTGCCAACACCGGTGCACTTTCATACATTCCGGTATTGCACTCATACACATAAAAATTAAAATAATAAATCTTAAAAAAGAGAAAGAATAGCAAATTTAGGTAAACTTTTAATAGATTTGGAGATTAAAATTCTAAACAAAACTTCCCACACCAAGACATAAGAACAAAATAAAAAATTCAAAGGTACTGATGTCTTCATCTATAAATGTTTTAGAATGAATAAATATTACTCCTCTGCAAACTTTTCCCAGAAATTGAAAGAGAGGAAGACTGCCAGAATTGGTTCTATTGGGTCAGCATGACCCTGATATCAAAGCAGGAGAAAACTTACAGAAAAGAAAATTCCTAGATATCAGTTATGAACCAGATTGAAAAAGCTCTAGCAAAACACTAGGAAATAAACTTCAGTAATATATGAGAAGAATTATGATTGTGACCACTAACAACTGATTTTAAAATAAAAATCCTGGATGGTCAGAAATCAATTGCGATGACATATGACACTGGTCAAATAGAGGAGAAAACCTAGTGACTAAAGCAGCAGATGTAGAAATTATTTAGCAAATCCAACAGTCTCAGAATAAAAACATTCAACAACTAGGAACAGAAAGGCATTTCCTCCGCCTAGCATTGTGAGGCACATCTGTCATTAGGCACATCTGTCATTCCTCAGGAAACAGAGACATGAGGATAACCAAAGTTCATGGCCAGTCTGAGCTGCCTGGTGTGCTCCTATGTAAAAATACTAAGCCAAACCAAAACAAAACAACCTCAAATAGGAAAGATCAAAAGAATTTTTATTTATTATTATAATGCTCTGATGTTGTACCACTCCAAGGCTCATAATATAAGCCAGCTGAGTTGTATTAGTTCACCTTTCATCCCTTTGATCAAAATTCCTCAGAGAAAGAGCAAACATTTATTTAGTTTCATGTTCAATCCATGGTCACTTGGTTCCTTGTTTCTGGCCCTTTAGGAAGCAGAACCTCCAGGTGGTGGAGAAGCATCTTTGTATCAACTGCAACCTGGAATACAAATGGGAATACCTATGCTTCACTGGCTTTCTCTTTTTCCCATTTCCCATGCTTGCTGGTCCTCAATTACTGGGATGGTGTTTCCCACACTGAGGATAGGCATTCCGCTCAGTGAATACTCTCTGGAAACATCCTCACTTGCATAGACAGAGGTGTCCCTCAGCCATCTCCTATGCAATTCTAAATCTAATCAAAGTTCTCATGAAGACTGGTTATCACAGCTATGACTCATTGTCATGGTCCTGTTTTACTTGACATTTTCTTTCAATTGTGTGCCTCATTTCTTAATCATATTTTGTGTTATTTATTCTACATTAGTTGCACAACTACAATCTAAGCTATAGAACTGATAATCAACCAAACACCACAGTACAAAATACTCAAGGTATTCTTGCTAACACCACCATAAGCACTTTATTAATGAGTTCTCTCACAGTGAGACATGTCATTTTAACATTACATACAAAGTTGAATAAAAACAGTCATTGAAGGATGATCATGTAGCAGAAAACACATCAGGGAAGGTTGACTGAGGCTTGTTAGAGATGAGACTTAGCAAAACTCTGACAAGAAAGGTAATCTGGAAAGAGGTCATTATACCAGCACCTGGATCTGAGATCTTTAGATATCAAAAGAGGTTTGATAGGAATCAGAAGCTCTCAGGCTCAGCCTCCTAACCTGAGTCCTCAATGAGAATTTCATTCCCTGAGGCAGATGGATGAATCAAGCACCAAGGAAAACTGTGAACTGAGAACAGGAAAGATGAAAACAGTCAAACCAGGCCAGTAAATGTCCACAGAAGGCATGTACAAGGTACAGGGCTTTTTATTTATTACTGTGCCATTTAGTGATGGCTATGCTGCTGAGGATCAAGGAATTTAATATGCTCACTAAAAGAACTTACATTCCATATTTAACTATTTAGCTAGCAGAGGGTTTTCATTCAAGGACCTAAATAATTATCTTAATATTTAAGACCACCAGTCTCATAGGCATATGTTTCAATATTTGGGTGTGCAGAAATATTTAAAGCTTACTAAAACATTAAAAATCGTGCATATCTGGTATTATCTAGTACAGACTATGATGTTCCTTACACAGGTTTGGAAAACTAGACTGTTTCCCAGTAGTGGGGGACATGAAAAGAAGGGTCTGAAGGATGCTCTAAGCTCCCTTTCTGTTGCTTCCACTGTTCCTCTACAAACTCAGTCATTGAGAGGAAAATAGAAGTTTTCTGAAGGATGGTTTGAATTCCTTGTTTCTCCAAGTATAGATGAAGGCATTGAGAGGGAGGATGACAGTGGTGTAAAGAATAGCAATGGTCTTGTCCAGAAGCCCAGAAGATCCCATGGTTGGCAGGTTGTAGATGCAGAGCATAGTTGTGCAGAAAAGGTGGAGAAGGTATGTTTATTGCCCTCAGCTGAGCATATGTGAAGGATGCCACAATGATGAAGGCATAGGACATCATGGTTAGTATGAAGTTTAGTGCATGGATGAACATGTCTGACATGACAATCATAACATCATTGATGAAGGTGGAGCTGCAGGAGTATAATAACATGGGTACAAGCTTATAAAAGGATGACAGCTGAAAAATCAGAAAGATATGTGCCAAGGAGTTTGAAGCTCTCATGAACTATACAACGGTTGCTAGGGTCACAGAGGACCCTTCGCTCATGGAGATGCACTTTCCTGAGTTCCCTCCTCCCCCGTGGCTCCCTGAATTTCTTTCCCTCCTCCTTTCCCAGCCAAACACTCCCGCTTTCCCCACCTCCTCCCTGGTAACATTTGTCCCTACTATCTTCCTCTTTCTCATTCTTTCTTTTCTTTTACCTCCATGTTTCCTTTCTATTTTCCTGGCTCCTGGTTTTACATCAGGATATATACTCACATGTAAGGGACTGGTGCTACGAATCACAAATGAGGGAGAATATATGTTGCTTGCTTTTCTGAGTTTATGTCGCTTCACTTACTATAAGTCTCTAGTTCCATACATTTACCTGGAAATTTCATAATTTCATCTTTTCTTATTGCTGAATAGAATGCCATTGTATAAGTATACCATATTTTCATTATCCATTCATCAGTTGAGGGACATTTAGGTTGTTTCCATTTCTTAACTATTGTGAGAAAAGTGCCAACGAACATGGATGCATATGTATCTCTGCAGTAGGATGAGTCCAAGTAGTGGTATAGCCAGATCACAGGGTAGATTCAGTTTTAGTTTTGTAAGAGTTCTCCACACTGCTTTCCATAGTAGTTGCACAAGTTTGCAATCCTACCAGCAGTGAATGAGCATTCCCATTTCCTCACATTATCACCAGCATTTGATGTTATTTATTCTCTTGATCTTATCCATTCTGACTGGGGTATGATAAAATCTTAAAAGGGTTTTAATTTCCGTTCTGCTAATTACTAAGGATGTCAAACATTGTTTATGATGTTTCTTAGTCATTTTTATTTCTTCTTTTGAGAGCTCTCTGTTCAGATCCATAGCCTGTCTTTTAATTAGGGTCATTTCTTTTCTTTATTCTTTGCTTTTTGAGTTCTTTGTATATTCTAGATATTAATCCTCTGTCAGATGAGTAGCTGGTGAAGATTTTTCCCACTCTGTAGGATTCCTCTTCACTCCATTGGTTGTTTCCTTCACTGTACAAAAAGTTTTAACGTTTAATGAAGACTCATCAGTCAGTTCTTGACCTAAGGCCTGAGAAACTGGTCTCCAGTTTAGAAAATCCTTTCCTGCACCTATATCTTGTAGAGTGCTGCCTATGTTTTCTTCTAACAGTTTCAGATTTCACATTGAAGTCTTTGATCCATTTGAAGTTAGACCCTTATGTATCACTTTGGTGCAGAGTGATACATAAAGGTCTAACTTCATTCTTCTACAGGTGGAGGTCCAGTTTTGGCAGCACTATTTATTGAAGATGTCTTTTCTTCAGTGTTTGCTCTTGGCACATTTGTCAAATATCACATGGCTGAAATTGCATGCACTCATGTTTGGGTTTTCTATTTTGTTCCCTTAATCTACGTGTCTGTTTTTGTGTCAATACCTTGCTGCTTTTATGACTATCGCTCTGTAATACAGTTTGAGATTTGGGATGGTGATCCCCTCAGTATTGCTCTTTGTGTTCAAGATTGCTTTGGTTATCTGGAGTTTATGTGTTTCCATATGAATTTTAGGATTTCTTTTTTGTAGATCTGTGAAGAATGTCACGGGAATTTTGATTAGCATTGCAGTGACTCTATAAATGGCTTTTGGTAGGATGATCATTTTCAGCACATCAGTTCTACCAATCCATTAGCACAGGAGGTCTTTCCATCTCCTTGTATCTTTTCATTCTCTTTCTTCAAAGATTTACAATTTTCATTGTAGAGCTCTTTAATGTCTTTGGTTAGGTTTGTTCCTATATATTTTATTTTTTTGAGGCTCTTGTGACTGGGAGGGCTTTCATGAATTCTTTCTCTGATTTCTTGTTATTGATATTTAGAAAGGCTTTGATCTTTGTAAATTGATTTTGTAGCCTGCCACTTTGCTGAAAATGCTGATCCTTTCTAGAAGTTTTCTGGTGGAAATTTTGCGATCTTTTACATATAATATCATAATAGCTGCAAATAGGGATAATTTGATCTCTTCTAATTAATTCCCCTTTAATGTCCTTATCTTATTGTTCTAGCAAGAATTTCAAGCTCTGTATTGAAAATGAGTGGACATGGTAGACAGCCTTGGCAGTTCCTGATTTTAATGGTAATGTTTCCAGTTTTTCTCCATTTAAAATGATGTTGGCTGTGGTTTTGTTGTATATCACTTTAATTATGTTGAGATATGTTCCCTCCAGTCCAAGTCCCTCTATATTTTAACATAAATGCATGTTGAACTTTGCCAAAGGCCTTTTCTGCATCTGTTGAGATGATCATGTGATTTTTGTCTTTAAGTTCATTTATGTGATTTATGACATTTATTGACTTATGTACATTGAACAATTCCTACATCTCTGGAATAAAGCCAACTTGATCATGTTGGATGATTTTTAAAATTTTTTTATTGAGCTTTTGTACATTTTATACAAAAGTTTTTAATCAAATTTAGATCCACTCCCCCATCCATGCCCTCCACCCTCAACCCCCACCAGACCACATGTATTCTGCGACACATGTTCAGTCCTACCCAGTCAAGTATTTGTACCCAGATGTCCCTTGGTGCAAATTCATCCACTGGAGTCTAGTCAGACTATCTAGAGATCATTGGTATGGCCTACTCTTCCTCTCCCAGTAGTGATCAGTCCCCAATAGTTCCCAGACTAGGCCTGACCCACCACCCACTTTGGACCATGGCCTGATTGAATGGGCATGGGGCCTGTGCTTGAGGCCACCATTGCTATAAGTTCATATATGCAAGCTTCCAGTGGCCTGAAAGCCTCTGGAAAAATGAAATTTTTTACAATATGCTAAATATGGATCCTTATATTCACAGACAAGTATACCATACACTACTCATCAAAGAAGCTGGGTTTTTTTTTTTTTTTGCAAAAATAGGGGCTATTGCAGAACCCCACAACTGGTTAGACACAGAGAATATATGTCTGAGAGATGCCCAATCCTAGATGACATAGCTACAGTGGAACCTCTACACCCAAGACTCATGGAATATGGCAGAACGGTGGGAAGAGAGAAAACTAGTGCATCCCTCAACTGTCACTGGTGAGACCTCCTTATACAACAGAATGTAATGCACACAAAAGGCCACAACTGGCCAACTTTTAAAGAATAAGAGACTGCAGAGTGTGTGTCCCTGGATGGGACTCCTATATCAAACCTCTCCCACCCAATGGCTCAGGGACCATTGTGGAAGAGGAGGTGTATCTTTTTTTTTAACTTTGAAAAAATATTGAGAGTTTCATAATGCATATAAGGTATTTTGATCAAATCCATGCCCACTCCCTCCCCTCCAACTCCTCCCATATCTCCCCATCACTTTTTCCTGACATCTTTGTGTGCTCTTTATTTTTTTTTTAAATGGGGCTTTTGGCTACTCTAACATTACCCCCTCTGAAGAGGTAACCCTAAAATCTTTTAAGGATTAGACAAAGGCTCTTAAGGATTAGATAAGAGCTCCCAAATACTTTCGACATTTTTGGCTTTCGGAACAGAGTATGTTGCTAAGAGGCTCAAGGACATTTTGACTTTTAGCCAAGAAACTGGCTACTTTTACTTGGGGTCTTTTTTTATCCTAACTGCCTAGTTGATTCCTACCTCTTATTCTTATCAAACCATCCTCTGAAGAGGTTGCCCAAATTGCCTGTGGGGAATTGGGATACAGACTGCTCTGGCTTCTTCCATGCAGGGTGAGAGTATTGGAATGCCCCTTCAGTAGGTCTATCTAAAAGGCTCCCAAATTGTACAACTTTTAACTATAGGGAAAAAAGAAAATCCTTGTCTGGTACCTAGGAGATGTGAAGGAGAAGTATAGGCAAGAGCAGTTAGCCTTACAAGTTCTACACAGGGAACCAGAGAAAGGTCAGAACAGGACAAATTTCAAATGTTCATATCAGAATCCATTGGAATTTCTTGACAAGAGCTTCCGAAAGGATTGCTCTATTGGGTTCCTCCTCATTTTTCTTTTGTCTGTCAAGGCTGGACACAAGAGTGATGAACTTGGGATTTATTTTCAGGCATTTTGATAGCTGTTGGAGTGGCTAGAATCAGTGTCAGTTCCCTCACAAAGGCTTCTAGATAGGGGGAGAAGACAAACATAAGGGGAGAAGACAAATCATTTTAGAACAATAGTGGGTTGTCTCCCTTAGCTACTGCTGGGCACTACAGTATTGCAGACCAAGATTTGAAATCTTACATCTGAGCAGTACTTTCTGATTAGAAACAAAATCATCAATAAGAAATAATTGTCTAAATAACAATTTATGTGGACTTACGCCTAATGTCTGGGAAATGTAATCCCTTGAACTCCTAAAGAAATATACTGATCACTTTACTCTTTGGTTATACTTTCCTTTTGGGTGTTAAAGAACATACAGTTGTCCCAAATAAACTAATTTATTTTTACACTTAAGGTCGTTTGAGGATCTGTTCCTCAGGGGTCACATGGGCTTGGGAGGAGCCCCTGGCTCCTTTCTTTTACCAGTTCCACATATGTGAAGATAAGTCAAAGGTCCTGCTTGACCATGGCTGGTTTCACTTGGAAGCATGGAGGAAATGCTTCCTCTGTGTTAACCCTCCTCTTTGTAGACTGGACACTGGTTCAAGTCAATCTGGTGGGGTCTCCATGGCCTCCCTGAACAAGAGGACAGGTGACTCACCACAGTTACAGGACATTTTGAGAAATGCTCCATAGTCTCCTGGAACTTAGTCGACTTGGAGGGCAAGGAGCAAAAACTGTCCTTTAAATCCCTCTGACCAGATTAGTGTAGGCCTCAATGCATGGCTCTTAAACATCCAAGAATGTTAGTTCCACCAGTCTGGTACTTTTAATTACCATGCGCTATGTAGCTAATGCTTGGGCAAAAACCAAACGTTCTCAGATAAACCTTGACTAGGCATATATTTTGTTCCTTAACCTAGTTGACTAAACTATGACCTTAGAAATTTTAAGATTATATGTAGATTATTTTTGTCTCATCTTTATATATCATAACAAACCTACACAGACCTTCATCACTTGCTTAGGCTTTCTCATTTTTTCTATTTTGGAAAATATTGCCATTCCCAT
>NW_008359444.1:1972470-1991706 GCF_000622305.1 Nannospalax galili
TTCTTTTTTTTTAATAATTATGAGACATAATAACATTAACAGATAAATTTTCCATCTGTTGTGAGAATTCTTTTCCTGGGGTCACTAAGCAATGTTTATCCCCTTCTAAGCTTCTAGTGTCAAACCAATATTTGATTGAAGTTTTCCTGGGGAGCCAATGATTAACTGAGCTTACTTACAGAGATGACTGAGGGGTAACTGAGGGATATGACTGACATGAGGGTATGCACACTAGAAAGCCTTTACCCAGCATGGATCAAGCCTTCTCTTCTTAGCCTTCCCCTTCCTAGCCTATACTTTAGTCATCCCCAAATCCAGGAGACCATGTGTGATTAAGACCAAATTACATATAGTAAGCTGGGAAGAATCACTGGAGACTCCAGTGAGGGCCCCATGACCCTGCTTTCCTTCCTTTAATGAAGGAGCACAACCATCAACAAGCCCAATTGTGACAATGTTTAGCAAGCAAGCACTACTGAAGTCATGATGGTGGTAGTTATTTCACCCAGAAGAGACTGCTGTACAGCATCATCTTATTAAAAGATTTTGGAATTTAAAAGGATTTGGTTCTAGGATCCACAAATGAGGGAGAACATACATCTTTTGTTTTTCTGAGTCTGTTACTTCACTTAGTATAACAGTTTCTGACGAATCCATTTACCTGCAAATTTCATTATTTCATCTTTCTTTACTGCTGAGTAAAACTCCATTGTATAAATGTACCACATTTCCATTAACGTACCACATTAGATTATTTCCATTTCCTAGCTATTGTGAAAAGATCAGCAACAAACATGGCTGAGCAAGTATCTCTGTAGTAGGATGTGTCCTTTGGTTGGGTGCCAATGAGTGGTATAACTGTAGATTTATTTTTAGGTTTTTAAGAGTTCTCCACATTGATTTCCACAGGTGTTGTATGAGTTTGCAATTCCACCAGCAGTGAATGAGCATTCCCCTTTCTCCACAGCCTCGCCAGCATTTGGTATCATTTGTTTTCTTGATCCTAGCCAGTCTGATTGGGGTAAGGTGAAACCTTAGGGTGGATTTAATTTGCATTTCCCTAGTTGCTAATGATGTATGTCTGTATACAGTTTGTATTTTCTTGAGAATTCTTGCATCAATGTTCGTTAAGCATATGGGCCTATAGTTTTCTCTTCTTTTGTTGTGTGTTTATCTGGTTTTGGTATTAAAGTGATACTGGCTTCACAGAGAGAGTTTTGGAGTTCTCCCTCTGTTTCTGTCTTTTAAAGTAAAACAAAACAAAACAAAAAAACCAAAACCAAACCAAACCAAAACAAAACAAAACAAAAAGCAGTATTGGTTGTAGATCTTCAAAGAAATTCTGAGTGCATCTGGGCCTGGCCTTTTCTTGGTTGGGAAGCTTTGTATTACGGTTTCAGTGTCCTTATTTGCTATGAATCTGATTGAACTATTAATCTCTTGCTTCTTGGTTTAAATTTGGTGAGTATATTGAATTTAGGAATTCATCCATTTCTTTTATATTTTCAAATTTAATAAAGTGTAAGTTTTTAAAGTATTCCCTTATAATGTTCTGGATCTTTTTGATGTTTGCTGTGAGGTTTTGCCTTTCATCTCTGATTTTGTTGAGCTGGATTTGTTCTCTCTTTCTTTTGGAAATTTGGGCTAAGTGTCTGTCTATCTTGTTTATTTTTTCAAAGAACCAGTTCTCCAGCAGGGTGAAGGGGCCTGGGCCCAATTCAAGACTATAGGTATGCAGTGGCTGGGTTCTGGCAGGCTAGTCAGGAGGTCTCAGGCAGGAAGATCAAGAGGGGGGTCTAGGGCCAGGGTGTTGGTAGTTATAGTACAAGGAGGGTCTAGATAGTTAGAAAGAGTAGGTCTGGGCCCTTGAGCAGGAAAATGTGGCTGGTCTGGATACAGGAGGAATCAAGATCTTAAATGGTATTTTAAAAGTTCAGTTTTTAACTGCTTGTTGCTAATATGAAGATATTTCATTAATTTTTTTTCGTATTGCCTTCCTATCCTGAAGGTTTGCGTAACCTATTTGCTGATTTTAACTTTTTTGTAGTTGCATCATAGACAAGATGACATGAACATTTTTGTCTTCAAATAAGCACATCCTCATGCCTTGCTTTCTCTCTGTGTCCTTCATATCTTCTTATCCTCATCAGTGACAGGAGTTTTGAGAATTCCAAATAGAAGGATGAGAGGAAAAATGTCTTGGTTTTAAACATAATGGGGGGGGGTGATAATTACTTTTATTGTCATGGGTGATGAGAGCTGGCAGTTATAGGTTGCTGCTAAAATTCCTTCTGGGAGGTGCAAAAGCTTTCTGGCTCCCTCCTCCCACCATCCTTAGGACAAACTGAGGTATAATTTCTCCAAACTACAGTTTGGGAAACTAAAGAGTTTATTGGGGTTACTTATAGAGCAGTGGGTGAGGGGTTACTTACAAGAGTGTGGGTGGTCTCCCCAATCCTGGTATGGATGGTGACTTTCTAGCAGCCATCTAAAATGGTAAGGGCACATGCCTCCTTGCATTTTCCACTTAGGTACCTTTAGTCCCTCCTCCTGGTGCAACTCTGACCAGTTGATTGGTTGGGAGGTGTGACTGACTCTCCTGGCCCCACCTTTCTTGCAGAGGGTCAAGAGTCATGTTTATTCTTGATGATCCTAAGTAAGTGAGTGTAACCAAGCTTGATATTTGGAAGACAGCTTTACGTCACATAGGTGCTCTTCATAAGGGTGGGTAAGAATTTTAATGTCTTAGTTGACTGGGATAATTTTAGATAGAATGCTGAAAGATATGAAACAGATAAAAAGTGTGGAAAATTGTGGAAAACTAAGTAATTTGATAAAACCTATCAAGGATGAGTCCTGTATATTTGCTTCACAGAATTTAAAATATACCAAATAGAAAGGAAATGTTGGAAAAAAAACACTAATTCTTAGCCATATATTATGTAATAAAAGAACTGTGCCTGTAGATGCTTCCTCTATCAATTTTTCAGACCAGGCCATTGAGTTCTGCAGATACTCGGGTTTATGACCATGGTAAAAATCCTCAGTTGCCTTGTTCCTTGTTAAAGTTCATCTTCTGAGGGTTTGCAGGTCATTCTAGCTGAGATCTGGCTAATTAGTATCCATGTGGGGCTGCTGTGAATCTACTCCTCAAAAACTCCCCATCTGAATATTAGATTCTCTCATGTTCACATAGAGATGGGTACACTAGCAATCGAAGTCATATTTCCAAAGTTTTAGACTGGAATTGTGGAATTATGGCAGACACAGCCCATCTCTCTGTTTCATAGTGTGAATGAGTAATTAATTATAAACTTAGTCTCTGATATTTTTTCCATACTGGATATCAGTACCATATTTTAATAAGAGAATATTACCTGTTAGGTGTATTAGAATGATTGGGATCAAAATATTTCTTGCTAAATGCAGTGTGTATGAACAAATTAATTATTGATTAATGTTTTTCTCTCCATCATGCATATACACCATTCTATCTCTGCATTTGACAGTTGGATATACCAGTGCATGGCATACCCAAGGTGGCTAGTCCAGACAAAAGGGCAGTCATTAGTCACCAAAGTGAGCTCCCCCATTTACCTCTTCTCTATCTTTCACAATAATTGTACAAATATTGAGGCTAATCTATGATACTCTGAAGGGGATGCTTAGTTTGTTTCAGATGAGAAAGAGCAATTGGCACACTTTATTGAGGTCCACAAGGTAAAGTTACTACTTTTCCTATGAAACCAGCATATATGCTGTGAAGAGCTGTGTGAAAGTCTTGTGTGTAATCCAGCCTTTACCTATCCACAGATTCCTGGTAATGATGATCTTTTAATCTTCTCACTGTTTTCTTTAAAAATGAACTCTCCCTTCCAATTAGCTGGCTAATCTCAGTGTGATTTTGGGAATCCCAGAACTGAGTACCTGTCTGATGTTAGTTGTTTCTGTTCTAGGTAGTTCAGGGTTCACAAGCAGGAGCCCTGCATGGTATCTCTGTCTCCTTGGATATGTGCTCCTTATTCTTGGTTGCTCCTTCCATCACAGCACTGCAAGTTCCTCTAGGCCCTCCCTGTACTGTCCATACTTCATTGCTAACCAGCCCTTATTTCGTTTACTGAATAACTGTGTTTATTAGGATTTGAATGTTCACTGTGATTTTTCTGTTCTTATTTCTCAGTGTTCTCATTGGGTGGGTGAAGAAGATGTGAGTTTTCAGTGTGGTTCTTTTGGATTTGACCAGAAAATTTAGCACACATGCTTTGGGATCATTGGTGATTTTTAATGCTGAGTTCAGCTTTTCTTACTGTTCTCCACACTCTCACATTCTATCTCTCTCTATTATGATGCAAATGTATGTAGTGTGGATGCTGCAATGGGATTACACCAATGGCAAAGACATTAAGATATGCTCTTCAAAAGACATGGCCTGATCTCAAGTTTCCAGTAATAATCCAACTCAACAGAGGTCACACTCTCTCCTCTTTGGAATTGGTGTCTTCCCTGCCACCACGAGAAACCTAATACCCATAATCCTCAATATAATTTCCATTTGTTCAAAAATACTTAAAGCATTTTTAGGGTAGACCCCTAGGCTTTGACTAAAAGTAAGCTTAACAAGTGAAAGGAATCTTTCTTTAGAGTTTTTTTCATTTTTATTGAGTTTTTGCAAATTTCGTGCAATATATTTTGATCAAATTTATATCTCTTCTCCTATCTGCAGCTCCTTTAATACTTACTGTCCACTTTCAGGTACTCTATCATCTATCTATCTATCTATCTATCTATCTAACATCTATTTATCTATCATCTATCTATCGATATCTATCATCTATCTATCTACCAATCATCCATCAATCTATCTACCTATCTATCTATATCTATCTATCATCTATCTATCTATCTATCTATCTATATCTATCTATCATCTATCTATCTATCTATCTATCTATATTCATCTATGTATCATCTATCTATCATCTATCTATCTACCAATCATCTATCAATCTATCATCTATCATCTATCTATCTATCTATCTATCATTTATCAATCATCTATCCATTTTCTATCATCTATCCATCTGTCATCTCTCTATCATTTATCATCTATATCTATCATCTATCTATCTATCATTTATCTATCTACCATCTATCATCTATCTATCATCTATCTATCTATCTATCATCTATCAATCATCTATCATCTATTTATCATCTATCCTGTGGATGTCTCTCTGACATATTGATTTCATTTTCTTGGGATATATACCCAGTAGTCTAGTGTCTGGTCTGAATGGTAATGCTAATTTTAGATTAATGAGCAGCCTTCATACAGTTTCCCCGATGGCTATCATCATTTATATCACCACTAGCAGTGTAAGAGTTCTCATTTCTCTGAATTTTTACTATAATTTGTTGCTCTTTTCTGTACTTTGATAATGACCATGTGATGAGTTGAGATGACATTCCATTTTTGTTTCATTGCCATTTCCTTCATGGCTGACAAACAACTATTTCTCATATATTTTTCAGCCATTTGTAATTTCTGGAAATACACAGATCATTGTTAACATTAAATTGGATTCCTTAGATTTAAAATTATTTTTGAAGTCTTTATTCTGGACAGTAATATATTATAACATTACTACTTTGAAAATATTTGTTGATTTATTTTCAGCTGTTGTTATGCTGAAATTTATTAGTCTGATATAATATCATTTATCTATTTTGTTTTTGTTGTTTATGTTTTGGACTCATCTGAAAGAACATTGTTATTTGGATGTCTTGAAATGTCTTCTCTTTTAAGCACTAGAGTTAATCTTTGATCCATTTTGGGTTGATTTTTATATAAAGTGAAGAAAAGCTTTAGTTTTATTCTTTGGTATGAGAACTACTTTTTCCTGGACACATACTGAAGAGGTTGTCCTTTCTCTCATGTATGATCTTGGTGCCAATGTCAAGAATGGTTGGTGATAGATTCCTGTATTTATCTCTTGGATCTCAGATCTTTCCCATTGTTTACTGTCTCTTTTATACTAGAACCATGCTGTGTTGGTCACCCCAGCACTGAGACTGTCTTAAAAGCAGGCATAATGATGTCTCATGCATTGCTCCATTGTTGAAGTTTGCTATGGTAAGTCAAAGTCATTTGTGCTTCCATATACATTTTGAAGTTGCTTTTTTCTGATGTTATGAAGAATAAATATTATTCCCTTCAATATAAAAATCACTTTGGATAGTGCATACATTTTAACAGTATAAATTCTACCATCCATGGTAATAGAGGTCGAGATAGGTCGAGAGAGAGAGAGAGAGAGAGAGAGAGAGAGAGAGAGAGAGAGAGAGAGATTGAGATTGGCTGGGAGGCTGAGTTTCTTATTGTTTGTAATTATCATCACATCCTTGGTTAAATTTATTCCAGGATTTTTCTAGCTATGGTGAATGAGAGTCTTGTCATGATTTCTTTACCAAAAAGATCATTAATGGTGTGTGAAAACATGATATTTCTTGTGCTGACTCTGTGTCCTTAACTTACTTGCCAATTCTAATAGTCATTTGGTGGACTGTTTGTTTTTCTTTATATTATTTAATAAGTTTTATTTGTTTTTATTGAATTTTGTGTATTTTTATACAGAATATCTCAAAGTATCATAATCATCTTTATACCCCCATTCCCACTGGCCTGCTCCCACAGCCGCCTGACTGGAACCCATATACTCTGTCATCTGTATTAAGGCCCAGTGTGTCAAGTTGGTATCCCCAGATGATCCTCCATGAAAATCCATCCACTGAGGTCTAGTCAGCCTATCTAGAGTCCTTACTTTAGGAAGACCAGCTCTTCCTCACCCAGCAGTAATCAGCTGCCAATGTTTCCTCAGCTAGGACTGGGGTCTGCTGTTCACTTCCCCTGTTCTATGCTGGGTTTTTGTCTGCCTGAGTTTGTGGGACTTGTTTATGCTGACACCATTGTTATAGAATCATATGAGCAGGGTCCCAGGAGCTGTAGGACTCTGTTTCCATATGGTTGTGCACCTCCTCCCTGGTTCTTACTATCTTTCTATCCCCTCTTCCATGATGGTCCTTGAGCCCTGGGTAGGTGAAATTTAATATTGGAGTCCTGTCCATGAACCAGCAATCCACAGACTCTTAATCTCTATGTTTTGGCCATTTGTAACCTTTTGTGTCCTTGTCCCTCTATTGCATGAGGGATCTTCATTAATGAGAATTGATAGAATCATAGTGTCATCTTCATTACTCCTGTTCTGTGTTCTGTGTACCTTAGATGTAGAGGTTGCATTGTACTTGTGTCACTTAGGCCTGGGGAATTCATAGACAATGTCTGTGTGTGACCAGTTGTGGTACTTGGTAATAGTCTCCAACTGGTGCAAAAAAAGCTTCTTTGATGAGTGGTGACTGGGATATTTGTCTGTAAATATAAGGATACATATCTTGCACATAGCAAGAAATTACATTAGTCTAAGGATGTGACAATCTTAGGGTTTTCTCTAAGATCTATTATCTCCCCAGCCATGTGTATTTGGTTATGTTTGCACAACCACACTTGAGTTTCCTCCCATTGAATGGGCTTTCAGTCCAATTAGGTAGCTGTTGATTCCCCCCAAGATAAAAATGCCACTACTGCACCAATGTCATATGCTGTGCTGGCCATTGATGTGGTTATTTGGGCTTGAAGCTGGTGTTGGACCATCGATTGATGTTTTCCCTTGGCACCTCTATAGTGCTTTCCAAAGCTATGAGAGCTAGCCTTTAGAGAAAATGGTTTCAGGTAATTTGCAGCTCTATTGCTCCAAATCCTATGTCTGTGTATGTTCTGTCTTCAGCAGTAGGGTTTTACTTTCACTTTCTGGGAGGCCGTCAAGGGCTGTGGCAATAGCCTATGTAATTTTGGGAGTCTCTTAGACCACCCTGGCCAACAACTCATGCAAGGTTTCTCCTGTCTGGAACTGTTTCTTGTTATACAGCCTTTAGCTTTACACATGGACTCATGTAGAGATACCATGTGTGTAATTTGTCATTAGGTTGTTGGAGTAATATGATTCCCTCTGTTTTTTTTTTAAGCCAGCTAGACATTATTTATCTCTCCTCTCTCTCTCCATGTCTAGCCTTTCCACCATGGTTTCCCCATTTAAAGTGTCCCCATTTCCCCTTTGTTAATACCAGTCTGCTATGGTCCCACCTCTCTTGAGCTCCTTCTTTTCCTTTATCTTCAAGTTTCCTTGTATAACTTTCCCTCCCCCTTCCCATTAAAATAGCCCAATTTTTATCCATTTCTCCCTTAGTAACACCTGTCTCCTACTGTTCTACTCTCTCAGTTTCTTTCATTCCCTTTACCTCCCTGGTTCCTTTTCATTATTCTGACTCCTGCTGGATACATACTCACATATAAGGATTTGGTGCTAGGATCTGCATATGAGAGAACATACGTCGTTTGTTTTTGAGTCTGTGTTACTTCACTTAGTATGACAGTTTCTAGTTCCATCCATTTACCTGCAAATTTCATGATTTCATCTTTCTTTACCATTGAGTAGAACTCCATTATATAAATGTACCACATTTTCATTATTCACTTGTCAGTTGAAGGGCACTTAAGTTGCTTTCATCTCTTAGCTATTGTGAAAAGAGCAGCAACAAACATGTATGTACAAGTGTCTCTGCAGCACGGTAAGTCCTTTGGGTATATGCCAAGGAGTCATGTAACCGGGACAAATGGTAGGTTCATTTTTAGTTTTTTAAGAGTTCTCCACACTGCTTTCCATAGAGTTCACAATCCCACCGGCAGTGGATAAGTGTTACCCTTTCCACACATCCTCTCCAGCATTTAATATCATTTGATCTCTTGATCTTAGCCAGTGTGATTGGGGTAAGATGAAATCTTAAAGTGGTTTTAATTTGCATTTCCCTAATTACTAATGATGTTGTACATCTTTTGAGATGTTTCTTACCATCTTTATTTCTTCTTTTGAGAACCCTCTGTTCAGATCATTACCCCATCTTTTAACTGGGTTACTTGCTTTCTTGATTTTCTTTGGTTTTTTTTTTTTTTAGTTCTTTACATATTCTGGATGTTGACCCTCAGTCAGACATGTCGCTGGTGAAGATTTTCTCCCAGTCTTTTCTCTTCACTTCCTTGGCTGTTTCTTTTGCTGCACAGAAGCTTTTAGTTTAATGAGGTCCCACTTGTTGACTGCTGATCTTAATTCCTGAGCAACTTCTGTCCGATTTAGAAAATCCTTTCCTACACCTATATCTTGTAAGTTACTGCCAATAGTTTCTTCTAAGTTTCAGGGTTTCCAGTTTCACATTGAGGTCTTTGATCCATTTGAAGCTGACTTTAGTGCAGGGAGAAAGATAACGGTCTATTTTCATTCTTTACAACTGGAGATCCAGTTTTGCCAGCACAATTTGCTAGAGATGTTGTCTTTCCTCCAGTGAATGTCCTTGGCCCCTTTATAAAATATCAGGTGGCTGAAATTGCACATACTCAAATTTGGGTCTTGAATTTTGTTCCCTTGATCTACGGGTCTATTATTGTTCCACTACCATACTGTTTTTAATCATTATAGCTTTGTAATATAGTTTGACATCTGGTATACTAATCCAGGTTCTATTGTGCTTTCATATGAATTTTATGAATGTCTTTTCTAATTCTGTGAAGAATGTCATGGGGATTTTGGTTGGCATTGCATTAAATCTACAAATGACTTTTGGTTAAATTGGCAGTTTCACAATATTAATTCTTCTAATCCATGCACATGGGAGATCCTTCCATCTTCTGGTGTCTTCCTCAATCTCTTTTTTAAAGATTTAAAATTTTCATTGTAAAGGTCTTTAATGTCTTTTATCAAGTTTATTCTAAGATTTTTTTGAAGTTATTGTGAGTGGGAGGGTTTCCATGTACTCTTTCTCCAACTGCTTATAATTGGTATATAGAAAGGCTATTGATTTTTGTAGATTAATTTCATACCCTGCAACTTTACTAAAAGTGTCAATTATTTCTAAGAGTTTTCTGGTGGAATTTTGGCATCTCTTAGATATAATATATCATCTTCAAAAAGGGATAATTTGACTTCTTCTTTCCCAAATAGTACTCCTTTAATTTCCTTCTCTTGTCTTATTGCTTTAGCAAGAGTGTCAAGCACTATATTAAAAAGGAGTGGAAATAGTGGACGTCCTTGTCTGGTTCCTGATTTTAATGGGAATGCTTCCAGTTTTTCTCCATTTAGAATTAGGTTGGCTGTGGGTTTATTGTATATAGCTCTAATTATGCTGAGGTATGTTCCCTCCGGTTCAATTTCCTCTAGGACTTTGAATATAAATGCATGTTGAATTCAAAGGCCTTCTCTGCGTATATTGGGATGATGATGTGAGTTTTGTCTTTGAATCCATTTATATGATTTATGATGTTTGTTGACTTGCATATATTGAACCATCCCTGCATCTCTGGAATAAAGCTGACTTAATCATGGTGGATGATCTTTTAGATGCGTGTCTGTATGCATTTTGCAAGTATTTTGTTGAGAACTTTTTCATCTATGTTCATCAAGGATATGAGTGTGTAGTTTTCTTTTTTGGTTGTATCTTTTATCTGGTTTGGTATTAGAGTGATGCTGGCCTCATAGAAGGAATTTGGAAGTTCTCCTTCTGTTTCTTTTTTTAAAAATTAAGTAGTATTGGGTATAGATCATCTTTAAACATTTGGTAGAGTATTGCTGTGAAGCCATCTGGGCCTGGGCTTTTATTAGCTGGGGTTTTATATTACTGTTTCAATTCCCTTATAAGTTTTGGGTCTGTTTAAGCTGTTGATCTCTTCCTGGTTAACTTTGGTGATTCCCATGATTTTAGATACACATCCATTTCTTTTAGGTTTTCAAATTTAATAGCATATAGGTTTTTAAAGTATTGCCTAATAATGTTCTGGATTTTTTTGTTGTCTATTGTGATGTTTTCCAATTCATCTTTGATTTTGTTGATTTGGAGTTGTTCTTTCTTTCTTTGTTTTGGTTAACTGGGCTAAGGGTCTGTCTATCTTGTTTATCTTTTCAAAGAACTACTCTTAGGTTTGTTGATTCTTTGTATGTTTTTTTTATTTCTATTTCATTAATTTCTGCTCTGATTTTTGTTATTTCTTCTTGTCTGATGGGTTGGGTTTAATTTGTTGTTACCTTTCAAGTGTCTTGAGTTACAACGTTAAGTCATTTATTTGTGTTCTTTCTGATTTTCTAATATAGGTACTTAGAGCTATAAACTTTCCTCTAGGACTGCTTTCAAAATGTCCCAGAGGTTTTGATGTGTTGTATTGTCCTTTTGATTTATTTCCAGGAACATTTTTCTTTCTTAATTTCTCCTTTGACCCATTCCTTATTCAGGAGTGTGTTGTTTAATCTCCGTGAGCTCATGTAGTTACTAGGGTTTCTTCAGTCTTGATTTTAAGCTTCACTGCACTGTGGTCTGATGGAATGCATGGAATTGTTTCAATTTTTGTCTTTGTTGAGGCTTGTTTTGTGCCCCAGTATGCAGTCAGTTTTGGAGAGAGTTTCATGCGGTGCTGAATAGAACATATATCCTTTGGTACTTGGGTGGAATATTTGAAATATGTCTGTCAGGCCCATTTAATGTATGGTATTACTTAGTTCAGACATCTCTCTGTTTATTCTTTGTCCCATTGACCTGTCTACTGGAGACAGTGGGGTATTGAAGTCCCCTACTATTAGTGTGTTGGGATTGATCTGTGTCTTAAAGTCCTGTAGTATTGTTTTTATGAAATTGGGTGCACCAGAATTTGGTGCATATATGTTCATGATTATAATATCTTCTTGTCAATTGTTCCTTTGGTCAAAATGAAATGGCCCTCTTTATTTTTCTGATTGGCTTTAGTTTGAAGTCTGTTTTGTCAGATATTAGAATTGCAACTCCTGTTTTCCTCTGAGTACCATTTGTTTACAATATTTTTTTTCATTCTTTCACCTCAAGATAGTACCTGTCCTTGAGGGTGAGATGGGTTTCTTGCAGACAACAAAACGATGGATTTTGTTTCTTTTTATTTTCGTTACATTTTATTTATTTATTTATTTATTCATTTATTTTAAAAATAATTTATGGAGAATTTCATACAGGCATATAAGCATATAGGTATTCTGATCAAATCCATGCCCACTCCCTCCCCATCCAACTCCTCCCATATCTCCCCATCACTTTTTTCTGATAACTTCATGTACTCTTTCCTCTTTTTGCTACTCTAACATTCCCCTCTCTGAAGAGGTAATCCTAAAATCTTTTAAGGACTAGACAAAAGCTCCCAAATACTTTTGACATTTTTAGCCTTTGGTACAAAGAAACTGGCTACTTTTCTTTGGAGTCTTTTCACACTAACTACCTAGCTAATTCCTACCTCTTATTCTTTTGTTTATTTTCCTTTTATGCATATGCATGTATTGCCTGCACATAGGTAAGTGCACCTGTGTCATACAATACCTGAGGAGGACAGAAGAGGCTGTCGGATCCCCTGGAACTGGAGTTACGGACAGTTGTTAGCTGCCATGTGGGTTCTGGGATTTGAACCCAAGTCTTCTGCAAGAACAGCCAGTGTTATTAACTACTGAGCCATCTCTCCAGCCCCCTTACCTCCTATTCTTATCACACCATCCTCTGAAGGTGGTTACCCAACCTGGGGATAGTAAATCAGGACACAGACCACCCTGGCTTCTTCCATGCTGAACAGGGATGCAGGGTGAGTCAATTAGGGTACCCCTTCAGTAGGTTTATCTAAAAGACTCCCAAATTGCATAACTCTTATCTGTAGGAGGGAAAGAATGACCTTGACTCGTGCCTAGGAGATGTGAAGGAGAAGTAAAGTCAAGAGTAATTAGCATTACAAGTTCTAGACAGGGAACTAGAAAAAAAGTCAGAACAGGGAAAATTTCAAATGCTCATATGAAAGCCCATTGGAATTTCTTGATGAGAGCTTCCAAAAGCATCTCTCTATTGGGTTCCTCCTCATTTTTCTTTTGTCTGCCAAGGCTAGACTCTAGAGTGATGGATTCAGGATTTGCTTTCAGCCATTTTGATAGTTGTTGGAATGGTTAGAATCAGTGTCAGTTCTCTCTCAAAGGCTTATAGATAGGGGAAGAAAACAAATTTGGCCATCATTTTAGAACAAGAACAATAGCAGGTTGTCTCCCTTAGCTACAGGTGGGCACTACAGTAATGCAGACCAAGATTTGAAGTCTTACATCTGAGCAGCACTTTCGGATTTAGAACAAAATCATCAATGAGAAATATTTGTCTAAATAACTTTTTATATGGACTTAAGCCTAATGTCTGAAAAGTGTAATCCCTTGAACTCTTACAGAAATATGCTGATCACTTTAGTCTTTGGTTATAATTTCCTTTTGGGTGTTTAAGACCATAAAGTTGGCACAAATAAACCAATTTATTTTTACACTTAAGGTTGTTTGAGGATTTATATTCTTCAGGGGGTCACATGGGCTTGGGAGGAGCTCCTGGCTCCTTTTTTTTTTTTTACCAGTTCCACATATGTGATGATAAGTCAAAGGTCCTGCTTGATGATGGCTGGCTTCACTTGGAAGCATGGAGGAAATATTTCCTCTGAGTTGGCCCTCTTCCTTGTAGACTGGACACTGGTTCAAGTCCATCTGGTGGGTCTCCATGGCCTCCCTGAACAAGAGGACAGGTGGCTCACCACAGTTACAGGACATTAAGAGATGTTCCACAGTCCCCTGGAACTTAGTTGACCTTGGAGGGCAAGAGGCAAAAAATTTCCTTTAAGTCCCTCTGACCAGATTAGTATAGGCCTCAAAGTATGGCTGTTAAACATCCAATAAGGTTAGTTCCACCAGTCTGGTACTTTTCATTACCATGTGCTATGTAGATAAAGCTTGGGTTAAAAAACTAATTGTTCTCAGATAAACCTTGACTAGATATATATTTCATTCCTTAAACTATTTGACTAAAGTATGACCTTAGAAATTTTAAGATTATGTGTATATTATTTTTGTCCCATCCTTTATATATCATAACAAACCTATGTAGACCTTCATCACTTGCTTAGGCTTTCTCATTTTTTCTATTTTGGAAAATATCTCCCTTCCCATATCCTTTTTAACATCTTTTACATTCTCATTTTCTTTTTTAATAGTTATGAGACATAATAACATTAACAAATTTTCCATCTGCTTTGAGACACCATGTGTGATTGGGGCCAAATTACATACAATTGGCTGGAAAGAGTGGCTGGAGACTCCAGTGAGGGTCCAGTTACCCTTCTTTCCCCTCCTTTAATGAAGGAGAATAGCCGTCAATAAGCCCAATTGTGACAATGTTTAGAGATCAGGCACAGCTGAAGTCGTGATGACGGTAGTTATTTCATGCAGTAGAGACTGCTTACAGCACCATCTTATTAAAAGGACATGGAATTTAAGCCAGTTGTGGTGGTGCACGCCTTTAATCCCAGCACTAGGGAGGCAGAGGCTGGCAGATCTCTGTGAGCTTGAGGCCAGCCTGTTCTCCATTAGCAAATCCAGGCCAACTGTGGCTAGAATTCAAAAGCATTTGGTGCTAGGATCCAAAAGTGAGGGAGAACATAAGTCTTTTATTTTTTGAGTCTGTGTTACTTCACTTAGTATAACAGTTTCTAGACCCATCCATTTACCTGAAAATTTCATTATTTCGTCTTTCTTTACTGCTGAATGGAACGCCATTGTGTAAATGTACCATATTTTCATTAACCACTCGTCAGTTGAGGGGCACTTAGGTTGCTTCCATCTCTTAGCTACTGTGAAAAGAGCAGCAACAAACATGGTTGTACAAGTGGCTCTACAATAGGACAAGTCCTTTGGGTATATGCCAATGAGTGGTATAACCGGGTCATATGGTAGGTTCATTTTTACTTTTTTAGGAGTTCTCCACACTGTTTTCCATAGGAGTTGCACAAGTTTGCAATTCCACCAGCAGTGGATGAGTGTTCCCCTTTCTCCACATCTTCAGCAGTATGTGGTATCATTTATTCTCTTGATCCTAGTGAGTCTGGTTGGGGCAAGGTGATACCTTAGGGTGGTTTTAATTTGCATTTCCCTAATTACTAATGATATTGAACACTTTTTGAGATGTTTCTTAGCCACCTTTATTTCCTCTTTTGAGAACTCTCTGTTTAGATCTTTAGCCCATTTTTTAATTGGGTTACTTCTTGTCCTGATTCTCTGTTTTTTGAGTTTGTCATATATTCGAGATAGATATTAAACCTCCGTTGGATGTGTCGCTGGAAGATTTCCTCCCATTCTGTGGGGTTTCTGTTCACTTTTTAAATTGTTTCTTTTGTTGTACAGAAGCTTTTAGTTTAATGAGGTTCCACTTGTTGATTGCTGACCTTAATTCCCGAGCAACTGCTGTCTGATTTAGAAAATCCTTTCCTACACCTATATCTTGTAGGTTACTGCCAATATTTTCACTGCCAATATTTTCTTCTAATAGTTTCAGGGTTTCCAGTTTCACATTGAGGTCTTTGATCCATTTGGAGTTGCCTTTTGTGCAAGGTGAAAGATAAGGATCTATTTTCATTCTTTTACAGGTGGAGATACAGTTTTGTCAGCACCATTTGTTGAAGATGCTGTCTTCATTGTGTATTCTTGGCAGCTTTGTCAAATATCAGGTTTCTGAAATTGCATGTACTTGGGTTTGGGTCTTCAATGATGTTCCATTAATCTATGTGTCTATTTTGTGCCAGTACCATGCATTTTTATGACTATAGCTCTGTAGTATACTTTGAGATCTGGTATAGCAATTCCCCCAGTGCTGCTCTTTGTGCTCAGGGTTGCTTTGGCTATCCGGGGTCTTTTGTGCTTCCATAAGAATTTAAGGATTTTTTTTTCTAATTCTGTGAAGGATGTCATGGGGATTTTGTTTGGGATTGCATTGTATCTGTAAATGGCTTTTGGTAGAATGGCCATTTTCACAATATTTATTTCTCCAATCCATGAGCATGGGAGGACCTTGCTGGTATCTTCCTCCATCTCTTTTTTTAATGATTTAAAATTTTCATTGTAGAGATCTTTGGTGGTTTTGGTCAGATTTATTCCAAGATATTTTATTTTTTTTGTAGCAATTGTGAATGGGAGCATATTTCCCTGTACTCTTTTTCCAATTGCTTGTTATTGGGATGTAGAAAGGCTACTGATTTTTGTAGGTTGATTTTATAACCTGCCACTATACTGAAAGTGTTGATCAGTTCTAGGTGTTTTCTGGTAGAACTTTTGGGATCTCTTAGATATAGTATCATATCATTTGCAAAAAGTGATAGTTTGACCTTGTCTTTTCCAATTTAGTACTCCTGTAATTTCCTTCTTCTGTCTTATTGCTCTAGCAAGAGTTTCAAGCACTATTTTGAAAAGGAGTGGAGATAGCGGACATCCTTGTCTAGTTCCTGATTTCAATGGGAATGCTTATAGTTTTTCTCCATTTAGAATGATGTTGGCTGTAGGTTTATTGTATATAGCTTTAATTACGTTGATGTATGTTCCCTCCAGTCCAATACCCTCTAGGACTTTGAACATAAATGCATGCTGAATTTTGTCAAAAGCCTTTTCTGCATCTATTGAGATGACAATATGGTTTATGTCTTTGAGTCCATTTATATGATTAATGACGTTGTTGACTTGCATATAATGAACCATCCATGCACCTCTCTGGAATAAAGCCTACTCGATCATGGTGAATGATCTTTTTGATGTGTGTCTGTATATGGTTTGCAAGTATTTTGTTGAGAATTTTTGCATCTATGTTCATTAAGGATATAGGTCTATAGTTTTCTTTTTTTGGTTGTGTCTTTATCCAGTTTGGGTATCAGAGTGATGCTGGCTTCATAGAAGGAATTTGGGAGTTCTCCCTCTGTTTCTATCTTTTTGAATAATTTAAGTAGTATTGGTTGGAGGTCTTCTTATATGTCTGGTAGAATTCAGCTGTAAATCCATCTGGGCCTGGGCGTTTTTTAGTTGGGAGGCTTTGTATTACTGTTTTGATTTCCTTATGTTATGGGTCTGTTTGAACTGTTGATCGTTTCTTGGTTTAACTTTGGTGGTTCCCAGGCTTTTAGATATCCATCCATTTCTTTTAGACTTTCAAATTTAGTACAGCATAGGTTTTTAAAATATTCCTTTATAATGGTCTGTATCTTTTGGGTGTCTGTTGTGATGTTACCCTTTCCTCTCTGATTTTGTTGATTTGGATTTTCTCTTTCTTTCTTTAGGTTACCTGGGCTAGGGGTCTGTCTATCTTGTTTAGCTTTTCAAAGAACCAGCTCTTAGATTCATTGATTCTTTGTATTGTTTTCTTTGTTTCTATTTCATTAATTTCTGCTCTGATTTTTGTTATTTCTTCTCTTCTGCTGGGTTTGGGTTTCATTTGTTCTTGCCTTTCCAGGGTCTTGAGTTGCAGTGTTATGTCATTTATTTGGGCTCTTTCTAATTTTTTAAGGTAGGCACTTAGACCTTTTAACTTCCCTCTTAGGACTGCTTTTAAAGTGCCCCAGAGGTTGTGTTGTGTTGTATTGTCCTTTTTGTTGAATTCCAGAAATTCTTTTATTTCTTTCTTAATTTCTCTTTTGACCCACTCATTGTTTAGGAATGTGTTGTTTAATTGCCATGAATTTGTGTAGTGACTAGGGCTTAGTCCAGTGTTGATTTTGAGCTTTATTGCATTGTGGTCTGATAGAATGCATGGAATTATTTCAAATTTTTGTGTTTGTTGAAGTTTGTTTTGTGGCCCAGTATGTGGTCAGTGTTTGAAAAAGTTCCATAGGGTGCTAAGTAGAAAGTCTATTCTCTGGTGCTTGGGTGGAATATTCAAAAGATGTCTGTTAGGTCCATTTGATGTATGGTATCATTTAATTCAGGTATCTCTCTGTTTATTCTTTGTCCAGTTGACCTGTCTAAAGGAGACAGTGGGGTATTGAAGTCCCCTACTGTTACTGAGTTGGGGTTAATCTGTGTCTTAAAGTCCTGTAGTGTTGTTTTTATGAATTTGGATTCATCAGTTTTTAAGTGCATATATGTTAAGGATTGTAATATCTTTTTGGTCAATTGTTCCTTTGATCAGAATGAAGTGACCCTCCTTGTCTCTTCTGATTAGTTTTACTTTGAAGTCTGTTTTTTCAGATATTAGAATTGCAACCCCTGCTTGTTTCTAAGTGCCATTTTCTTGGAATATTGTTTTCTGTCTTTTCACCTTAAGGTAGTCCCTATCCTTGAAGGTGAAATGGGTTTCTTGCAGACAGCAAAAAGATGGATTTTGTTTCTTAATCCATTCACTTAGCCTGTGTCTTTTGACTGGGAAGTTCAGTCCATTGATATTTAAGGTTATTATTGAAAGATGTGTATTGGTTGCCATCATTTTGATTGCTGTTTGTGTTCTTTGCTAATTTTGTGTTTCCTCAACTATACCTTTATTTTCTTTTGTTGCCTCTGGAGTATAGTTGTTCCTTTCTCCACTCTTTGTATTGCTTCAATTATTCTTTGAAAGACTGGTTTCATGGATATGTATCTTTCAGGCTATTCATATCATTGAAGATTTTTCTTTCCCCCTCAACTATAATAGACATTTTTGCTGGGTAAAGCATTCTGGGCTGGCACCTATTGTCATTGAGAACTGGAAATACCTCGGTCCAGGCTCTTCTGGCTTTCATAGTTTGCATTCATAAGTCAGCTGTAATTCTGATGGGCTTTCCTTTATATGTGACTTGTTGATTTTCTTTTGCTGATTTCAGTATTCTCTCTTTGTTCTGTACATTTAGTGTTTTTTTTTTTTTTTTGGAATTGACTTTTCTGCAGGGTGAAAGATAGGGGTTTACATTTAGTGTTTTTACAATATGTTATGGGGAGTTTCTTTTCTGATCCTGTCTATTTGGTGTTCTACATGCTTCCTATATTTGTATCGGGATGTCTTTCCTTAATTTCAGGAAATTCTCTTCTACAATCCTGCTTAAGATCTGGTCAGTACTTTAACTTGAACTTCTTCTCCTTCCTGTATGCCCATGATATGTAGATTTGGTTTTTTCACGGTGTCACACATCTCTTGCATATTCCATTCCTGTGGTGTTTTTTTTTTTTTTTAATTTTTCATAATCTTTGCTTGAGTGGGCCAATGCTTCAACTTTATTTTCCAGTGTTGACATTCCAGTTTCCATTTCATTCATTCTAGTAATGAGTC
>NW_008359444.1:1991751-2057008 GCF_000622305.1 Nannospalax galili
GAGTATTCTTCAATATTTCTAGCTCTTTTCTGAATTCATTCAGAAGTTTATCCCTATCTTCTTTTAGCTCTTTGATTTATTTGTTTGTGTGTTCTTTAAATTCATTGAATTCCTTGATTGTGTTTATGATTGTTCTTTTAAATTCGGTGTGTGGGTTATCTCTAGGGGGTTCTCTTTGTAGAACTCTTCTACAGGACTGGTGGAGTTTGGTGAGGACATAGTGTTTCGGTTTTCCATTTTATTATTCTTTCGTTGTGATTTTGGCATGTCAATTTCTTTTTTTGTGATTCTGTTATGAGAATTATGTTGAAGTATGCTTCTGTTTGTATTATTGGTGTGCCTTGGTCCTTTTCTTATTGGTTTTGTAAAGCTGGTTGATCCAGGTTTCAGTTTCTCTCGGGTTTTATTTTGGAGGAAACTGATGGCTTCAGATCAGCTACTCAGGAGCACACACAAAAGCCCAAGTCAGGTTCCAGTCAGGTACACTCAGGCTTCCTTTTAAGGTTTTGACCCCTACTAGCGGGACCTGAGAGAAAAATTTGGTAAGTTCCTAATGGGCGAGTGGACAAATTTTGGGACTCTCAGTCAGTTTGCTGAGTTCTCAGCCCCTGTGCCAGAGGAGGCCAGAACAGGCACTCTCTGGTGATCTGCTAAGATCACAGTACACAGATGGAGGTCAGAACTCATCCTCTCAGGCTGTCTGCTAAGACCTAAGCCTTTATCAAAGCCAGGTCTGCCCCCAGGGCCTTGGGAAGGGGTCTCACACCATCCCAGTTAGGGAGTTGGGTAAAGTACCATTAGGGGAAGCTCACCACCATGTGGAAGCTCCATCCAGGTGCTCTCAGGCAGTCCCCTGAGTTCTCAGCCCCAGAACAGGCACTCTCTGGAGGTCTGCTTAGATCACAGTACTGGAATTTGTTTCTCAATCCATTCAAGTAGCCTGTGTCTTTTGACTGGGGAGTTCAGTTCATTGATATTTAAATTATTATTGAAAGATGTTTATTGATTCCTGTCATTTTAATTTCTGTTTTCATGCTTGGTCTAACTGCATTTCCATAGTTATACCTTTATTTAGTTTCTTTCTCTTACCCCTTGGGTATAGTCATTCCTTTCTTCAGCTCTTAGTATTGCTTCAAGAATTCTTGAAGGCTGGTTTTGTGGACATGAATTCTTTCAGCCTATTTATGTCTTTGAAGATTCTTCTCTCCTCTTCAACTATAATAGACATCTTTCCTGGGTTAAATATTCTGGATTGGTATCTGTAGTCATTTAGACCCAGGAGCCAGGCTCTTCTGGCTTTCATAATTTGTACTGAAAAGTCAGCTATAATTCTGATGGGTTTTCTTTTATATGTAACTTGTTTTTCTTTTGAAACTTTCAGTTTTCTCTGTTTATTCTGTATGGTAGTATTTTTACTATGATATGCCATGAGGAGTTTCTTTTCTGGTCCTGTCTATTTGGTGTTCTATGTGCTTCTTGTATTTGTACGGGCATGTCTTTCTTTAATTTTGTGAAATTTTCTTTTACAATCCTGTTGAAGATCTATTGATACCATTATCATGAGATTCATCTTCCTCTAAGCCAATGATGCATAAATTTGGTCTTTTCATAGTGTCCCACATTTCCTTCATACTCCATTCCTGTGTTTTCTTAAATTTTTCATAATCTTTGCTTGAGAAGTCCAATTCATCAACTTTATCGTCCAATCTTGATATTTTGTTTTCCATTTCATTCATTCTATTGGTGAGGCTTTCTCCTATCATATCTAATTGGCTTATTGACTGTTTTACTTCCTTCTTCATTTCAGCCTGAGTTTTCTTCAATATTTCTAACTCATGAATTCATTCAGAAGTTTATTCTTATCTTCTTTTAGGTCTTTGATTTGTTTGTGTGTTCTTTAAATTCATTGAATTCTTTGATCATGTTTATATTTGTTCTTTTGAATTCTGTGTCCTGGGTTATTTCTAGGGGTTCTCATTGTAGAACTCTTCTATGGATCTGTTGGTGCTTGGTGGGGACATATTATTGGGGTTTTCATGTTATTATTTTTTTGTGGATGTGGATTTTTTTTTGCATGTGGATTTCTTTTGTTCTTTGTGATTCTGGTGTGAGAATCAAGCCTTCCTTTGTTGAGTTTAAGTCTGTTTCAGTTTGTATACTTGTGTGTCTCTGTTATTTTGTTATTGGGTATGAAAAGCTGGTTGGTCTAGGCTTCAGGTTCTCTCTTGATTTTATATTAGAGGGGCCAGATGGCTCTAGCCCAGCTGCTCAGGAGTTTCCGCAGAGGCCCAAGTCAGATGAGGATCAGATGCTCTCTGGCTTCTTCTTAAGGTCTGGCCCCCTCTAATCAGCAGGCACAATACAATTTGAGGAGCCTGTTAGGTGGAAGTTGGATTCAGGTGATCACAGGCAGTCTGCAAATATCTGGGTCCCTACTAGAGGGTAGAGAAGACTAATGCTGCACCAGTGTCAGGGGCTGTAGGTGGTACTAATGTAGGGGGATGGACAAGGCACAATTTGGAAAACTTACTGCCTTGCAGAGTTAAAAGATATGGGATGCTAAGAGCAAAAGTGGGCCTGTGCTCAGGGGTAGAAGAACAGAATGTGGGGTCCTGGACATTGTAGTTGCTCAGGTTGTAGGGGAGTCAAGGCTCTGTGGGTAGGATTGGACTTTCCAGGGAAGAAGGTTGGTCTAGGGAATGAATTCAAGGCAAGTTTGGATTGTGGACAGCCAGGATAGAAGGCTAGTCTTAGGTGTGCAAAGGAAGGTTGTGGCTGGGGACAGCCTACAGAGGCTGTAAGAAACTAGAGTGAAGGACTGAACTGGTCTGGGTGCAGGGGATCAGGATGCAGTGGGTGAATCTGGTCTGAAAGGGTAGTCCAGAAATCTGGGTTGCTAAGAGTAGAAGCAGGCCTGTGCCCAAGCCTAGAAGGAGAGCAGGATTTGGGGGATGGGAGATTGAATTTGTTCAGGTTGTGGGAGTCAAGGCACAGTGGGAGGGCTCAAACTTACTAGGGAAGAAGGCTGGTCTCAGAAATCCCAGGCAGGTTGGAGATGGAGACAGCAAGGATAGGAAGCTGTTCTCAGGAGTCCCAGGGCTGGTTGGGGGTGGGGATAGCCTGTGGAGGCTCTAAACATCTAGACTGAAGAACTGAACTAGTCTGGGTACAGGGGATCAGGATGCAGTGAGTGAATCTGGACTGGGAGGGTAGTCCAGAGATCTGGGTTGCTGAGAACAGAAGGGGCCTGTGCCCAAGGCTCATAATATTTGTTTATGTTCAGTGTTATTAGTATCAGTCTCTTCTGTAATTTTGTTATTTTTTTCTATTAGTTGTGAATATCTTTTATTATTTTCTTCCTCTTGCCATTCACCTTTGTGGTTTGACAGTACTGTATTGGCTTGATTCTTCTTACTTTCTTTTGAGTATCTGTCATTAAGTATATTTTATATTTTTGTGTTTTCGTGCTAGAGTATGTTTTGCTCATTTTTGATGCAGGACTCCCTTGAAAATATTTTATAGGCTTCCCTGACAGTCATGAGTTCTTTCAGTTTTGCTTGTGTTGGAAACTCTGTGTCTCCTTCTGAAGGACATATGGCTGAGCACACTCTTTGTTAGATTGTTCTCTCTTAATCCAACTGACTTCCCTTAAATGTGGCTTGGTCATTTTTGACCAAGTCTTGGGATTTTGATAGCTTAACTATGAGGCGCCTGGTGAAGAGCTTTTTTTATTGTGTCTACCTGGGGTCTTACCAACCTCTTGTTCCTGGCTGTCCATCTCTTCCAAAATCAAAGTATTTATAGGGATTATTTCATTTAGTAGGTTTTCTATGACTTTCCCCTCATTTTAAAGTCTTAACATTTGAAAATTTCTTCATTTAGTGGTATCCTATATGTCTTTTTTTTCTGCTTTTTCTTCTAACAGCCACTCTAAAGCTGACAGTGATGTAAGGAAAAACACAAGTCTGTCTTATGCACATGTCTCTGCTTGATGTCTGGGCAGGCCTAGAAGTTCTATGTGGGGCTTGTGGCCTGAGAATAAGGCCAATTATTTCTTTTTGGTGCTAGGTCTCACTTGAGCAGACCTGCCTTTGAGCTCCAAGGTAAAGTCTGTGCTAACTTTCCTGTCTGCTCCCTGGTTGGTGCAATAGATTTCTATATTGTTTAGACCTGAGAAGGGAAGGGGCCAGGGCACAGTAGTTAGGGGAAAGGGAATAATGATGAAGACAGTCCCTTGGATGTGATTCTAGTATGTGTTGCCTTTGAGTATTGGCTCAGAATCATGATCATATGGCTCTGATCAGCATTGAATTTCAGTCATGCAGGGTTGGTACCGAGTCCAAGTTTAAGAGCCGGCTTAACTTCTCTCCCTCTCTCAAGCAAAAGTTGTCTCTCTGTCCATGAGGAGTTTTTCCCTCTCTGCCTTATTCATTCTACCATGTTTTATATTGTACTAAAATCCACGGTCTCTCAACAGCTTCTTTACTTCTTGTTAAGGTTAGTTGGTGTACAAACAACTTTTGGAATTTGTGCATTTGTGGTAGACCATCGTTGGTGGATCTTAGTTCCAATTCATTAAATCATTTTTTATGCTAAATGGACTTTTCACTCCTGGGATAAAACCTTTATGAATCAAGAAAGTTATTTTCATATTGTTGAATGTTTTGGGCAACTTTTCATTAGTAGTTTTATAATTTTCCAGACTAGTATCAATTTTGAAAACTTTCTAAATGATCAGTATGCAAACATGATTATTTTCTCTGGGGTTTGTTTTCTGTTTTATTGCTTTCTGCTTTTACCCTATTTCCTTTTACTACTTTGTATTTAATTGTTTTGTTCCTTAATGATTTAAAGCCTTTCTTTTCTTCTAATATAGTTTTTTTGATAGAGATCAGATCTATACATCTGTTTCTAAGTATTTCTTTATGTAGACCACTGTTTGAAATGATGTGATTTTTTAAAAAATCATTCAATTATTAAATATATTTCATCATTTCTTCTTAAATGTGTTGCTTGGGAATCTATTACTTGCTTTCAAATGTAGTTATAGATTTATGGATATGCTATTGTAATGAGGATAATTATATTACATAAAAAATAGTTTTTTGACAGATTTTAATAATTTTTAGAACTTTTCCTCCAGATTAGTCTATGGTTCATATTGATTAAAACTCTCTCTGAACTGAGGCAGGTGCATCCTGTGGTTAGAAGTTAATATCACTCCTGAATTGTCAGTACTTTCCATAATATTAGAAGGGTGTTTCACAGTTTTAGGTAAGGTTGAATTACAAAGTCAGCTCCAGAAAACACCAAGACCATTAGAGGAATTCATTATTGCAATTCTGTTTATGTGGAGCCACTTGTAGTGCCAACGTATATATTAGACAAGATTCTCTAGAGAAATAGAATCAAGAGTGTACACATCATACATGCATACCTACATACATATACATATATATGTACATGCAAATGATAGCATTGGTGCATAGACTAAATATGATACATAATTATCTCCAGTTTGAGATGGGGGCAGCTATAATCTTTAACTAACTCAAAATTTATTATTGAGCTGGGGAGAAAATAGGTTGTGAGCCCAATTATGGAAAAGTTGTATCAGACAAAATTTAATAGAAAGAAAATGGTGTGTTTAAGGTTGGTGTAGGGTAAAGTGGGAAAGTCTTGAGTTTCACTGTATTCAGTAGGGCTGGGAGCAACTTCACTGACTAATATGTCATGGATGTGCTCTGTCATGAAGGATAAGAGCCTTTTACTTTGGGCACTGAAAGCAAAGGCTATTTTCACATAAGTAACAGTGCCATGAATTGGCATGTACAAGTTTATAGATGGGGGAGAGTGTGTTCACAGATGAACTTGTGGAGGAACCTTATGGTAGTTTGAATGAGCATGTCCCCCATAGGTTCCAAGTATTTGGACATTTTCCCCCCAGCTGGTGGTGCTGTCTTGGGAGACATTAGGAGGTGTGGCAATGCTGGAGGAAGCACATGACGGGATGGGTTTTGAGAGTTCTTAAACCTTGTGAGATTTCTAATCTCTCTCTGTTTCCTGTGCCTGCTTGAAGATGTGAGTGCTTAGCTTTCTGTTCCAGCCACCATGCTTCCCCACCATGACAGACTCTGATCCCTCTGGAACTGTAAGTTCAAATGAACTCTTTCTCCTATAAGTTCCCTTGATAACAGTGTTTTATCACAGCGATAGAAAAGTAACCAATACAAACCTACATGAAAGGCCACTGGGTGATTTTAGATGGGCCTTCCATCTGAAAGAGCTTGGCTTACTAGAGAATTTAGGATAATGACAGTAAATTTGAACTAGGGGACAGAGGGTCAGTTATATTAAGGTGCTCACTCTGGATTAAGTGGGTTCTGAAGGTAGAAAATGGGACATATTGGAAATGACAAGAAGCCAGAAATGATGGATACACAAAATGGGAACATATGTTTGGAAAGCTATAGTTTTAGGCTTTGAGGACTAGTTGAATGAGAGAGGTAAGAGGATGTGGAACACCATCCTTGGTTCATGGAACAGATATTTACTGAGGGTCTCTCATGGGTATAGGCTAACAATGAGTCAGAGAGATGGAGCTGTGCTCCACAGAGCCAGCATCTTGAAACACCTGGGGGCTGAGTGTGAGCTTTGCTGCAAGATGATTAAAATCACACAGGAACACACTAGATAACAGCAAAAACTTCAATTGTAAATGTGTTGAATCTGATGCACCTGGTTCATGGAGACAGAAAATCCATAGAAGTATTTTGGGTTCACCAGCATGTATTTTTTAAACTGATTTTTTTGTGAATTTCATACAATATATTTTGATCATATTTAGAACCACCCCCCATCTGAACCCCTCTCATAGCACCTTACCCCCTCTGCCAGATTTCATGTACTCTGTCATATATATTAAGGTCAAATGACTCAAGTTTGTGTCTCCAAATGATCTTCAGTATGTGTCCATCTGCTAGACCCTGGTTAACCTATCTAATGTCACACCCTTAAAGAAAACCAACTCTCCCTCAACTAGTAGTTATCAGTTACTCACTTCCCTACTTCTATGCTGGGGTTTTGTCTGGCTTGAGCTTGGAAGGGTTTTGTGCATGATGTTACTATTGCTATGGTCTGAGAGCCTTGAGTGGCAGATATATGTGTCCTACCCAGGGACATGCACTCTGTAATCTCTTATTCTCTGCACTTTGGCCAGTTGTGACTTTCCGGGTTAGTTGCCATAACTTGTATGAGGAAGCATCACTGTTAAGAATTGAGAGATACATTAATATTCTTTCTTCCTCCTGCTCCATTATGTTCCCTGAGCCTTAGGTGTAGAGGTTGTATTGTAGATGTGTCACATAGGGCTAGGTACCTCACAGACATTTATTTTCTGCATTTGACTCATTGTAGAACTTTGTAATAGTCTCCATCTGTTGCAAAAAGAAACTTTTTGGATGACTGCTGAGAGATACACCTATCAGTAAATATAAGGATAAACATTTAGAATATAGTAAGAAATTATGCTGGTCTAGGGATTTGACAAAAGTGGATTTTTCTGCAGGATCTATGATCTCCACCCATGTGTATTTGGCTGTGTTTACAGTACCACAAATGAGTTCCCTACTGCTGAATAGGCTTAAGTCCAAATAGACAGGTGTTAATTACCCCCAAGATAAAAGTGTCACTACGGGGGGCTGGAGAGATGGCTCAGTGGTTAAGAACACCGGTTGTTCTTGCAGAAGATCCGTGTTTGAATCCCAGCACCCACATGACAGCTAAGAACTGTCCATAACTCCAGTCCCAGGGGATCCCACAGCCTCTTCTGACCTCCGTGGGCATTGCACAACATGGATGCACTTACCTACATGCAGGAAATACACGCATACACATAAAACAAAAATAATAAATAAATTTTTTTAAAGTGTCACTACTGCACCAGCAGAGATTATTTACTGGGCTGGTCATTGTTATAGTTCATAGATTTTACAGTTGGATGGGATCATTGACTGGTTTTCTCCCTTGGCATTTTGAATAGTATATTCTGATACTATGGGAGCTAACCTTCAGAGAGGAGGCTTCCAGGTCAGTCTGAGCTCTATTTCTCCAAGTCCTATGTCCAAAGTATGTCTTGTCTTCAGCAATAGGGTTTTACTTTCAAGTTCCGGGGGGCAATCAAGGGTTGTGGTGACAGCCTGAGTTATTTTAGGAGTCTCCTGGACTACCCCAACCAATAATTTGAAGGGAGGTTTCCACTGACACTGTGGAGAGAATACCTGCTGTGAATGTGAGGAGTAAAGCTGTGTCTCCATAGCACTGACAACAGGACACAGTATTTGGATGTGATGGAGAGAATGAAGCATAAGCAGGTCCTGAGTGAGAGAAGCTACATTTAGTTCACATATTTTAAAAAACAAGGAAGGAATAGGTGTCCCCCTTGATCCAAATATACATGGTGAACTTTTCTAGGTGGAAAATGAAAAGTAAAAGAAATACAAGTGGTTTCCAAAATGGTGTGGGGCACAGCATGAGGGACAAGAGGCTTCCATGGAGGAAGCAAATTACTCCTTCCTTTCTGACAGTAGAAAATGTTTTAAGATGATCATGTTTGAAAATAAAACTTTCAAGTGATTAACCGTAATCTTTTCTCAGAGATCTACAGATCCCGCAGTGGGCTGGGGATGCTCCATTCTGATGTTGAGTCCCAACCAGACAACAGTGATGGAGTTCATGCTGCAAGTGTTCTCAGAGCACCCCAGTTTGCGACTGCCCTTGATTGGCTGCTTTCTGTAACTCTATACAATGGCTCTAATGGGTAACACTTTGATCACTGCTTTGATCAACTGCAGCACTGGGCTTCATAGCCCCATATACTTTTTCTTGGGCAATCTAGCCACCATGGACATTTTCTGCACTTCTTCTGTTCTGCCCAAGGTCCTGGTTGGCCTAACCTCTGAGGAAAACACCATCTCCTTCCAGGGGTGCATGGCACAGCTCTTCTTCCTTGTGTGGTCTGCATCCTCTGAGCTGCTGCTGTTCACAGTCATGGCCTATGACCGCTATGTGGCCATCTGCTTTCCCTTGCACTACAGCTCCTGGATGTGCCCACAGCTGTGGGGGGCCCTAGCCATGGGTGTGTGGACCATCTGTGCACTGAATGCTTCTGTCCACACTGGTCTGATGACACGGTTATCATTCTGTGGCCCCAAGGTTGTCACCCACTTCTGTGAGATACCCCCACTCTTGTTGCTATCCTGCAGCCCCACACATGTGAACAGCATCATGACTCTTGTGGCAGATGCTTTCTATGGAGGCATCAACTTCCTGTTTACCCTGCTGTCCTATGGCTGCATCATCACCAGCATCCTGCATATGCGCTCTGCTGAAGGGAAACGGAACGCCTTCTCCACCTGCTCTTCTCACCTCATTGTGGTTTCTGTGTACTACTCGTCTGTGTTCTGTGCCTATATCAGTCCTGCTTCCAGCTACAGTTCAGAGAGAAGTAAAGTGTCTGCAGTGCTGTACTCAGTCTTGAGCCCCACCCTGAACCCCCTCATCTACACACTGAGGAATAAGGATGTTCAGGAAGCCCTGCGGAGATTCTTGCCTTCCTTCTGACAATAAGTGTGGATGTGCAGGTTTTTCTCCTTACCTGGGATGTCCCTACACCTGCTTTCATGAGAGAAGCCTCATGCAACTGGAATCTACCTATTGATATTTTAGAAAAAGCATCCTCTGATGTAAGGACTGAACACATAGTCTTGATTCTGCTGTGCTTTTATAATTGGCCCATTCTTATCTTTGGGCATTCAATAGATGTCCAATCCATGGAACCACCACCCCAGATACTGACTGGTACTTTACTTCTCTCTTAGGAACCTTTATGCCATTCCAGAGTGAAATTAAAAAGCCCAATTGTTCATCACAGATTTTGCCTTGCAGCTTCTTCCCCCGCTTCCATTGTTCTAAGTCCATTCATAAAGGCTATTATCAGTGCTCCTCAATGACCCAACGTTCACATTGTTAGTATTAGTTCCACCACCCTGTTCATCCTGTAGTACATGTTCAGGCACTATTCTTCAAAGTTCTCCACAGGCTAACCCTCTGTCTTTCTTCATCAGGCAAAAATGACATATCACTACTCCTTTTGTAGCTTGGCTCTCTGGTCTCTCCAGTAACTCCTCATTCTGTCTGGACTTTACTAAGCCAGGATATATTCCAGCACAACTTCCCACTGCCTTTACCTAGTTTCAACTTAAACTACATGTTTGTAGAGTGTCTATTCACTTTGACCACACTTTAGTTCCTGTAATGTTGTGATGCTGGTGTCTCTGAGATGAATGTTTATCCACTTACTACCACTTATCCATGGAAGAAGATAGACAGTCATTTTTTGAGGGTGTAAGGGCCATTGCCATTCTGTTAGCTCCATATCCCATGAGTGAATGAATCTGAAGCTTTATCTGAGATATTTGTGGTAACTTGGTTCGCCCCCTAAATGTATCATATGCAACTATAAGACCACAACTTATATTATAGCCTGGCAGAGGCTCTCCATTTTAGGATTTCCTGCATCTAATTCCAATATCTCTAGGATATGAACAATATATTGCCACAGTTAACATCAGAGTCCAGGACTCGTAGTCCTCTCTCCTTTCTGTCAGTATCACCTTAAGGTTTCAAGACCCTTCATATGGTACAACTTCATGTTTCCCCTCAATGTTATTTTCCCAAAATGTCCCTTTGTCTACTTTCTCACCTCAGGTCATGTGGTGAGACCACTCCATATCCAAACACTGAGCTTTTCCTCTGGTCTCATATAAAGTGACTCAAACATCCACCTCCAGGTTCCAACAAAAGCTCTTGGTTTCAGCTTTACTTGTTTCTTTTAGTCTATTTATGATGCTCTTTCCTTTCCATTATGGGTTGTATTATATTTCCCACAAGTGTGCTGCAGGCCTAGTATCTGGAGGAAAGTACTCTCTTTTTGGAGTTGGGCTCAATGAAAATGTAATGAGTTAAGAGGAGTCATGAGAGGGCCTTATCCATAAGAAGGGGATCCTTGTGAGAAACAAAGGCCCAAGACCCACAGCAAGGATGTTAAAGGAGGGCAGAGGCACAGCCTGAAGTAAAGCACCTTCAAGCAATGAAATTGAATAATATCTACATCAGATAGGAATACACATATTCTCCCTAAGACTCCAGAGGGAAACAGGGCCCCGTGGAGGCACTGACTGAGGAGTTTGTTACCAAAATTATGATTGACAAAGTAATGTGATTTTAGGTCACAGATTTGTCTGGTGTTTTGTAACACTAGCTCTGAGATGCTGCACTTTCCAAGGAAGGAGGTTACTCATACCAGCAGTCATGGGAATTTGCCTAACGGGACTTCAGGCTGGTAGGAAGGTCATAGGGTGTTCAAGAGGGTCTTTGGTAATTTTTCCTGATGTGAGTCTGAAGGACCCTTTGGTAGAAGATTGTAGGTTTGGTGCTTAGAGTCTGTAGTAAGGGTGTTGGGCATATAGTGATTCTTTGAGTGACATTTTTTCCAAATACAAAACATGACCAGTGGAACAAAGCCTGATGGATTGGGTGACTACTGAGAGTTTTCTCTTTATTAAAGGGTCCTCCTCTCCTGAGTGCTGTGCAGAGGAAGTGCCACAGAACAGAGTGTGTTCTCTAGTGTGGAGCTCCTGGCTACATTGCTGCAATACATAAAAACAATGGCAGTCCATGCAATCAGTAGCTGGTTCCCTTACAAACTGTACAGTATTGTAGACCCTTAGTTGTTTATCCAAGAAACCAAGAAAGAAAATTCATGTTATTCAAAAATATAAAGTGGTAGGCCAGGTATGGTGGCATACGTCTTTAATCCCAGCATTTGGGAGGCAGAGGCAAGCAGATCTCTGTGAGTTCAAGGCCAGCCTTGTCTACATAGTGAGTTCCAGGCCAGCTGGGGGTATGGGGAAATGCTGTCTCAAAAAGGCCAAAATAAATAAATAAAAATATAGTGGCAACAGTATTTATGACATTCTAGAGAAATTATATGCAAGAAATCCCAAGAAGAGATATATGCCAATATATTATGTAACTTTAAAGAATTTGACAAATTTACAAAACATTCAGAGTAAAATTTATTTAAGAAGGAATAGTGAATTAAAATAGATTTCTAACAGATGTAGCAATTAAAACTTTCTAAACTAGGGCAACACTAAAACAATATTTTTTTCCTGGTGCTTTCACCCATAAATTCTGTATAATCTTTAAAAAAAAGTCAATGAATACCAATCCCTTGCAATCTTCTCTTCAATGATGTTGGCATGGCCTTAATATTAAAGCAGCAGAGAAACTTACAGAGGCAAAAACTCATAAATATCACTTATGAATCAAATTGCACAAGCCCCAACAAAACATAAAGAAAGAAACTGCAGTAATGTGTGAAAAGGGTTATGACTGCTAAAGACTGGTCTCAGGAATGTAAAGTTTGAATAATATTCAGAAACCAATAAGTGATATAAAACTTCTGTTGAATAAAGAATAAAATCTTATGGTCATCAGAAGATATAGAAACTGCGGGAGGCCACCCTGCAATGTGACTCGGTTCCGACCCGCAGAACTTCCACGAAGTATCTGGATTGGATGAAAATGAGGCAAGGACAAGAGAAATGGAGACAAGACAGGATTCTGATCAAGTCTCATTTATTGAAGCACAAGTATGAGTTTAAATAGAGAATGAGAACAAAGAAGTGAAGAATGAGTAATCATATCAATCAGAACACAGGGGCCCTGACATACTTTAAGGGAGGAATCTACTGATTAACGGAGAACAAGGCTATTTACTGGAAAAGAGAACAAGGCTGTGGGCCAAGGTTGCGGGCCCCGGCTGTAAGCCAAGGTTGTGGGCCAAGGTTGTGAGCCCCAGCTGTGAGCCAAGGCCGTGGGAAGGTTGTAGGCTCTGGCCTGTACCTGCGGGAGGGTGGTGGGCAGAATGGAAAGTCACCAACTCAGATCCACCAGCAGCCCTGAGAAATGGCTGAGCCTCAGGCTCCCAACAGAAACAATGCAGGAAAATCTAACACACTGTCATGATAAAAACCATTCAACAAGCATCCTTGGTTAACTCATCTATCTCCCCTTCCCTCCCTTCAACTCCCTTCTTTGCTTAATTCTTTAACTCTCAGCATTCCCCCACTTCTTTCTTTTCACATGTGTTATATTACTCCTTGAATTATTATTACTTTTTAATTTGGGTTGTGAGATAATAGACTTCCATATGGCTTTTCTTATTTACATCCTTTGGGTTTGCCCTCTTCTTCATCACCCAATTTCTCTCATATCCCCATGTCTCTCCCTACTTAAGCTTTTCTCCCACCAGTATTCCACTTCACTACTTTAATTTTATCCACAATCTACTATCCCTCTCCCTTAGTCTGTCCCGTCCCCAAAAGCCCCTTTCTACTTTTCAGACATAAAACTAAGGTTGTATAAAAATATTATGGAAACCCACTAGTTAGTAAGATAATTTTAAAATGCAACTTAAAATATAGGTTGACCAGCTTCCAGTGGATGAACCCACACCAAATGGCATTTGGGAACACAAACCTGACTTTATAGGCCTTTGTACATTAGAGTTCAGAAATTTTGTGAGAGGTTAGTAAAGTGGTGCAGATATGAGAGGAGAATCTAAATATCAAAATATGCTGTATGAAATTCACAAAAATTCAATTAAAAATAAATTTGAAAAGGAAAAGAAAAAAGAGTTAGAATGGAATTACTCTGCATGTGAGGACAATGTTGCTCCCAGATGACATTCATTATTAAATGAAAACCACACTACAAGACATGAGATACTTCCCTATGAGTTACTGGTCAGAGGCCCAAGAGGAAGCCAAAACAATGCAGGCTGTTGCCATTGCCCTTGGTTGCCCATCATGGTAAGACCGTATTGCTGAAGACATCACACACTTTGGCTGCAGGACATAGAGAAATCAATCTCAAACTACTTGGAAACTTCCTCCTTGCTTGCTAGATTTCATAGTGCCAAAAAGTGCTATGTAGGCTACTGAGGGAGAAAAGACATCAATGCTGAATCCTGCACACTACAATACCAATCTGCCTGGAAAGATATGCCTACTGGTGCAATAATGCCACAACTGCTATGGAGTAAGTACTTTCTGATTAGATTTGAGGCCTGCTCCACAGGAGAGAATTTAAGTCCTCATACTATAATCCTGGTCAAAAGCCCATGAATGAGGAAGTCATAGGCCCTAGGGTAGACCTTGCTATTCTTATTTTGCCAAATGGTCATGCTATCAAAATTCTTTCTAAATATTTATGTTTGTATCAATAGACTTAGACTGCTCTTATTCTCGGTCAGAGAAGCTTCTTTGTGAAATGGGCAGCAGTCAATGGAGAGATGTATTAACCGGTCAAAGTACTGAGAATATGAGACTGAATGTTCAGCACTATAATTTGACTTATATATTAACCACACCACAAGCAAGACTCAGGAAACATCGTGAAAAGAGGAGGTGGAATGAATATAAGAGCCAGAGGATGGCAAGGAGTGATGTGAAATGCTTTCTTCTAGGCATGACATGAATATCACAATCATGATCTCACAGCAGTTGTGGCTGCCTTCACAAGACCTGCAGAAGAGCAAGGTAACAAAATCTTGGCATAGATGATCTTCCATCCCCACCCCATAAAGAGGAGCTATTGACTGTGGATAGATGCTGGGGGAGGGAGAATCATTCTTTGTTGAGGATATGACTACTTGTACATTTCATATGCTCCAATGAATGGCCCCACATCTACATACCCATGAAGTTTAGAGGGAGGAGTATTGGGATGATATAGAGGGAGTTGGAGGGGAAGAAAGAATGTATATATGATCATGTTTCATTGTATACATGTATGAAATTTTGAAAAAATAAAAACTTAAAAATAAACTGACAACCTCTCTCCCTCAAAGTAAATAAACCCATTCAACAACTAGGAACACAAAAGAACTCCATCAGTCAGGCATGGTATATACACCTCATTCCAATACTTGGGAAATTGAGGCAGAAGGACTACCACATGTTTGAGTACAGTCTGAACTACAGCATGATACATTTCCTCAAAATCAAAGAAATATACAAAGACAAAGCAAGACAGCAAAAAGATGAAACAAAACAAAAATATGGGAGAAAAAAGTCTACCAACTGAATAAAACATCCTTACAAAAAATCTGTAGTTTTCTTGGTACTTGATGGTTAAAAACATGAGTTCTGTCTTGTTAGTGAGCTTTCCATTATTATAGAAAATATCTCAGATAGGCATGTTTCTTAGAGGAAAGTTTCAGAGGTTCCAGTCAATGGTTAGTCGGCCCTGCTATTTTGAGCCTGAAGTGAGTAAGCATGGCAGGAGTGCATGGCAGAGCTAAGATCCTTATCTGTAGGAAGCTAGGGAACAAAAGAGAGACAGGGGAGATCACAGGGTTCCACTGTTTCCTTCACACTTCAAGTCCTCCAGATATATCCCTCCAGGACTTGTCTCTCAAAGCTTCCACCACCTCCTGACAGTGACAGGCTGGGAAATCAATCCTCAACACAAGGGTATTCAGTGGTATATTTAAGACCCAAGCCATGACTTTGATTCCTAAGAGCAGGACTAATGCAACAACATCTATGTATGCCAATTCCATTAAACATTGGCTTAGGTTTCCAAGCAAGACAGAAAGATGTCCAGATTGGAAAGGATAAAACATATTTGTACTTATAGATGCATGTCTTGCATGTACAAAATCCAAAGGAATTAAAAATAAAGACTGTTAAAAGCAAACAAATATAACTAATACAAAAATAATTTCTATTCTGTATACCTACAATAAAATATAAAAGTAAAATGAGGAAAACAATTCTACTTACAATAACCTCAAAAATAACAAAATTCTTGAAAACAAAGTAAACAAAAGAGAAAGTTTTATTTACTGGAAACCTCAAACTATTTTAAAAGTAATTAAATAATTAACAGTCTATCTAAGTGGGATTTCAGTTTCCAGAATGGAAGATTTACAGTGGTGACAGTGATGATATTCAAAAAGCAAAACTCTTTCGTTCAATGTAATCTCTGTGAAAAATAACCAGGTCTTCTTTTGGAAATACTTATAAACTGATCCTAAATTCATAAGGAAACATGAGAGACCAGAATGGGTGTAGGCCCCTGGGAAAAACAGTTGGGTGACTCAGAATTTCCATTTCACAGCTTCCTATTGAATTGTAGTAGGAATACATGTGGCCCTGGCATACAGAGAGTGCCAATTAATGGAGCAGAGTTGATGTCCCATAAACTCACATGTGAGTTAAGTTGATTTTTGAGGAAAGATGAAAAGGTAACGCGAGATAAAGATTATTTTTTTCAGCAGTGTTGGAAAAAGTAAATGGTTTCCATATGAAAAGGGTGAAATGGAACTCTTCCTTCACACTATAAATAAAAATTAACAAAATGGGCCTGGTGGCGTAAACCTTTAGTCCTAGCACATGGGAGGCAAGGGCAGGTGGATCTCTGTGAGATCTAGGCCAACCTGGCCTACAAAGTGAGTTCCAGGTCAGCTGGGGTTACAGGGAGCCCTGTAATAAAAAGATCCAAAAATGCCTACCAAAAATTAACAAAAAAAATCCTGAGTAGGGGCCCAGAGCTCTGCAGACTACCTGAGAGTACCTAAATTGGGCCTCCACCTAGTGAGCTCCCCCAAATTGTGCTGTGCCTGCTGGCTAGTAGGGGCCCAGACCTCAAGAGGAAGCCTGAGAGTACCCGACTGGCACCTGACTTGGGCCAGCTGGACTACAGCTATTTTGTTCTTCTAATATAAAATCAAAAGAAAGAACCTGAAGCATAGATCAATCAGCTTTTCATGCCCAGTAAGAAAACAACCAAGGCACACCAATAATACAAACAGAATCAGACTTCAATTCAACAAAGGAAATTTTGAGTTTCTTACCAGAATCACAAACAGCAAAAAGTTCATATGCCAAAATCACAATGAAAAAATAATAATATGAAAAACCCAAATAATATGTTCCCACCAAACACTTCCAGTCCTATAGAGGAGTTCTACAATGAGAACCCCCTAGAGATAACCCAGGACACGGAATTAAAAAACAACAACAACAACAACAAATATCATAGACAAAAATGGAAGGGATAAAACTGTACAAGAACAAGAAGGAGGAAAAAGAGAGGAAGAGGAAGAGGAAGTGAGTCTAAGGCCAATGGTCAGGTACTAGTGGGAAGGCAACTCAGTGTTGAAAGACAGTTTTGCAGTTATTGCTGCTGAAATAGTTCTATATTCTTTTCACACTAAATGCATTATTCATCAATTTAATTCCTAAAACCTCCTTAAATATTGTACCAATGCCAGGACTCATAATATAAAGCAGATATATTGTAGAAATTCAATTTTTTTTAAATCAGAGTCTCACTGTAACCACAGCTGGCCTTGAACTCTCTATGTAGACTAGTCTGGCTTCCATCCCGGCTATTAATTCACTTTTCATCCTGGTGACCCAAATACATTAAAAAGTTTTAGAGGGTTCAGTCCATAGCCTCTTGGATCCTTGTTTCTGGTCCATTGCAAGGCAGAGCCTCATGGCAATGGGGTGTGGGTATGGTGGAGAAGCTTCTTCCCGTCATAGCATCCAGGAACACAGAGAAGAGAAACATCTGTGTTCAACTGGCTTTCCCTCCCCCGCCCCCTTACCTGTGTTTGTTAGTCCCCAGTCCCTAGGATGGTACTGCTCACACTAAGAGTGGATCTTCCCCCCTTTAGTGAATTCTCTCTGGAAACACCCCTACCTGCATAGACAGAAATATCCTTCAGCAATCTCCTATGTGATTCTGAATCTACCACATCTGTGAATCATTGGCATGGTATTGTTTGTCCTCTTGTTTTCAAACACACTGCTTGCTTCATCTTTTAGTCATGTTTTTTGTGCCATTTCTCCTGTTATTAATCATATGACTACTGTGTAAGCTCTAGAATTGATAATCACCCAATCACACAGTGTAAAAAATGCTCATAGCCACATACATGTGCACACATCACCTAAATACTTTATTTGAGAGTTATTTTTATGGTGGGACATGCCATATGTTAACATTATGTACAGCATTGAACATGCATAACAGTGTCTCTTCAGGCAGAGTCAGGTCATACAAAATACATTAGACACTGAGGTCTAAGTCAGAATTGTGACTGAGCAAACCCCTGACATAGGGCTAGGAAGAGACCACTATGCCAGTGTCATACTCTGATTTGATCTCTCTGTATATTGGAATCAGAGGAGGTACAGTGGACATCAGAGATTGTCAGCTCAACTTCCTAAGCCTATCTATTCTTTTACAGTGGGTACCCTTCCGATAAACTGGGCCACAAACTATGCCTCAAGGAGTATTCTGGACCAAGAAAAGGAGAGAAGAATCAAACCAGTACAGTGAGAGTCCACTAGAGGCATGGGAGGGGTGAAGGGTTTCTTCAACCCTATGACAATCTAGTACTGGCTGTGAGGGCAGAGGCTCAAGGAATTTAAACATGGCTCACTAAAGAACTTACACTCCAGATTTAATTAGCAATGAGATTTGACTCAGTGAGTCACAGAAGTATCACAATATGTAAGAACACTGTACTTAGAGGAACACATTTGAATGTATTGAGTATGTGGGAGTTATTAAAATATTTGTAAGATTAACAAATCCAATACAGAGTGAGACATTCCCTACACAAAGACTTAGACCCAGTTGAGGTAATGTCTTAGTCTATGTCCTTAATAGTCATGGAATACATAAAAAAGGGTTCAAGGAAACTTCTTAGTCCCTCTCCTGCTGCTTCCAAAGTTCTCCTCCAATCTTAGAGTCATCAAGGAGAAAATAAGAGTTTTTTGAGGGATGCTTGGAATTCCTTGTTTCTTAGGGTATAAATGAGGGGGTTGAGAGAAGGGGTTACAGTGGTGTACAGAATGGTGATGGCCTTGTCCAAGAGTCCAGCAGATCCCAAAGCTGGCCGGATGTAGGTATATAGCACGGTTGAGTAATACAGGGTGACCACCACCAGGTGGGCAGAGCAAGTGGAGAAGGCACGCTTCTTGCCTTCAGCTGAGCGAATGCTCATGATGCTGGCAATGATGAAGCCATAGGACATCATGGTTAGTAAGAAGTTTAGGCCACTCAGGAACATGTCTGCAATGACAGTCATGACATTATTGATGAAGGTGGGGCTGCAGGAGAGCAACAATACAGATGGGATCTCACAGAAGAAGTGTGAAATCAGATTGGAACCACAGAAAGACAGTGGCAACACCAGGCATGTGAGCACCAAAGAGTTGAGAGCCCCTGTAAACCACACAAAGGTTGCCAGGGCCACACAGACCCTGCTATTCATGAGGGTGCCATAGTGTAATGGCCGGCAGATGGCCAGGTAGCGGTCATAGGCCATGGCAGAGAAGAGCAGCAGTTCAGTACTCAGGACCCAGGTGAAGACAAACATTTGGGCGAGGCATCCTCCATAAGAGATGGTGTTCTTGGACACTAGGCTCTGCAAAACCTTGGGCAGGATGGTTGCAGTGCAGACTACATCAAGCAGGGCCAGGTTGACCAAGAAGAAGTACATGGGAGTGTGGAGGTTGGAGCTGCTGTGGATAATCATGATAATCAGGCCATTTCCAGCTAGTGCCACCACAAACAAAGTGAAGAAGAGGCAGAAGAAGGCTGCCTGGAGCCAGGGGCCATTCACAAAGCTTTGCAGGACAAACATCGTCACAACTGATTGGTTCCCAAGGGTCATGGCTCATACTTCTGTCTAGGCACAGTGTGGGAACTGTAGCTTGGGCTTTCTTCTCAAGAAGTGGTGAACATTATTTTTCTTAACTGAAACTCACTTTAAAACCAGGAAGAAAAAAGTCCATGTAATGAGCAACCTGTTCTAGTAGGAAAACAATGGTTAAGTTTCTATTATCTTAAAGGAAAGAGCAAGCCACAGGTGGACCTCGTACAGAATCAATCTATGAACATGAGTTAACACCATCATTGTCTCACAATGAGGCCATGTGTGTCCTGGACCTGACCCACACATAAATAGAGATGACTGTGCTCCAGTAAGCTGACCAGGCAATGTTCTATTGTGGTAGAGACTGCTGTGGGATGCTCTAAGAATAAAATCAGAACTTATGTTATGAAAGTTAGTGAGGGAAGTGAGAGGGTGTGATTTGATACCAGATGCTAACTCCAGAATGTGGGGACTAACACGCAGGTCTTTAAGCAGATGACAGTCTTTCCAGGGACAGACATAAGTGTGGTCTCTTTGACAATGTGGCACCTCATCCAGGTGACAAGAAGGAGCCCTAAACCTCCCCTTTACTTTCTAGTCTCTCTTTTTCCCTATTTTTGAGAATTTCATATATGAGTATTATATTTACACTACTTCCAACCCTTTCTCTTCCCCTTCTAACTCTTCCCATGCCCCCTCACTCCCTCTCAATTTCATGATCTCTTCTTTGATTATTATTGTTACATATACATACACACATATATAAATAAATTATAATCTTCTGAGTCCATTTAGTGGTGCATGTGCATACATGCATTTAGGGTTTACCACTTAGGATTGGATCTAAACTAATATAACTTCTTGCCATAGTCTAAATACTTTCCCCTATACCCACAGATAAATCTATCACTCAGTGCTTATCAAAGAAGCCTCTTTTTGAAACAAACTATTACAAAGTTCCATAACTTGTCAAAGTGCAGAGAATAAGTGACCATGAGGTACCCAGCTCCAACTGATGCATCTAAAACAACTCCTACTCCTAAGGTAACTTCCAGGTGGTAGCAATGAATCTTGCACTTCGATTCCAGGAACTTCATTCTCATCAGGGTACTAGAGCAGGAGAAGGCACACGGGAGACAGGCCTAACCCAAGGAGGAAGGCCCATCCTCCTTTGGACCCAGGCTTGCTGGGGTGACAGTATGTCTCAGCTTGATCAGACATTGAGACACAGCAACTAGGCTGCTCCCCAACTCGGACCCTGCAGGGCTTCCCAGAGAGTCAGACAAGGAACTCAGGCTGACTCCGAAGTATGAAACTCTGCCAGTCACATCCCAGTCCAGCATGTGTTTGAGCCACATGGACCCTAAAGACTGAGAGGCCAGCCCCATGTAGGGCAGATAAGATGTGTTGGTCAGCTGGAATTCGTGCACTAGCCATTAGCAGGGAAATGTGGGGGGGGGTCCTATAACCTAACCCAGGCAATTAGGGTGCATTGAACAATGAGCCCTTCCTTGTGTGTGAGCTATGAGTCAGCTGGGGCAAGGTTGGGGCAGTACTAGCCACTGTGGCCTGTCATGAGGAAGGCACAGAGCAGCACGAGCAGGCTGCTGTCTGTCAGCTATCAAGACCAGGTTGAACATGAACCTCGGGCTCCTGATGTAAGCACTTTATTTACTTTCAGAAAGCATGTTCTGTGGCAGAACATGGTCCTAGAGAGTCAAATATTGGGTGCATATTGCTGGAATTCCTACTACCCTGTGATTCTGTGAGATCACTCTATCCTACTTTCCTGCTAGGGTCTTGTGGAAAAAAGTGGTGAAGGTAGCTCATGCTATGCTGGCTCTGCTTTCATTTCTCAACTAGTAAAGTAACTTCACTATGATAAAGGCCCTGTAAAGGCTAGTAGGTTTGGACACCTTTTCATGGGATGGATCTTCATTCTGTTTGTTTTTGCCTGCCAAGCCACAGAGCCCTCAGGATACTGTTCTGTCCAGTCTACCCTTGGTTTCACAGATTTCTACCACCAGTCACTGACCAGTCGCTGGGAGATGCACATGGTGTCTCTGAACACCACATGTCCAGACCCAGTTGCTACATTTAGCAGATAAAATAGGAGGCTTAGATAAGCAAAAGCATACTTTATTAAAAGTAGGTCCCAAATCCTACCTGGGAAATTCTGATTCTAAAAAGTATTGCTACTTATCTAAAATGTAGGTTGAAGCACACATCCTGTATTTTCCTTGGATGAGGTGCTATAAAATATCACTCTGTTCCTGTGTTTTTGAGGCCATGGGCAACTGGGAAGACCCTTGTGTCAAGATTCATGTCTGAGAGGTGACCCACCATGTCAAATAGACCTGATAATCCCCTCAATGTCCCAGAGCTCATACTCACCTCCAATAGTTGTCCTTAGTCACCTGTCCAGAGGGGTCACTATACAGTCTCTTTAGAGTGTGTGGCAAGGTGAGAGAAGGGTGTAGTACAAGGTCATTCCTCCTGCTGGATGAAAGATGACCTCTCTGCATGCTGTCCCCATTAAGGAAGGGATGAGATATACATGGTGCTTAGGTGCCCCAGACAGTGGTAGCTAGGCTGAAGACAGGGTGCCTGCTAAACAGCTTCCCTTTTAAGCCCTCTCATCCTTCTCTAGGTTCTGTGTCAGGGATCTGACTCCACCCTCTCCTGAGTTATGACTAACATGTGTCCATCCTGTCTTTGTGTATTTGTGAGAAAGATATATAAACTCCATGTGTGGGTGGGTGAGGTGCCCCAATTTCCAAGACACTGGAAAAGTCACATGAACATGAACCTACCTGTATAGCTGCAGGCATGGGACTGGACATCCAGCAGAGTCAGTGGAGAGAAACCTGAGAGAAAGATAGAGATAGAGATAGAGGTAGAGATAGAGATAGAGATGGACACACACACACACACACACACACACACACACACACACATATATATATATATATATAGAGAGAGAGAGAGAGAGAGAGAGAGAGAGGAGAAACCTGTGACTGCACTGCTACCCAAGCTCCTCCTACTCTTTGCCCCATTTTTCCTGTGCTATTACTTGTCCATTTTCTTCAGTAGACATCAGAAGTATTCCAAGATGCTCAACCACATCCATATCTTTATGACACAGGAAGACCTCATGCTCTCTGGTGTCCCCGACTCTAGAAATGCATCTCCTGATTAAACAGTTACAGGAGAGAGAAGACACAATCTAATTTTAAACAGCAATGAACATTTAAGTGTTTTTGAGGCTTTCAAGCTGAGTCCCTAAGTGATAGACTTTGATATAGTATAGATGTGTAGTCTCTTGGAGAGAGGACCAACTAGGTATAAGGTCCCTCAGGTTCTTACCACACTGTTGAGTCTGTGGAAAGCCTCTGTACTGCTGCTCAGAGTTCACAGATGTCTGCCAGCTTCAAGAAATCCTGGCTTAAATCTGAATAGCCTTGGCCATGTGTGATGCAATCCAAGGCAACCTCTGCCCCATGGGACGACTGCCCCAGGCCTTGGATGATGTGTTCTTACAACTCTCTGTCAAGTCTACTGTGAAGATTATTCAGAAAGCCATCCCAGCGTTGGCAGGAAAGTGCAAAGGTGTCTGGCTGAGTTTCTGATGCATGTGGCAGGAAGTCAGGTGCTGACCCAGTACCAGCTCAGTTCTTTGCTACAAGTCTCAGGTGAAAATACATCAGGGAAGAGATCATGGTCAGGGTATTATTGGCTCTAGTTCACCAGGAAAGAATCTTAGCTCTAACCCCATGGGCCAGTTCATGAGGAAGTTTGCCTATGTTTGGGGCTATGATGACAAATGCAGGTGGGAAAAGGGCAACCAACTCTCTTCATTCTGACAGAGATTAAGTACAGAGCTGGAGACCTCCAGGATGTCCTGATGGGAGTCTGGACAGATAGGAACCTAAGACCCCAGGCTGAGCTTTCATATGTGCCAGCCCCTCAGGAGTTGTGTGAAGCTGGGTATTCCTTCAGGCTGGAATTATAAAAGCCCAACTCCTTAAAATGTGATGGTCATGTTCTCTTGATGGGACCCAGTCCATCACCAATGTAGTTTCTCTTATTTGCTCCCCAGGGTACAAGTTTCAGGGTATATCAAATGCCTTGAGCATCACAAAATGCTGACAGAGAAACAGAATGAAGGTAGAAATTGTATACTTAGTTTTAGAAATATTTTATTTTTATTTAAAATTAGGATCAGTGTGTTTTGATTTTTCAAATAAAATATTTTATTGAATTTTTGTGAATTTCATAACCTTAATTATATTTAGACCCCCCCTCCCCTATCTGCAGCTCTCTTATAGCCCACCCACAAGACTTCATGCATTTTATCATATATGTTAAGGCCTATCAGGTCAAATTTGTATACCCAGATGTTCCTTGGTGTAAGTTCACAAACTGGAGCTTATTCACTCTGTTTGGCATCACTCCCTTAAAGATCAACTCTCCCTCACCCAGAAGTGATTAGTTGCCAATCGTTCCTCACCAAAGTTGTGGTCACCTACCCATTTTCCAAGTTCTATACTGGTTTGAGTCTACATGGATCTTGTGCATGCTGTTACCATTGCTGCAAGTTCCCAGGAGCCTTATAAGACTGTTTCCTTATGGTTATGGATCTTCTCAGTGGCAAGCACCAGAGGTTCATCATATCCAAGGGTCTGTCACAGTAATCCTATCCTAGTCTACCTGCTCACATATTGTCAAGTTCCTGGAAGAAGTCACCTGTACCCAGCCACATATGCTGCTTTTTGGCACTCTTCCAAACACATTCCTTATGTAAAATCCAGCTGCTCCTATACGTGTTTTGGAGTGACATTTCAGTGGCCACCCAAGAAAAGGTTCACTCTGCCTGTGGGCGTGTCTCTTCATGGGTTATCTTGCTTAACTGAGGTGAAAAGACTCAGTTATTGCCAGGGGATCCTTAAGTGTTTAAGAGTGGAGAAATAAGCATAAACATACATACATTCATCTGTTCCTCTCTGCTCTTTACTATGTATGTAATGTGACTACCTGCCTCAAGTTCCCATTGCTATGATTTCTCCTGCAATGATAGACTATAACTTGGAACTGTGAGCTGAAATAAATCCCTTCTCCTTTAAGTTGCTTTGTTGGGGTATTTTATCACAATAACAGGAAAATAAATTAAATCAGAGACTCAGATAAATTCTTTTCAGGTGTTTATTTTTATTTCCCATATCAGAAGAAATAGATATTTCATATATAAGTAGGAACTAAAGTTCCTTGTGCATTATCTTTTCTAAGCAATCAGGAGACAGCTTCACAAGTCAGTGAAACTCATTTCTCACACAAACCAATGTGTGATACTTTTTCATCCTCTATTGTGATCATCTCAGAAAATAGAATCCACAGACAAGATACACACATTTTAAATGGTGAATTAAGATTCATACCATTGAGTATCTAATTGTGAATGCCTTGTGTTAATGTATTTGAATAGACTACATAGGGAGAAGATAGCATAACTGCTTTACTTACTGCTTTACTTCCAGTACCCACCTTTTAACTAGATTGTAATAAACATGAATGAATGTTTGAACAAATGGTAAAGAAATAAATGATTTGATCTTTAAGTGACTCCAGCCAAAGCCTCTAGGTCTCCATAGGGCTAATCTTCTGCTACACAAACATCAGCAGACTGGGGAATTTTTCTTTTAGAAAATGAACCTTTGTGTAATGAACAGCACTTTTATATTTCAATAGTCTCTGTCTTAGGACCATCTAATAAAATCAAAGATGCTTACTTTAGCACCTAAGCCATACCACTCCATTCCTCCCAATATACGATTTCTCTGTGACATAAACAGGAAGAAAATTATAGTGGAAACCAACCTGAAATCAGCTGACTTCATATTAGTAAATTCTACATAGGTAGATAGTGACAAACTCTACTGGAGGTGCTGTGTTTTGCAGGATCCAGACAGTGGGTCACTGAGAGAATTTACCAATACAACCTGACGTGTCCTTTCAAGGTCAAATGACTATACACAGTCTAATCTGTTCAACTTAATCCAGTTACATTGGTGTCATTACTTTCTGAAAAATTAATTGAAACAGCCCCCACCTTACCCCTTTAGGATATCCTAAACCTTGCAAATGTCTAAAAATCACAGGAGTACCAAATCCTATATGCATATACCCATGAGAAAGGTTAATTTGAAAATTAGGCCCAGTAAGAAACTAGCAATACATGTTATTTTTCTTATTACTGTGACCAAAATAGCTGACAAGATGCTACTTAAGGAAGAAAGGGTTTGTATTGGCTTATAGTTAAGAGCATAGTCCATCATGGTCAGGAAAGTATGATAGCAGGAACAGTAGACTGCAGGTCACATTGCTTCCATCACCAGGAAGCAGAGAGTGATGAACACTTGTGCTCAGTTCCTTTTTCTTCTTTCTTTCATCCCAGGACCCCACCCTTTCAGTGGCATTACCCACATTCATGATGAGTCTTCCCTCCAATGCAACCTTTCTGAAAATACATGCATAGCTATACTGTGGTAATTCTTTTTTAAAAATATTTTTATTGAGTTTTTGTGCATTTCATATAATAGGTCTTAATCAAATTTAGACCCCATTGTAATTCTTAATCCAACCAAATTGACATTGAAGATTAACCATTTCAAGTTGGAAAGAAATGTTAATTTTGTTGTACTTTAAAATATATAAGCATAATTATTACAAAATGAAACTACATCAAGTACCTATATTAAATTAGTATTTTAGCTTCAGTCCTCAATAAAACAAACAGTACATATCCTTAATGTATTATACTAGTTTTCTCTATGGTCACCTCATGCTGGATTACTTATTTAACACAGCGTATATAAACGCATCTCTGCCAGTCATCTGAAACCAGGTATTCTCATTTCCAGAGCAGCCACATCTGCTAAGAGGGGTCAGGTGAACCCTGCCCAGGACCTGTCCAGGGCAGGAGTCCATCAGACTCCCTCAATTAAGAACGCTGAGAACCTACTGTATTCCAGGTTTGGTCTCTGAGACCTTAGATTGGGGCTGGGCCACCAGCAAGCTACCTTAGGGTAGGCACAGACTTCTGCATAATCCTGACATAAAAAGATCTGCACCTCAGAGCACAGAGGACCCTATAGATGAACGAGCTGGGAGTAGTCCCTCCAAGTCAGTGTGAAATGTGCCCGAAGTGCTCAGACCTGGGCTATGTCTTGGCAGATGGCTCAAAGTATTCAGGGTTAGCAGACTTTTCTTAAGAAGCAGTTTGTGGTCTCCTGGAGACTGGGGTCTGGGCTGCTTACCATACCCACTGTAGGTCCTTAAGGTTCTTTTCAGCAGGCATCATGTGTCTGCTCAGTTTCACCGTTCTGTACACTAGTAGAGGCCTTCCAACTTCTAACCCTAACCCTAACCGTAACATCCTTAACTCTTTCCATAACAGCCATAATCGTACCCCTACTGCGAGAGACCTTCATGCGTGATCAGGTGACTTGCCTGGAAGCCCCTCTGTGGCCCCAATCAGGTCCAATCAGAATTGTGTGGGGCTGGGCCAAGGCTTTACGCATGCGCAGTGCGGGTAGCGCGGCCGGTCGTTGGAGCTGCGGTGTAATGCGCAGGCTCCTGATCTAACAGCCTTCTAGGCGGTACTGAGGAGAGGAGGCGCATGGCTTCCAGGCCGCAGCCGTTAGGTGTGGCGTCGGACGGATTCGCAGGCCCGGGCCACAGCCCTCAGGCGGCTACAGGTAGAGGCTGGCGGGGTGGGAAGGTCACCTGGGTGAGTTAAAGGTTTGTTTGTGAGCCCTGGGGTGGGATTACGACGTGGAGTCTTCACTGATGTCTGGCTTGCGAGCCATACGCCGCCATTTTCCTCTCAGAGCAGGCTCGAGCAGCTTCCCCGTGGCGCCACGCTTGGTGTCAGCGTGTTGTGAAGCAAGAGCCTTCTGTTACCTCAGAGGGCCTCGTGGTGGGACCCTGTGAGCCTGGGCCTGGTGCATAGCGACCTTCCCCAGCCAGGGTCACCCCTCGCCCTCCAGAGCCTCTGGTGATGCCATCCCAGCACGCTTGGCGTGCAGTGCTGGGACCTCGTCCAATCCACTCTACTATTCTCCTCACCTTTCTGTGAAAACTATTGTTTAGTTCTCTGTATTGGGGAGTATAAGCCACATTTTTATTGTGACAAACTTAAGCTTATACAAGAACAAAGAACATGATCTGTCCTTTATCTTTAATATTGATGACTGTTGGTCAGTCTTGTTTTTTGCCATCACCCTCTGTTTCATTGCAAAGTATCCAAGAGTGTCATCCATAAATTCCCATGAATATGCCTAGAAGATAAGTACTCCAGAAAAATAACATTATTGCTGCAGCTATATAAATAGCACCAACAGTTCCTTTTATTTCATCAAATATCTAGTTCATTTTCAAAATTGATAATTGTTCCATTACTTTTTACAACACATTTATTTGAATCAAAATCTATTTACGGACTATTCTTTGAGCTTAAGTTGATGTTTCTCGTAAGGCACTTTTATTTGTTAAAGAGTTCCTTTCTCAACCCTTTTTCCCCCTTTGACGTTGTTTTGTTTTGTCACTTTTGTGTGCTATTTACTATGTGCATAGCGACCTTTCCTGTGAATCGTTATTGATATCTTGACCCTTGATAAGTATTGGCATCATTTTTGGAAAGAGTCCTTAATAGATGGCAATGTGTTTGGGGGGGGTTGTTATTGTTTTTGTGGGTTCTTTGTGGGTTTTTTGTTTTGATTTTTGTGTATCAGGTGAGTCTTGATGCCTGGTTACCTTTATTGTGACATTACCACAAGTAGTAATTTCCTAAATCTTACTCATTTGAGAAAAATAGATGCATATAGTGATTGAAAGTTAATATGAGTCTGCAGAGTGTGGGTCCTAGGAGAGGACTCTTGTATTAAATTCCACCCATACAGGGCTCAGGGACCATTGTGGAAGTGGGGAGGGGGCAGAAAGATTGTAAGAGCTAGGGGAGTAGGTATATGACCATATGAAAACAGACTCTTAGACAGACTCCTAGGACCTTGCTCATATGAACCTATAGCAATGGTGTCAGCATGTATAAGACCCATGCAAACTCAAGCAGACAAAAGTCCAGCATACAACTGGGGAAATGGGCAACATGCCCCAACAAAGCCTAAAGAACTGTTGGCAGCTGATTATTACTGGGTAAGGGAGAGTTGATATTCTTTAAGGGAGAGACTCTAGATAGGCTGACGAGACCTAAGTGGATGCACTTGCTCTGAAGGATGTCTGAGTACACTAACTTGACTCCATAGGCCTTAACATATATGTCAGAATGCATGAAATTCAGTATGGTGGGCTATGGGGAGGGTCTTGATGGAGGAGGGGATATAAAGATGATTAAGATGTTTTATATGAAATGCACAAAAATTCAATAAAAATGTACATTAAAAACAGAAGAAAGTTAATATGAAATGTTACTTACGTGAAGTCTTCAGAATCAGTGCGAATTATACATAGAAAAGCTATTTGAATTTATATTTTAGCCAGATACCTTACTATAATAATCCATTTGTTTATAGCCCATGTATTTTTGTGTAAGACTTCCTAGAACTTCCTAATTGATAATACTTCTACTTGCTACAGTGATTTTTCAACTCCTTTCAGTTTTTTAAACAATCCCTCTATTCCCCTCAGTGGTGATTGAACCCATGACCTTGCACATGGCAAAGCAAGAACTCTATCACTAAATTACATCTCTTGTCATTTTGAGAAAGGATCTCTATGTAGTTCAAGATGGGCTTGACCTTGCTTTGTAGGTTAGGCTGGACTCAAACTGTTGATCGTCCTGCATTTGTCTCCAAGCTCTGAGATTACGGGCATGCACCATCACACTTGGCACTCTTTTTCATACATTACTTTGTGAACTTGACCCAGCTTTGACCACATTAGCAGCATGAGTGACACCATTGCCCTCACATTAAGTTTTGCAAAAGGCATATCTGTTGTGCCATTGCACCATGAAGGAAAAGGCTGACTACCGAGGGGCCAAATTCATTTTTTCTCCTATCCATCTCATGGCAATGAACAGAAACATTGCTATGGTTAGAGATCTGCCCTCAGCTCACCTTAGTACCAGCCCAGGCATTAGATCCTTCTGGCCTTTCACTCTACTGAATTTGAAATGTTGATTTTATCTCCACAGGGCAACACATGTCCACACAGAAAATTGAAGACTTAATGGAAATGGTGAAAAAGTTGATTAAAGGTCATGTGTTTGTTCTCCTATGAGGCTTAGCCTGAGGTTTGGAGTCAGGTAGAAGCAGATTCAATTCCAGGCCCAATAATTCACAAAATAGGAAATTATCTCATTCACTTTGACTTTCTTTTAAACCTAAATTTTGGGGGTGGGAGAGGTGGCTCAAATTTAAGACCACTTGCTTCTCTTGCAGAGGACCAAGGATCTGTTCCCTGAATCCATATGGCAGCTCAAAACCTTCTGTAACTCCTGTTTCAAAAGATCTTATGCCCTCTTCTGGCCTCCTTGGCACCAGGCACCAATGTGGTACACATACATACATGTAGGCAAAACACTCATACACATAAAATAATCTTCAAACTTAAATTTTAATTTTTTGTTTGTTTTTTAAAAAAATTTTAGAAGAAGCATTTCATTACAGCTTTAACATAATAACAGTTTCCAGAGCAAAGATAGATCTCTTTCAAAGTGGCTATAAAATTTTTAGGTTCACTGTTGAATTAATAGTTATACAATATTGAATTCAGTATAAGCCCTGTTAAGAGATAGTAACCCAGCATAGAAAGGGGAAAATGAACAGCAGATCCCAATCTTATCTAAAGGAATATTGACAACCAATTGCTGCTAGATGAGGAACAGTTGACCTTCCTGAAACAAAGACCTCTGGATAGCCCAACTAGATTCACCAGATGGACAAGTAGTGGGGAATGGCTGGGGGTGTCGACAACACAGCAGACAGTAGCAGGGATAACAGAGTATAAGGGCTGTAGTGGTGGGGGAGGATATGGGAGGGTGCCATCTTGGAAGTGGGTGTATAGTTGAATAAGATGGTTTGGGATATTCTTTGTGATACAAAAACAAATTTAAAAAATGAATTATATTTGAGGAGGAAGCATAAAACTTTGTCATGTTAATTAGTAGAGGTGATAAACATTACCATTGAAATCTACCCAGTGACTTAATAGACATACACAGGTGCCAAGGATCTGAGTGCAGCTGATTAAATTTTAATTTTTAAAACATTTATTTTAGTTTTTATGTATGTATGTGTGTATGTATGTATATATGTGCATGCTCATGCTTGCACCTCATGCCACAGCATGTATGGAAATCAGGATAACTTGAAGGAGCCAGTTCTCTGTTATCACGACGTGGCCTCCAGGAATCAAACTCAGGTTGTCAGACTTGGTAGCAAGCTCCTTTACCTGCTCAGCCATCTCACTAGCCCCTTAAATTTAATTCTTTTAAACTAAAAATGGAGCCCAAATGATCTAAAATTAGTGAAGCATAAGTGGATAGAAGGTATGTTTTCTCAAAACCCTGTCCTAAGCCCACCTGGCTTAGCAGCATTCTCTTAGATCCAGGGATCTTACATACACCTTTTTTCTACTTCACATCCTGCTACCATTTACATGCTCATCAGGTTCATTGTATCCCTATTCTCTCCTCAGGGAAGGCCTCTGTTCTTTTTACCCTCCCACCCAGAGAGCTGCAAGGCTGCCTCCTTACTTGATATAGGGCCCACAAGACACTTTTCCATATCTGGGAAGCGCTTTCCAATCCTTACCTTCAGACCTTTTCCCCACTTTATTTCTCTTGACTGAAGTTACCACAGCCTTCCTCTTGCTTGCTACCTTTGTTGATCTGTTCCTTATCTCCCACATTCCCAGTATGAGACTGCAATGCAGTACTTGTACATATGAGATGCTCAGTAGATTTGTGTGAAGGGAAAGCTGCAGAAACCCAAGCAGGCACCCACCATTTCTGCCTGTCAACAACTTACCTCCTTTGCTCCCTGCAGTGGGAAATATGGAGCCCCGGATTGAAGTCCTGATTAACCGTATTAATGAGGTTCAACAAGGTGAGTTCAGTTACTTTGATTGTTATCCAGACCAGCTATATGATTTTCCAAGCCCAATAAAAAGTGAAAATACAGAAGCCCTTGTTCCAAAATCTGTAGATATTTCATGAGAGCAAGAACAGACAAATGTTAAGTAGAGGGCCTTTCTGCATGAAACTGATGTAGTTATATGCTTGTGAACCTGGCCCTGCTGTTACCTGAGAACAGCAAGAAGGGCCAGGGCTCTGAAAGTCTTGTTTCCTGCTTTGTAAAATCTGGGCCCCTCTAGATTTTCTTGGAGACAAATGTGAAATGTCATTGTTTACAAATGACTGTTATAGCTTGAGGCTGTACTTACTCGATGTCTGTCTTATTCTTCGGTAAAGCAAAAAAGAAAGCCGTTGAGGAGCTCGGAGAGGCCCAGACTGTATGGGATACCCTTCAGAAGGAATTGGACTCATGTAAGTTAGTTAGGGGTCACCAGAAGTCCCTGCAATGTCTCAAATATCCCCTAAGCCAATATTTCACACTCAGTATCTTCACAGGAGTCAAGATTCTGCCTTTTCTTTAGCCTCATGTATTGTCAGTATTCCACATCTTTTAGTAGCAGTGTTCTAGAAATGATCCCACAGGGTATTCCCCCGGTGCATTTGCAGAGATGTTCCTTTATGTATTACCCCAGGTAGTACAAATTCCTCTTGCCTTACATCATCTGCTCTGAATTCAAATGTTCATTTCTCAGAGATGCCCTTCCTAGTTGTTCTACCTAAAGACACAACCACACTCTTACATGGTTACATGGCCCTTTCCTACTGATGTGTTTCTTCCTAACCCTAGTGGATATCATGCAAGGTTCTAACAGATATGCTTTGTGAATGTTAGGGTCCTTTGTGCTTACAGGAGTTTGGGTACCTTAGAGATTGGAGCTCACCTCAAGGAGACTATGTTTGTGTTGGAGTCAGGTCGATACCCTGCCTCCCATATGGCTGTCCCTGACATTGCTATGCGTGAGTCCTGATACCTGAACCTTCATCATGTTTTCTAGTACATGAAGAGAAAGTACGCATGAAAGAGATTTTGAGCAAAAAACAAGGTATTTCTAACTTTTCCACTTTTAGGCTCTGTGCCATCCTGTATAAGCCCACACTGTAGTAGCTGGAACTTTAGGACTTCCTGACCTTGTTATCCTCCTGTGGCTTCCTCCATACCTAAAAAATGTCAATCCCTAATCCAAGTATCCACATACCTGATATGATCTATCCTGTTCCATGGCCCACAAACACTTTAACAAATATATGCCCTGTTCTCCTTTTAGAGACCCTGAGAATCATCAGACTGCATTGTCAGGAGAAGGACAATGAGGCACAAAGGTAAGAAATTATGGATAAGTGCTCCTGTCACTCTTTCTTATCACCGACTATGTTACATGCAGACCTGAATAGAGAGGGATAGAAACGATTCCAACCCTCCCTTCTAGGCGAGTCATTCAGAGAACATGTCTGAATACTGCCTTCCTTTCCAGGAAGCACAGCCTACTGCAGGAGTGTAAAGAGAGAATTTCTGGCCTGAACTCCAAGATTGATCATGAGAAGGACAAACTAAGACACCTGAGGTAAACCCTGATGCAGGGGCCCAGGGGAGGCTCAGATGTGCTATAGGTGCAGTAATGCCCTGGATGGGCCAGAGGAGCTGGCTAAGTTGAGCTGTGGATAATCAGGGTGGTGAAGGTGCTTTTTGTGGTATAGAAAACATGAGCAAAGGCTGTTGAGGGCTATGCATGACCCAGACCTGGACAAAGCTCTGTGGTATCAACCAATAGTCCTCAAAGCTGTGTGGTTGTCCCCTAGATTGGATTTCGAGAAACAGCTGGAGGCTCTGATGAGCCAGCACAAGGACCTCTGGGAATTTCATGTGAGTCATGCAAACTATGCCACCTATTGCATCCTGTCCCCATATAAGCCTTAGTGGTCTTACCATCATCCTCACTGTTAGTCTTGCAGAACCAACCATATTGCTGCATCCATTCGGTGTTCAGGAGGAGCCCTGATAACACCACGCAGAGTTATTCACTGAGAACATCCATAGATTGTCTGAGACCATCCAGACGTAGGGGAGACAACAGAGAACAAAGTGTGTTTGCCCCCGGGAGTTGCCAGACAACAGACAGAAATAGGCTGAATGTTAGAGGGAAAGGGGCCATTGAGGAGGCTGGGGTGTGTGTGTGGTGTGTGTTAGTAACTGAATTGTAGGTTTGCAGATTTTAGGGCTTCAAGTAACTTTCTCTTAGGCCCGATTCCAGGGCATAGGAGGTCTAAGGAGAGGGAGGGGAAAGTAGAGTGGCCCTGAGGCTACACCATGGCTGGCATTCATTGAAGTAACTCAAGTGAGGGACTAAATAACTAGATCCCAGTCGTGCTTCTCTGAAATGTAAGGAAGCCAAGAAATGTGGACAGGTTTTCTTTCTGCCTTCCCTCAGAAGCCAGGACAGCTGGCAACAGAGATGTGTGCTTTGGATAGCAGCAAGGAGCAGCTGCTCAAGGAAGGTGAGGCCAGGGCAAGAGGGTGGCTCTGATCTGTCTCCACCTGCCCTCACCTGCCTCTTACTCCTTCCCTCTATAGAGAAGCTGATAGAGGTGAAACTGGAAGATGTGAAACATCGACTGTATGCCTTGTGTGGGCCTGAGGGGCCTTCCACTCTCACTGAAGGTCTCTTCCTCCACAGCCAGGAGGCAGCAGCAGCAATGTAAGATATAAAGGTGGGGCAGGAGGAGAGAATGGCTAGTGCTGACTCTTTACCCCACCTCCAGGCAGCTGTTCGAGGAGGAAAACAAGAAGGCTGAGGAGCTCCTAGAGGCTGCAGCTCACCACCACCAGCAACTTCAGCAGAGGTGCCAACAACTGCAGCAGAAGCGGCAAAGGCAGGTGTAGAACTCTTATGCTCTCACTCTACCCAGGAAGAGGAATGAGGGGTGGCTCCTCCCTGCTCTTCCTGTATGTCTCTTCATACTCTTGATTTTCCTGCATCCCTTCTCTTCTGCTCTTCCTGAACAGACTGAAAGAGGAACTGGAAAAGCATGGAGTACAAGTCATTGCTCAAGCCCAGAATGTACAAGAAGAAGGGGACAGTTCATGGAATATGGTACGTGCTGGAGCGGAAGGGAAAGGAGGCTACTGCCAATCCTCAAGAGTATGGTCTTTGGGGAAGTTGTAGACACATAGTAGCATGGGACACAGAAGAGTGGAAGGGGATGTTGTGCGCAGGGGGTATCCCAATCTGGACCTTGACCTCCCACAGGCCAGTCCTAAGCCCCTAGAAGTCTGTGAGGAGAAAGACCAAGATCTGCTCATCAAGCAAGACCTGATACCCTCCTAGGCCTGAGAGACATACCAACTCCAAATTCATCACATATGACGTATGAAATAAAGGGTCCATTTGGGTACACTTTGCTTCATCTTATTCTATGGGTGGAGGAGTGGTTTTTTGGTCCAGGCTCCCCAAGTCTCTGAGGACAGTGATGCATTGGCCCAATTCTAAGCTTGCCTAGCTTATGTTCACACTGTAGGCCCTTAGTAACTGCTGCCCCCACCTCTTGCTCATCTCCAGTGTCTGACATAGTATTCTGGTCCCAGACAAGGGAATACAGACCTGGACCTTCTCACAGGATCTGAACCCACCCTAATTCAATTTCTTCATATAGACCTGGGTAACATAGACTCTCAGAAACAAAAGGTGGATAAATGAACTAGGATTCAAAGCCAAGCAGTTTCCATGCTAGAGTTTCCCTCATTAGCTAAGAAAAATAAACGTAATTTGAGGCTGTGTGTAGTATGTGTTGTCCACAAGCAAGACAATGTTGACAGGAATGTCCTCAGTTGAAAAACATTTATTGTTCAGTAAACATTTAAATGGCGTGTGCCTAAGATGTGTTCCAGACCTTCCCAGTTCATCTTTGGTCCTATTGAGCCCTTGTTTGGTTGTCAGTTGTTCTGTGACTTTCCTGGTGAAATGCAAATGAAATGCCTATTCACCCCAAATAGGGAAGAAGACAATAAGGATTTTATCAAATCTAACTTAGTGAGTTTAGTGGAGTTATTTACAAAAGCACGAATGATTCAGAGGCAGCTGTAGCAAAGAAAATTAAGTCCCACCCCAAATCAGTTTTTTTTTTTTTACCTCTTACAGAATTTAACAGGAGGGCATGAGGAAGTATCTAGTGGAATCCCAGAGGAAGATCTTTTCAGGGACTTTTAAGGCTCTTATGACCCTTCTTCCATCTTCCCAAAGGGAATGTTAACAGCCTCATGACCATACACCTACTTATCTGTTGTGTAGATTATTATTTATTGTCATGATTCAGGGCTAAGCTTTCCTATAGGGTACTATAGTGGCTTTGTTTCAAGATGGGCATGATCATGCCAAGCATGGAGGAAATGGCTATATCACAGCAGTAGAGAGTTTCTTAAGGCAAGGCTAATTTTCCAAAAGAATTGTACTTCTGTTTTGTGTATTGTTTTTGTTGTTCTTACTTGTTTTTTGTTTTGCAACACAGTCTTACAATGTAGCCCTGACTGGCTGGAACTTGCTACGTAAACAAGGCTGGCCTTGAACTCAAGAGATTTACCTGCTGCCTCCTGAGTACTGAAATTAAAGCCATGCACCACCATGCTCAGCTTGCAGCTGTACTTGTGAAATCAGTGCTTCTCCCTTGAGGAGATAGCCAGATTTCAGCCAGCCAAAGCTCAAGGACCACTAGGTGAATGTAGTTAGTGACTCTGCTGATCAGGTGTCAAGCAGACTACACTGCAATCAGTTAATGACCTTTAAAGCTGACCCTACCACTTGAGAATTTTCCTAGTGGTAATCTTTCCAGGTGAAAACTCCCTTCCCCAGTGCAAATTTTTAAAAATGATACATTTTTTGCTGGAAGCTGTTTTGCTATTTGTAGAACTGTGATCATAAAATACCTTCAATGGAACCACTGTTGAGGTGCCTGTCTGTTAACTTTGGGTTTCAGTAGTGCTCCAAGATAGATGAGCTGGAAAACTGGTCAACAGAGAAAAGTCCCCCAAAGGTGCACACATTCTAATCCCAAGAACCTATGAATATGTTATACTGTGTGGTAAGAGGAACTCTGAATAAATTGTTAAATTCTGGGTCTTCAGATGGGTGGATAACCTGGGATCATCTAGGCAGATCCAATGAAATCATTAAGAGAGGATCAAAGACAGATTGGAAGATGTTGCACTATTGGTTTTTAAATGGCACTCATTTAGTAGAGAACTTTTACATGGGGTGCCTAGCTTGGAAGCTGGTGCACACAGGAGAAGCTGGACACAGTAGCGTGAACAGCAAAGGTTTGCTGGTGGTGTATACGAACTAAGGAGGACAGGGTTCTTCCATAACTTTTAAAAAAATTTTTATGTGTATGAGTGTATTGACTCCATAAATTTTAACACTTAATTCGCTAAGATTTTACAATTTGTCTAGTCCATTCTATGAGAGGGACCCTAGAATTTGTTTTTTCCAAATACAGAGTCACATTTTAAGGGATATTAATGAGCAGCTGTGCTGATTTTTGAGACACAGAGTTTTCAGGTCTCACAAGCGGGGAATGACACAAAGCTTGTATGGTGGTGGTATACTGCCAAAGCCAATTGTGACAGGGCTGAGGTCAATATCCTTTGGGTCAGTCAGAGACTTCAGATTAAAATGCTGCAGAATAGCAGACAAGAGCAGAAATAATTCCATGCGAGCCAGGCCTTCTCCAACACATACACGTTTTCCTAGAATTAACAACAGTGCTGATGAGATACTGAGGAATCATCACACAAACAACATTTTGAACATTGAGGTGGGTGGAGGAGGCTGCAGGAAAGTAGGATTCATTCTCCCTGTTTACTGGTCCCTGAATACAAGTGGTCAGTGTCAAGAGAGTGTCAGTGATATTGACTTTTGATACCACTACTACAGATTCAACTACATAGACAAGTGATAGGTTAGGGGAATGGAACCAAAGCTTCTCTGCTCTGATCTCGGGAAGGACAGAGGGGCAGGTAAACTTAGAAGCCTATGCAAACATGAGATGTTAAAGTTACCAGTTGTCTGTGGGATCTTCCTTCACCAGAATCCTAGGTTAGGCCCTGAGATGGGACCATCCAGGAAGACCTGGATGTTTCCTAAGAAGAGTTTAGGTAGTAAAGAGTAACGTTTGTTTATTAATTTGTTTAAATTCATGAAGAATTAGGTAGTATACTTTTGAGAGCTTTTAACTGAGTCCTGTTAAAATAGAAACAGTTTAACAATTAGACAAAATGTCCACTCTTTGGCAAAATAATCTATTCAAATACCTCATTTCCAGGACTTTATCTGACTTCTCTAAACAGGGAGGAACATACTTGGGTTATGTGCAACAAAGACGTAAGGGGTTAGGTGACAGCTAACATCAAGGATTGGGGAAGAGCACACATAAGTAGAGCTAGGACTAGAGGAGACAATTCCCCAAGGAGGGTACAACCCCTGAGCTTTGCTTACCTGCAGAAAATGGCTTGAAGTAGTCACTGTACTTGAACTTTCCATTTTCATTCAGAAAGTGCTGAGGTTTAAACTTCTCTGGATCTGGAAACTCTTGCTTGTCGTATAAAAGGGAATCCAGAGTTGGAATTACAATTGTGCCCTGGAAGAAACAGAAGTTTCCATCAATCAAGTTAACAAAATATGGGCTCTGATCTGTAAGCCCCTGCGCCCCCCCCCCCACTGAAGAACATTATTTGAATTTTGTATTACATAGGCTATCATATTTGTAATTGGGAACATTGTTTAAGGACTAGATAGAAAAGAGTCAGGGGTCATATTTAAATCAAGAGGAAGGCTATATATCTTTCATAGGATGGACTCCAAGTCAGGTTACTACTGTTGTGAGATCCCAGTGTTAGAATATGCTACAAGTCCTAGGAACTAATAGAGGAGGCATTTTCTGATTTGCTTCATTTCTATGGTAACTGGTATAATGGGAGGACTGTTGATGAAATATTCTGCAGGGCGAGGATGCTGGCCTGACCCTCACATCCATTCACATATGCTGGAGAAACGAGCCCTTGAGTCTCCATCCTGGCTCTGGCAGGCTAGATAAGCTGACAGTAGAGTGCCCATGGAGCGCTCTCCAGATCATGCCTGACCTTGGGAATGACGTATCCTCGGAACATGGTGTCCTTTGTTGCTTCGTGCGGTACGTTGGAGGGCAAAAGGTTGATGAATCTCTGAATCTCATGTACCACAGCATCCATGTAGGGCATCTCCAGCCTGTCTTTGACAGAAGGGATGCGGGTTGGCCCAATAACCCTATCAATTTCTTCATGAAGTTTCTCTGCCAAGTTAAGAAAGAGATCAATTTAAAGGTTTAGTTCCAAGATGAATGTCCAAACACCACCCATATATCTAATCATTTTCATCTACCCACCTAACCATTGGCTCATCTGCCCACCCCTCTACCTTCTTACCTACCTACTCATTCACTCATCCATCTCTCTAACCCTCCTACCTTCCTTCCATCCACACTTCTATCCAATTACTCTTCCATCCATTCACCAAACCCACCCAATGGATGTTTATGAAGCACCCTAATTGGCATTTATTGTCACTAGGTGCTTTGAATTATTAAATCATTTTCCAAAAAAAAGTCAATGAGAACTAAACTCTGTGAGTTAGTCACAGAGTCCTTTATCATAGCTCATAAGGGTTTATCTAATTCTCTTCATGCCAAGAGTAGAGATAACAAAAGGGTTTTGGAAATTTCTTCTTAGAAGGAAATCTTTGTGCTATTATCCCAGGCTGTTTTACTATTATAACTTCTAAAAAATAGGAAAAGCATGACAGGATAACAGAGTCATGTGTAACAATGTATAACAGAGGTAATGGCAGCCTTTGGCAAGTTTCCCAGCCTTTCTGTATTTGAGATTTTCTATGTGATTCTCTGATATGTGGAGTTAAAACAAATTTCAGCACGTTGAATATAGTATGGTACTTGGGTAAAATATTAAAGACGTATAGAACAATAATATGAGTTGTGTGCTAATACTCAGTGTTAAATGTCCAAGTCACAGATCACATGTGGGGATGCTACGCAGTGGTCCTGAAGCATTGCCATCTCTGGGGAGGAAGGCAGAGATGTGTGAGCTGGTGGGCTTTGGCTGGCTCTGTAACATGTTTCCCTTTTGGAGCTCTGAAGCAAATATCACAAAATGTTAACACATGTTCAATTTGGCAATGGGTGTCTGTCATATTTACCTTTTTGTATTAGAAATTCCTTATATTCATAATTTGAAACAAAAACTGCTGGGTGTGGTGGTGTACACCTTTATTCCCAGCCCTTGGGAGGCAGAGTCAGATAGATTTCTGCAAGATCCAGCCCAGCCTGGTCCACATAGTGACTTCCAGGTGGGTTGGAACTAGGGAGACCCTGTCAAAATCAACAACAACAGCAACACCCCCCCAGAAAAATAATAATTTGAAACATTTTTTAGTTAATGTTTCCCTAGTAGAGTGGTCAAAAGTTCTCATAAAACTGTTGCAGATTTGTTTCTTTCCCTTCCTGGACTTTAGCCTCCTTCAGTGTTCATGTTTCTTTATGATGTGTGGAAACAGAGGCTTTGATGACAGAAAGACCAGAGTTCAAGTCCTCACCTAGGACCAGACGGACACATAACCATGTTCTTGGGAAACTACTTCATATTCACAACTCTCAGAAACTGAAAAGCTAGAAGATGATGAGCACTGAAGGACTGGCCCATTCCTAGAACTTAGTTCAAACAAAGTTCCCATCAATAGCAAATGGAGGCTCTGTTAATGTGCTCTGGGGGAGTGTCTCCCCAGATTTGTGCCCAGTCCATAGAATAGCAGGGTTCTAAGACCTTGATACCTTTACCCTACGTGGTTGTCCCCCTTAATTCCTCTACTACACGTAGTCACCATTGGCTAGCATGTAGGGGTCCATCATACTGCCTCTATGACAGGGGGCATGCATGACCCTTTGCATTGGAAGCTCAGGCCTCGAACACCTGTTCAGACACAGTTCCTTCTGCCTAGGTCCTACTGTGAAGCCTTAAAGATTAAGTTGTGAAATGGTTTGGGGGAAGCCTTGATTGCTTTTCTCTCAGTTTCCACTTCAGAGCCCCTCAGGGTAAGATGCTCCAGGATGAATCCCTGTTTCAGCCTAGAAATCCAAAAAATCTTCCTCAGGGGAAACTGGAGCATTATTTTCACTGTCATAAACAGATTATTTACAGAGCAGAGTACAGACTCGTTGTCCCACTGCACTTCAGTGCTAGGCCATAGGGGCCACAGTTGGGGGTGTGGTAAAAGACCAGTCAGTATTCAGGATACCAGGTTCCTGAACATCTTAAAGAAGTTCATTCAGTGATGCTGGGGCACCGAGGAGGTGCACAGGCAGCCATAGACCAACAGCTAATGCCTGAACTGTGCAGAGTGACCCTGCAGTGGTTCAGCTGTGCCACACTGGAGTTTGACATCTCACTCACGTACCTTCAATCTCTGGGTATTTCATGAGAATCAGAAGCCCGTATCTGAGAGTGGTGCTGGTAGTTTCTGTCCCTGCAAAAAACAGGTCTGCCAAGGTCACAGAAATATTTTCCATTGTGAATATGGGTTCTTGTCTGTGTTTTTCCTGTGAAGTTGGAGATAGACAAGGACTGGGTGAGATCTTTCCAGGTGCTAGAAGGTGACACCTGTTGCCCTTCAGCCGGAGAGGGACCAAGGCATGTCAAACTCTTCCTGTGAAACCAGGAATTGATCATTTCTACATCATGACATAAGAAACTGAGGGTTCCAGGAAATAGGCTAAGGGCAGGATTTCTTATTGACAGGCCTCAGGGTCCTGTCAATAGTGTCGGGGTTGTTTTGGAACCAAAGTGAGATGACCTGGCCTCTGATCATGACCCTCAATGTGCAGGGACTGGCCTTACCTTCTTTCTAGGCCCAGGATTGTGCTTTGGGACCCAGGGGCATGGGGGGGTTGAACTGATAATCAGGATTCTCAAATGGAAGCTATCTAGAGGAAATCAGTGTGGGATTTACATATTTTCAAGACAAGAAAGTGAGAGGCAGGCACACAAGAGGCCTCAGAAGTCCTAGGGGAGGCAAGGTAGGTAAAACTGGGGAGGCCTAGAACTCTGAACAGGCAATTGGGCAATACATGCCAAAAGGGATGCTGAAGGGTTCTTAGACAAAAGACTGCATTCCCCCCAAGTGTTACAGTCCATCTTGGCCTGGAGGGAGCTGAACAGAGGGCCCACTACCAACCCACCCTCCCTATTCAAGAATGACCAGGGAAGAGCGTGGTTATGCTGAAGCCAAGTGTATTTATGAAAATCAAGAGCATCAAAATACAACCATGGTGAGCAGTCAGGACACCAGTGAGTGGGTCGTAATATAAAAATTATATACACTCTGCCACACCCCAGCAAGCCCATCTTGGATGCCCATGTCCAGTACCTTCTCCATTTCCACAAGCAAGCAGTCAGTCACATCCCGGGGGCAGCTGGAGTCCAGTGACTGAAGGTGTTCCTTTGCTCTTTCAAGTGCATACTGTCTTATTTCAGACAAATTTTTCATTATTTTTCTATGGCTTCCAGGTAGGTATCGAAGATAATCCGAAAAATTATTATAAAGCTAAGGAGAGCAAACAGTATGTCACTATGTAGTTTTTTTCTAGATGCGGCATGATTTTATGTGTCAGGCTAGTAACCTCTGAACCAAATGAATTTATGGTTGTCATTATTATACTATTTAGAATATTTGGGGCAGCAATGTCTTCTGGAGGTGCTGTTCTCCAGGTAGTGGTGGTAAGAATGTGCACATATAAGTAAGCATGTGTGCTGAGATTAGGGAAAAGATAGAGCCAGTCCAGCCAAATGCTCTCCTACATATTCCTGTTCTCTGCTTTTCTAGCCTGTCTCTCCCACACAATCTGAATTTTTCTTCTTGTGATGTAAACAATACTACTGAAAGTTCATGAAAAAGGAGGAGTACAGTCACCTGGACCCAGGGAGTACTTAGCAGGTAGAAGTTTTCATTGAATAAATGCATGAGCCTCAGACACTTCTTGTCATTGTAGTCAAAACGCCTGTGGAAGAGGATGTCCGCTATCACATTGCATGGTGCACAGCCAATGAGAAAGGTGGGATCAAAGGGCTGGCCTGGAAAACAGATGAAGCCTGAGTGCACACACTCATCATGATCTTCCTAGCAAATTTAGTCTCTTGTAAATCCTCACTGGGGACACAGTAAATGCTTAAGCCTCCAAGTCTCTTTACTGCTACCTAGGGTACAGTAGCCATACCTGGCAGCCACTCTTGCTCCCTTGGGAAGCAGAGCTGTAAACTCAAGTTGAGAAGGCAGTGCCTAGGGACCAACTTGACTCTTTCCTTCTCCAGGGTCCCTTTAGCCAACTGCCTCCTGATTGTTCAGTGTCTTTAGGAACCTAGCTAGGCCTCCCTTCTGGCTGTTTGCTGAGATACATACCCTGAGTCTTCCTGAGCTCCTCCACCAGGAAGTGTGCCTCCCTCTGGATACGCTCCTCATTACGCTGTTTCCCCATCCCATAGTCACGGAGGATGCTCAGGGAAAACCGCCGGACATCCTTCCAGGTGGGTCCATTATTGAAAACAATCCCTAAGAAAAGCCAACAGAGGTTACTCCAAATGCCCAATTCTTAAAAGAAGTAGCGGGGAAAGGAGATGGCCTTGGGTACTGGGTGGTATGTATAGGTACAGTAGAAGCACAAGAGGAGAGAGGAGACATGTTTCATGGTTGCTCCTTTATAACACCAGTTTATTTTCGTTGGTTTCATACTTTGCCCTGAACCTTTACCATGCTAAATAAACCATAGATGGCATTCTCCAAGAGAGAACTCATCCCTTTCCTGGTTATTGATACAATCCTTAAGCACCATTTCTGCTCCCATGGATTTTAATCCTTACTTCACAAACATCTCAACTCAGGTTTCTGGCTTCACAGCAGTATCCTTGCCTAAGAGCCGAAGGTCACAGGACTTCCCAGTTTTGGGGCACTGAGATGAAAAGACTGAATACTCTCCCTTGTAAACACACTTGTTGAGTACTGTCCCTTCAAAGAAGCTGTCCTGTTTCTCCTCCCAGCAGGTGGCCTCCTGGACCCCTGTGAAGACATTGGTAATCAACAATCTGAAAGTATTTCCCCTTTATTTCTATCCCTGTCTCAACTAGTTCTATGAGCATTTTTCATTCTTTGAACGTAAATCTAAATCATCTTGATTGGTGACGTTCAGTTATCTCCTGAAGCTGTTGGATCCCCTTGGAGCCAATTCAGTGTATCCAAGACAGCCGTAGTCCCACTCAGCTCTTCCTGAGCAAAGCCCTGCTGGCCTTGTGCTCTCTACGCTCCTGAAACCTTGTCCTCCAATCTCTGCCTCTCTTCCTCCTTCTCTTTATCTGTTATTGTTTCTTCAATACATAGTGTTTGGATATCTACTGTGTAAAGGTACCTGCTAGCCTCTGAGCATTCTGGGACAAAAATTAATATTCACGTGAGTTGAAGTAATTGCTTTCATTTCATAATTTTTCTCATAGAAACTGTCTAATCACATGTGGGATGCCCAGTAGAAGGCAATGCAGAAGTGTTAAAGTGTCCAGGGGACATGTACTCACTGTGGTCTGAGAAATTTTCTAGAAAGAGGGATGATTAGCCTGAGAGGTGCCAGGAATTATGTGACATGAACTAGGAGGTATGTGTGAGACTGATGATACCAGTTTTATCTTGAAGGTCAGAGGAAGAGCCTAATAGCTGAGGAAGGGGAAGAACTGACTGCTTACCATTGTGGTAAAGGGGTCTTTCACCAGATTGAGTGTCCAGGTGGGGACCATATTTTCTCAACATTTACTCAAATGATGCATGTGGTTTCTTGGCACATTGTCATACACCTGTATTTAATCTTATACTGTTATAACAAACACTTATTTAAGGATCACTGGAGGATCAACCTTGTTCTTCACCCAAGATCCAGCTGGTTTTCAGTGTCTCTCTGGGCTATGTGGGATTTATAAAAATAAAACTCTGTAGGCAATGAGGTAGGAAAGGCCTCTTGAGCTCCAGCCTATGGAGAAGCAAATCCTAACTTCCTTGCACAGTGCATAGCCTGGGGTTAAGGGATAGGTAAGGGTTCTACACCAGGACTGTGTTCCTCCCAGCAAGACCCTGCCCCCTGGCATAGTGCCTCTTCAGTAACTCCTGTGATGAGGACAAGGACTGAAATGGTTATTCTTGTTTTTACTGTGATGGTTCTATAAACCTAAGTACTGAGTAAGGAAAATCAAATACTATTACCCATGTGATGAAATAACCTTGGAAGCACAGACTGATAAACTAAGCTAGACACTGAGAGTCAGACACAAGGGTCAGTGTGCTTGGATTTAAAATCCCACAAAACAGGAAAAACTTTCTAGAGAATTGTCACAGGACCTGAGTCAGGCAGAACTCATGGAACATGTTATATCTGATCTGCTTTGGGATCACTGAACTGACAGGGAGTAGAGAAGATGTACAGGCAAGGTGGAGGCTAGACAGGCAGGTGGCACCAGTGAACTGCGAATCCTTGCTCCTTGTGCTCACAACCCATGGAAGGTAGAGCTGCAGTCAAGGGCTGGGAAAAGACATGAAGAGTCAGCTCCCATCCTGGAATTCCCTTCTGCAGAAAGTAGCAGGTGAGTTAGATTTAGGGCAGCACATCTCTGTCTGGAGACCACTATCTACAGTGGATCAAAGCAAGGACCTGAAGCCTAGTCCATCCCAGGAAGTAGAATTTCAGGCAAGTTTTGATGCCTTATGCTAAGTGAGGGGACTCGAGTGTGTGGAGCCACCTGCACCTCAGAGACAGTTGAGGCTATGTGGAAAGAATCCCCAGAAGTACAGAAGACTGAGGACCAGAGGATGGATCTTCAGAGGAAGGTTTCTCAGGCTCAGGAGCCCCTCTGCCATTCTCTGTAAGCTAGTCAATGCTATGGTGAGGTTAGGAGTCTGAAAGCCCTCTCATGGTGTACACAGTATCTACTCAGTATGAGACTCATAGCAGCTTTCATGCAGGCACAAGCAATGACCTACCTGGGTTTTTGCCTTTCAGTCTTTATCCTGTTGCTTCACTATTGTTTGTGTAAGATTTTGGGGACCAAATAATATGCATGTCACCCTTTCTGTTAGTTGTCCCCCACCCATTGCCCAGGAAGCCAACTCACCTTTGTCTTTGTACTCATGAAACACAGGAATCTCTCCTCTGCCAGAGAACTCATTCTTATGGTTCAGCAGCACCTCCTTGACAGCCTTGTAGCCATGTAAGACCACGATGCGCCTTGATCCTAGGTGCAGTGTGAACACTGGCCCAAAACGCTGTGCCAACTGTAGGGACCAATGTACAAAGTGGACCAGTAGGTGGACAGAAGGCAGTCTGCTGTAGACTGTCCATACCTCTGATTATTGTTCTTGTTATTCATAGAGAGTTAGAGGGACTTGGGAAAGGCAGTCTTTATCTAGTCTGATGTGGAGGGATTCTCCCCACCAGAAATTCCTGGGTTTTCAGGGTCCCCTACCTCCACCTAGACACAGTTCTCTGTTGCTATCAATATCAACCTGTCACCCTGTTGTTTGCTTCCAAAGTTAAGACTCTAGACCCCAGGGTGCTGCCAGGTGACTTTAAGCCAGTGCTTCTGAAGCTTGTAGCCAGTCTGCCATATTCAAAGATACCTCCTAACATAGACACTGAGTATCAACTGCATTCCTGGTAGCATTTTAGCATTGGTTAGCCCATGCAATGTTCAAAGCACTTTGAAACTACAGATGTTGTTACTCTGGTGAATAACAGTTGTCTTAATACTTTCCTGTTCAGTCTGTCCTTTGATCTACAGTTTGACATCAGCCAGGGTGCACCTGTTGTTGCATCGAAGCTGACACATGATGATACCAACAACACCAGTATCCTATAATCACTCTAACTGTATGGGGCCTCCAGGCCTGCATGGCAATGCCCACTGAGAGTGCTCCATGGGAAGAGGTGTATATACAAATATTACTTCTAAACTCTCACTTGTTTTCCCAAGAGAGGAATATTTCTCTTACCTTGGTGAAGGACTTGGGTATATCCTTCAAATCCAGCTGTAAAACATTCCCAAGGATAGGAAGTGCAAAAGGTCCAGGGGGCAGATTCCAGCTACTATAGATCTGCTTCCAAATGGATATAAGCAGGAGGGTGGCCACCCACACCAACAAGGCAATGGTGATGCCAAGAGCAGCCATGGTGCTTTTGGGGTCCCACTCTGATCGTGTAAGAATTTTCTGAGGAATAACAAAGTTTTTATAATGTGTTATTGAGAAGGAGGGTGACTCATCAGCCAATGCCACACTCTTCTCCCTTGACCTGAGGTATTGGCTTATTATTAGCTGTGGTTGGCCATCATTTCAAAGGCTGAACCCTTCAGCTATTTCCTCTTAGAAGTTGCATCTACTGATCTGATAAAGACAGGGCTGGATTCTGTCAATACTTTGGTTGCTGGCATCTGTCACAGTGCTGGTAAACACATGCAGGGACACCTCATCAACTCATAGGTCAGTCTTGGAGGTAGGAGACTACTCCCTCTCAACACTTGTTGGCATAATGGGGGGTGGCATTCAGATCATATTTGCATGTGTTTGTTTTGGGGAAGGTTTATACAAGGCAGTACCCACCAGGTGCTGTCCATTCTAAGTAGATACCAGCCCTAGAAGTGCAAACACTTAATTTCTGATCTAATGTCCCAGCACCCCTGGGCCACCACATGGAAACTGAGGGCAGGAACAGAGGAATTTAACTTCTGAATCCTATTCCACTTTGTCAAATCAACTTAAAAAATTCCATGGAGGAAAAAACAGAAGCAAAGAAAGAGAGTTGACCAATTTTGAGAAAACGTGATAGCATTTTCATGCAGTGAATAAGATCAAGCCAGGGCCCTTACACATGTTAGGCAAGTGACGTACCACTAAGCTGCACTGCCAGTCCCTCCAAAAATCCATTTATTTTGTAGAAAAGTTAATTCTGTGGAAATAGTTCTTCAGAATATTTTGTCAAATTCTGAAAAATATTAAAGTTTTGTTGAATTTGTTTCATCAGTAAGTGAATTTTAGAAGAATTTGTGTTTGTAAAGTATCTTGTCTTTGTTCATCCAGGAATTCAGTGCAGCTTCACATTTCTCTGCATCATAAAATGTAAATACATGTAAGTGTATTGGTTGTCCCACATCCACTTTTCTGCTATGGCTTCTAGATATTCTGTGGAGCATTGTTGGTGTATTTTCATTTTATTTTCCAACTGGTAATACAGAGATCTTACTTTATATATTGTAATTTTATAGTTTTATGTAAGTTGTGTACCTTTGTATATATTAGAAAACATGATGAAAATGAAGAAAATAAAAGTTACAGTGTATCTGCATCACTTAGGTGATTTTGAGTTATTTTAAGCCTTTTGATTCATTTATATAAAATGAGGTTATACACCGTACCCTGCATTCTAAACTAAATTTCTTTTGAATAATTTATTAGTAGTGTAGACTGTTCTGCCTTTCAAACCATAGCTGTGGTGCTTCTGTCTGCTCACTAACTTCCCTGGGCTACCAGTGAGAGACTCCATCTTCTTAAAAAAACCTATTAATTATTTTTATGTGTATGAGTATATTGTGTGCATATATGTAAGTGCACCTGTGTTGTAAAATGTCTGCAGAGGTCAGAGAGAGAGAATTCCCCTGGAACTAGAGTTATAAACGGTTGTTAGCTGCCATGTGGGCATTGGGAATTGAACCTGGGTCCTCGGCAAGAGCAGTCAGTGCTTTTAACTACTGAGCCATCTCTCCAACCGTTAGAGGCTCCATATTTATCAGGGGCTTCTGGACAAATTCTGCCTGAGGTTAGAACTAATGATGTGAATGACTTGCTACTGAGTGGGCCACTGTGTCTTCTCCCTGTGAATCTACTATGCTTTGTGGGGTGGTAGGATTCTGTCCCAAGGGCAGACAGAGACCAGGCTGTCTTCATTACTGGCCCCTGTTCACCTGGTCTAAACTGCTCCCTCCTGCTGGTGCTGGAGGGGCACAGTGTGTTCTGTTCAAGCTGAGTCAGTCTTGGGATCTGGTGGTCTGCGGATGGGAAACTGCCTTTGGAAGGTAGAGCTGGCTGAAAATGCCCATACCTGCATAGTTCACCTGAGCACAAACATTCTGGGAGGGTGCCACCAGATACAGGTGTGGTCTGCAACCAGGTTCCACAACACAGAGATTTCTGTTTGTAATGCTATTGGACTCCCAGCCAAGATCAAGTAATAAATAAAATGGCATTTCTATGTACTTAGTTTTAGAAGCAAAGGTTTTTGTTTGTTTTGTGTGTTACTCAATGAACTGGACCTCTTAATGCTTCGTGCTGCAGAAGTCAGTGTTTCTTGGCATCCTTTCATCACATCTGTAGTGCTGAGTGTGCAAATGATACTGGGCATATTTCTTCTTTACCAGGTTAACTAACAGTACTTGTAGAAAGATAAGATGATAACATTTTCTATTGAGACAGTCCTGTAACTTTTATTCTTAGATTTGATTACTTATGCTAAATGGAAGCATTCTCCCATGTAAATGCACTTTTATGTTGACTTCACAGAGTGCTACTCTTAGTTGGTAAAGGCTCAACTTGTTAATAGTATTGTTGCTGATCTTGTATCCATACCATAAATAAGGATAGGCTGTGTCATTGTGTTCTGTCATGTTTTTGAGTGAGTTGTATTAACTCTAGAAGTCATGGAAACACCCTTTATCTTTCTCTATGCTTTGAGGTGCTTTAGAACTTACTTGTAAAACAGTAGAGGCTTTGCTGGACTCATGGTACTGTTTGTAAATATTAAAAAGCATGCTTTAGGGGGGTTGAGAGGAATTTCTTCTTTAGAGCAGACCAGCCTTAAGCTTGAGATCCTCCTGCCCCCAAGTACTCAAATTACAGGTATGTGCTATCATGCCCTGGGTTAAAAAGTTACTTTTGTACTTGGGATGCTGAGGCAAGATTGCCAAGAATTCAAGGCCAGCCTAGGCTACATAGAGAGATTTTTATCTCAAACAAAACAAAAACCAAAGCCAAAATGAACAAACAAACAAGAAACTTTTATTTGGGAAAGTGAAATGTCTCCCTAAGATCCAAACTATAGGAAATAGATGAAGTACAAAGCAGGAATCCCACACCTGACCCACAGAGGTAGCTTCCACAATTTTAGCACCCAGTACTCTTCATCATTTATAAATTTATTCTTGTACTTACTTAAATATGCTCTCACCTTTTGATATGTGTGTCAAACCCATTCAAACACTATTCAGCGTTCTTTTGCTTGATTCTGAAAGGCGTCTTAGCGTTTCTTATAAGACAGGACTCATGATGTTTGAGACTTTCTTTTCTGAAGAACAGTGGTGTGTTTTTTTCTAGATGTAGAGGTCTTGGCTGTTAGTTCTTTCTTCTCAATGCTTTTAATGTGTCCTCCTGCCTTCTGCTTCTACGTAACCTACTCTGTGGAGGGAACAGGTGTGTTGTGGCACCTTGCTTTGCTCTGTTGCTTCCTGGATTCCTCTTTGTCACCGTCTTCTGGTCATTGGCTCTGATGTGTCTGGATGTGGCCCTCCTTCAGCTTATCCTATTTATTGCTTGTGTACATGAACATTTTTCATTAAATTTGGCGTTTTCAGCCATAATTTATTGGAACATCTTTTCTGTTCCTTTATTCTTTTCTCCTGGCATTGCTCATGATCTCAAAAATCTTTAAGTTTGTTCTGAGGTCTGCTCTATGTTGACAGTTTTGCTTGTGTTATCATTGTTCTTTGAGAAGACACCCATCATGTTTTTTTCTCTGCTGTTCCTGAAGAGCTTCTCTTTCCTGCTCTTTTTATCAGAAGAATGACAGATCCTTAAGAACCTAACTGAAAACCTGGAGATCTTGTATTTTAAAAAGTGTATTGGGTAGAAGGTGGTCTCTGCTATCTGCCAGAGGGGCTGGAAAGTGACTAAGTGGTATGAAGACTGCTCTGCCCCCTCAGTTATCACTGCCACACATGTTTTCTGTTTATTGTAGTTTCCTGACCTGCCTTTGTTCATTCCAGAATTTGAACTATTGCTATGTCATTTTGTCTCAATAAGTACATATAGGCATCTTAAGTATTTTATTGCATTATACTGGAGTACTGAAGGGCATGTTCATGCAAGCCTGTAATGTATCTTGAGCATATTCCCCTTCACATCCCCTTAGTCTTCCCTTTTTACCCTCTCCCATTAGTCTTCTTTGTTCCCCATAACAGTTTTGTTTCTACATTCATGTCATCCAGACATATGATCTTATGCTTCTATATAAAAGGACCCACAAATTAGAGAAAATTAGGAGCCATAAATTAAAGAAAATGCATAATATTTGTGATTATCTTATAGCTTTGAATAAATGGAAAGTTTTTTCCCATAGGAGAGCTATGGCATTTATTATAATCACTGACCAATCAGACTTTATGATATGTGTGTGTGTTTTCTTTCCCTAGCTTTTTCTTGCTTTATAATATTTTGTTTGTTCATTTTCTTCCTTGATACAGTGGCATTCCAAAGCGTTGCTGCTGTTTTACAAGCTATTATTCTTCAATCTGAAAGTATTTGGGGGCTTTATATATATATATATATTTTGTTCTTTTTTTGGGGGGGGAAATAGGGTTATCTTCTAGCCACAGCTGACCTGGAACTCGCTGTGTAGAGCAGGATAGACTTAAACTCACAGAGATTCACCTATCTCTGCCTCTGAGTGCTGGGATTAAAGATGTGTATCACCACATGCAACATACTTTATATTCTTAATTAACTTGAATAATTAATAAACAGTTTCCTATCTGAACAAGCTTAGCTGAGTTTTCTTCCCTACTTTCTGCACAATGTACCAAACTCTCAAGAATTTCAGAACATTAGCTTTAAATGTGGTTAAACACATTTTGTTCTATTTTATAAATTAATTTTAGCAATGGCATTAATATTTACAGTGTTCCTATTCAGTTATTATTTGTGCTTTACTTATCTCTGTATGCATTCTATGTCATATCTGGTCTGTCCTGATTAATGCTCTCAGGAATGTGAACTCTTCTATGTCCAGAACATCTTTTATGGAGAGGGGCTGATCCCCATGTGGGAGCACAAAGGAATATCCACCGCCCTGACTCCTGGGCCTCCACAGAGCTGAGTTTTACTTGGGGCAAATCACACGTCAGGCATAGTGCTCTTTCTCTTCCATTATACTCAAAGAAGAAATTATGAGATCTCTAAAATGGTACTCAGCAGCCATAAATCCTTAGGTCACAATGGTTTAAAAAAGATAAAAGAATATGACATTTTGATGACTCAAAAGCTAGCTAGTAAGATGGGAGTTTATTCAAGAACGCTTTCCTATAAATTTTCTGTTGTTTTGTATGGTAAAATGTCAGCCTTTTGTTAAACTCTTATTTATAATTAAAAAGCTAGTGTGGATAGGGGAAATTTCACAGTGTTCCATCCTTAGATGAAGAGCTACAGGCAATCTATGGCTGTTGGAAGAGAGTTATCAGAGGACACAGGATGAATTTGAGGAGCAAGACAGAGGGGTAGAAATGATGTAAATATGATATTCACATATGAAATTTTTTAATTAAAGTTTTGAAAGGTCCCAAATGAAAAATTTGATGGACAAATATCTAACATTCAATAGTATTTTCTGTTAAAATTAATGACCTTGACAGAAGCCAAAAAATCTTTTCCAAGTTAAATAAAAGCACAGAACATACACCATCACAGTGTCCAAAGGGCAAGTCAGCTTGGGGAGAGAGGTTTCCACATCAAAGGAATGAGAATTGATGCTGTGTTCTCTCATCTGCCAGCTGGCTCTCCAAGTCTGAACCACTGTTTGACATTCTGGGAGCAAACAACAATGTTTTCCTACAAACAGTGCAAAGAGATAGACCTGAGGGTCGGAGAAAACAACCTCCTGAGTTCTGTGTGGGCTTCAGTGCTCTGAGACCCTAGGAATTCATCAGATCAGCCATGCACGGCTACCTAGGGCAGGAGGTTCAGCAAAGCAACAATGAACCAGCTAGAGGGTGCCAGAGCTAACACCAAAGAAAACCCTGCAGCAAGTACTGCCTGTCTTTAATAATGTGTTTGATGTCTAGAGGATGGTACAGGACTTAACATGTAAATGGTAAAGCATGACAACTTAATTAGCACCAAGCACCCACTCATAACCCAGCATCCACATTCCAGCTGTGTCCCATCTAGAACTGAGAATTGCCCTGACTGTTGCTTCTAATATTCCCTGTGATTGTCTGATAATTTTGTATTGTTCATTTATTTCTTTTTAATTTTTGGTTAGAATATACCAAATTCAATAATGGCCTGATTTTCAGCCATTATTATCTTTATAAGATGCATCCACAATGTGAGATGTAACTGTGGGTCACTGAGTTCAGGACTTTATATTTTATCCTCTATCCTGCCAGACTCATCCCAAATATTTGCTACTATGGAGTTTTCTGGAATTGTTTGTGATTCCTAGAGTGTTGTAAAAGAACATCTATGGGCCAGATTGTCCCTGGCAACTTGGCATACAAGTCCCAGATGTTCTAACATAACTGCAGCTTATCAGAGAGTTCAAGAAGTCGCACTGAGTCACCAACACTTGCTATTTTTGCATTTACTGTCACCTATCTACCCATCTAGTAGCACAAAACAATGTGTAGCTATGTTCCATTTTGCATTTCCCTAATTATGAACAGAGAAGAGAATCTGATTTTAGGATACTTCATATATCCCAGTCAATACCTTGTTTACTTTTATGTGATGCCCTAAATTTTCTTACTGTTTGGTATTAGCCAGGACCACACTATTTTGTAAAACTCCATTTTGGTTGACCTGTGGCACTTCTAGTAACTATAGTAATTTAGTTTTTGAAAATTAACTTGTTTCTCTAGTTTCTTGGCTGCCCTGCTCCATGGACCCCAAGAAATGGCCATCAAGGAAAGATGTTTATCAATCACCCACATAGTCTGACTACTTACCAGTTACTTCTAGCAACAACAGATTGGGGCCAAAAAAGGGAAGATTTTCAACCACCTCCCCCATGTTACTCTTCTACCCTATAACTATGCCAGCTTGTAAGGAGCCAACTATTTCTGATTCTTGCAGAGACATCCCCTCTACATATTATGTTCCCAAAACAAACGCCTTCACTCTCTGAAGTTGCTCATTCATTCCCTTGTCTATCTTTCCTTCTCATTCACCTTTCATAATGGTTCTGTTCTCTCTCTCATCAAATTATTAGAGTCTAGAATTTCTGAGATTTTAAAAGATTTCTTCTTTCCCACTTTTTATTAGTTTTTTGAGAATTCCATACAATGTATTTTGACCATATTCACCCCCGTTATGCAGCTCCATACAGGTCTACCATCCACTTTTCTATTCATCCAACTTTCTGTCCTCTTTTATTCTTAAGCATATTGAGTTCAATTTGTGCTGTGCATATACTCTTGAGTGTGTGGCCACACACTGGAATGTGGCTGACATACCAGGGGCCATACTCTTAAAAAAACTGACTACCCCTCTCCTAGCAGCTATCATTTGCAAATATATTCTCTGGTAGGGGTGGAGCATCATGCCCACTGCCCCTCACCTGGCTAGGATTTTGTCTGGCTTGAACTTGTGCAGTTATTGCATGCTGTCACAATCAATGAGTTGTGAGTTTACATGTATACCTGCCCTGCTGTTTTTGGAAACCTGTTTCCTTGTATTTGTCCACCACCTCTGGTCCTTACAATCTTTCCTTCCCCTCTTCTGCAATGATATCTGAGCCTTAGGGTGTGATATAGGTGTCCCATGTAGGGTTGAAAATTCTTTAGTCTGTTATTCTCTGCACCTTGATCAGTTGTGGGTCTCTGTGTTAATAACCATCTTCTGTCAAAAGAAACTTCTCTGATAAGAGTTGCACTAATCTACAAATATAATGCCAAGTCATTAGGAGTTGGCTTAATACTATATCCACTTAGCAGAATAATAATAGCTTCTTCCCTAGGCCCTGTATAGCCACAAATTTTTGACCTTGATGATAGTGCCAGATATAGCTTTCATCTTACAGAGTGGGCCTTAAATCCAATCAGAAAGTGGTTGGTTACTCCCATGACATTCATGCCGCTATTGCACCAATGGGCATGTCTTGACAGGCCAGTATTTCTCAGGATTCACAGGTGGATAAGAATGATTCATTTTCTCTGGTAGAGTGCATAGCACCTTCCAGCACTTGAAAGCTAGAGAGTAAGAATGAAGCTTCCAAGTCAGAACCAGCTTGATTTCTCTATATTCTATGACTCAAGTATGTAATATCTTCAGCAATAGGGTCTTACCATCAAGTTCTGGGGGTGACCAAGAGCACTGGCAATAGCCTGTAATATTTGGAAGTCTATAAGGTCTCAGTAGCCAATAACTCCAAAAGAGGTAACCCATTCCCAGTGCTGGGCTTAGTTGGGGCATTGTCACTCCCATTCATTATAGGCTAGCTCCATTTATATATATATATATAATGTTTTTACAAAGGGCCTTTAGTATTATTTATCCTTCCTTTTACCTCCTACCCCATTTAATACCTCGTGTTCCATTATCCTCATTTCCCCCTTTATATCACTGTATGCTATCTCTCCTACCTGGAAAACCCCACCCCCATGGCCCCTTACTAATTTCCTGACCTCTGTGGGAATTCCAAGTGAAATATACATATCTAAATATTCAAAGTTAACTAGTCCACAAAGGATAGAAAACATGTGGGGCTTATTCATGTTTTCCAATCCTTAGTCCAGAAAATTCTTTTTGTGTTTTGTTTTGGTTTTACTTTGTGGATGTTGCTTTTTAAAAAATATGCATTATGTATTATTGTGTGCATGATATGTGGGGGAAGAGTGTGCGTGTGCAGAGGACAACTTTGAAGAATCAATTCTCTTCTTTCACCTTTACATGGATTCTGGAGATCAATCTCAGGTATTCAGATTACACTAGGCTGCCAGGCTTTCATGGCAAGTGCCTTTACCCACTGAGAAATCTCTTTGGCCATTGATTTTTATTTTAATGAAGGTGATCCTTTTGTTGTGTGTTTGTTTTTAAGCATTTCTCCTTTAAGAATAATGTTCCCTGGCTCCATCCCCTGCTGGCCTCTGTCATAAGTGGGCTCTAATTTCTTCACCTTAGATCCCAGAACTAGCTTTCTAAACCAGACCAACTAAACATCCTACCATAGATCCCTAAGTCCCTCTCCAGGTAGTCCCCCCACTGCTAACTTCCCAGCCTCCAATTTCCCAGCCTCTGGATCAGGTAGACAGACCTGCTCAGCCAGGACTCTGACTAGTCTACCATCCTGATAGAACTTGAAACACCCACCAATTTATCTTCCATACCTGAACAAAAAGTAACTAAGCTACATAAACAATATTAACAGAACCAAAATTAAATTATAGCAGACAGGCTACTACAGAGATCAATAGTAGGACAAAATGCAAAGACTAAATGACCATGGAGATACCCAGTCCACCTATAACACAACCCCTGCTCTTAAGGCTCAGAGAACATCACAGAAGTGGGGAAGGAAAGATTGTAAGAACCAGAGGACCAGGCTACCTGCTGTAAGATAGTGTTTTCTGGACATGATAGAAATGGTACACCCATGAAATCTCAACAATTATGGTTGCCTAAACAAAACCTATATAATGACACCACCAGTCAACATGCCAATGTGAATGGAAGAAGTTTCACAATGAACCACTCCTGGATGAAGAGCTACAGGAAATCAATTGTTGCTGATGGAGGGAGAATCATTTTTCTCTAGGGATGGGCTCCCTGATAGGCTATCAAGTTCCAAATGGTAAGTCCTAAATATATATACACACAGGGTGCTACATCCAGTGTGGCAAAGGTGCAGAAAATCCTCAAAGAAATTATGAAACATGAAGGAAACACACAATACTTAATTAGAATCTCAAGAATGGAGGGCCAGGAGGCTTTGATGAGGAAACAGAGGCTCTGAGTTCCTGTTCCACTGTGTTTTTATTGACTTAGCTTACATAACTAGAATAAAGACCATTACTCAATACAGTCTTATGAAAGCTTCCTCAAAACCACTTGTTATGCTATTTTAAAGCAGAGAAGTTGTTTGCTAAGATGGAAACTAGCTAAACATAACAGAATTTATGACCTGTGGTTAGAATGCTTTTCTCATCGAATCTGGTGTCCAGCACACTGTGTTCCTTTATCTGCCTCAACATCCATGTCTGTGTGTCACAATGTAGACATCATTGACTTTGGGTGCTATTGTGCATAATTAAGCATGCTTTCAGCAGCCTTCAGGTAAAGCAGTTGTCTCCAACAACAAGTATCAGTAAATGGATTCATTAGGTTTATGAAGTTATGAATTTGAGAGGGAGTTGGAGGACATGGAGAAGTTCTAGGCGGTGGAAATAATGTAAATACAGTCTACCAGGGAGAGTACTAGTGTATGAAATCATCAATAAATAAGTAAAATTATAAAAAAATAGTGTTTCCAGGGCTTTCATAGATAATCTTTTGGAAATAGAAGTTTTTTTGTTTGTTTGTTTCAAGTCTAGTAAGAGTTTCCTTTCAGCAATTGATGTTTAATTATACTGAAAACTTCTTTGTATCTTTAAATTTTCTCATGTTTTCACATTAATTTTTAAATTTTTATTTATTGATTGATTTTTTGTGTATTTCATACAGAACATCCCAAACAATCTTGTTCATCTTTATACCCATATCCCAAATGGCACCCTCCCATAGCCCCCCCACTGGAGTCCATATACTCTGTCATCCTTGTTACTGTCCACTGTGTTGTCAGTGCCCCCAGCCATTCCCCAGTGCTAGTCCATCTGCTGAGTCTAGTCAGCCTATCTATAGTTCCTTGTTTTAGGAAGATCAGCTCTTCCTCATCTAGCAGCAAGCAGTTGCCAGCATTCTTTTAGATAAGATTGGGGTCTGCTGTTCATTTTCCCAGTTCTATGCTGGGTTACTGTCTAGGAGTCCCTTGGGCCATCCTGGCCAATAAATCAAAGAAAGGTATTTCCTGTCTGGCATTGTTTCTTGTTATGTAGGCTTTAGCTATACACATGGACTCAAAGAATTAGACTGATCACTTTAATCTTTGGTTATACTTTCCTTTTGGGTGTTTAAGACCATACAGTTGGCCCAGAAAAACCAACTTATTTTTACTCTTAAGGTCATTTGAGGAACTGTTCCTTGGGGGTCACATGGGCTTGGGAGGAGCCCCTGGCTCCTTTATTTTACCACTTCTGTCTATGTCAAGATAAGTCAAAGGTCCTGCTCGACCATGGCTGGCTTCACTTGGAAGCATGGAGGAAATGCTTCCTCTGTGTTAACCCTCCCCTTTGTAGACTAGACACTGGTTCAAGTCCATCTGGTGGAGCCTCCATGGCCTCCTTGATCAAGAGGACAGGTGACTCAATCACAGTTACAGAACATTTTGAGAGATGCTCCATAGTCCCCTGAAACTTAGTTGACCTTGGAGGGCAAGGAGCAAAAAATGTCCTTTAAGTCCCTCTGACCAGATTTGTATAGGCCTCAAAGTATGGCTGTTAAACATCCAAGATGGTTAGTTCCACCAGTCTGGTACTTTTAATTGTCATGCACTATGTAGCTAAAGCTTGGGCAAAAACCAAACATTCTCAGATAAACCTTGAGTAGATATACATTGTGTTCCTTGAGCTAGGTGCATGTATAATTTGTCAGTAGGTTGTTGGAATAATATGGTTCCCTCTGTTACTTAAAAAAAAAAAAACTACCTAGGCATTATTTCTTTCTTTCATTGTGTGACCCTTTCACCATGGTTACCCTATTTAAAGTGTCTCCATTTTTCCCATTTCTCTCTTAATACCCTTCTCCTATGGTCCCACCACTCTGGACCTCCTTCTTTCCCTTTATCTCCAAGGTTCCTTGTATAACCCTCCCTCCCCCCTCCCATTAAAATAATCCCATTTTTATAGTATCTCCCTTATTAACACTGATTCCTACTGTTCTTCTCTTTCAGATTTTTTCTTTTCCTTTGCCTCCCTGGTTCCTTTTCATTATCCTGGTTGCTGTAGTTATGTCTGGATATATACTCACTTATAAGGATTTGGTACAAGAATCCAGAATGAGGGGGAACATACATTGTTTGTTTTTTGGAGTCTGTGTTACTTCACTTAGTATAACAGTTCCTACTTGCATCCATTTACATGCAAATTCCATGATTTTATATTTCTTTACTGCTGAGTAGAACTACACTGTACAAATGAACCATATGTTCATTATCCACTCGACACTTGAAGGACACTTAGAGGTAGGGTTAGGGTTAGGGTTGGGGTTAGGGTCAGAGTCAGGGTCAGGGTTATGGTTAGGGATTAGAGTCAGGGTCAGGGATGGGTTTTAGGGTTTAGGGTTTTAGAACTTTGGAGTTTTAGGGTTAGGGGTCAGTTAGGGTTCGGGTTAGGTTTAGGGGTTAGGGGTGAGGGTTAGGGTTAGGGGTTAGGGTTAGATTAGGGTTAGGGGTTAGTGTTAGGGTCAGGGTTAGTGGTTGGGGTTAGGGTTTGGGGTTAGGGTTATGGTTAGGGTTAGGGTTAGGGGTTAGGAGTTAGGGTTAGGGTTAAGATGAGTTAGGATTAGGGTTGGCTTAGCATTAGGGTTAGGGTTAGGGTTAGGGTTGTTAGGGTTAGGGTTGTTAGGGTTAGAGTTGTTAGGGTTAGGGTTAGGGCTAGGGTTGTTAGGGTTAGGGTTAGGGTTAGGGTTAAGTTTGTTAGGGTTAGGGTTAGAGGTTAGGGTTAGGATTTTAGGGTTAGGGTAGGGTTAGTGTTAGGGTTAGGTTTGTTAGTGTTAGGGTTCTTAGGGTTAGGATTAGGGTTAGGGTTAGAGGTTAGGGTTAGGGTTAGGGTTGTTAGGGTTGTTAGGATTGTTAGTGTTGTTTTAGGTTTAGGGTTAAGGTTAGGGTTATGGTTATGGTTTTAGGGTTAGTTTTAGGAGTTAGGGGATTAGGGGTTAGGGTTAAGGTTAGGGTTAGGGTTAGTATTAGGGTCAGGGTCATAGTTAGGATTTAGTGTTAGGGTTAGGGTTAGGGATAGGGTTAGGGTTGGGTTAGGGTTAGGGTTAGCGTTAGGGGTTGGGGCTGTTAGGGTTAGGGTTAGGGTTAGGGTTAAGATACGTTTGGGTTAGGGTAAGGGTTAGGGTTAGAGTTACAGTTAGTTTAGTGATAGTGTTAGCGTTAGGTTTAAGGTTAGAGTTAAAATTGATGTTACAGATAGGGTTAGGGTTAGAGTTATGTTTAGGGTTAAGATTCAGGTTACGGATAGGGTTAAGGTAGTTTTAGGGTTAGGGTTAGTATTAGGGTTTTAGGGTTAGGGTTAAGTTTAGCGTTAGTGTTAGGTTAGGGTTAGGGTTTTAGGGTTAGGCTTAGGGTTAGGCTTAGGGTCAGGGTCAGTGTTAGGGTTGTTAGGGTTAGGGTTAGGCTTAGGGTTAGGGTCAGGGTCTGGGTCTATATCAGGGTCAGGGTCAGGGTCAGGGTTAGGGGTTAGGGTTTAGGGTTAGGTTTAGGGTTAGCGTTAGGGTTAGGGTTACGGTGGATAGGATTAGGGTTGTTAGGGTTAGGGTTAGGGTTGGGTTAGCATAGCGTTAGGCTAGGTTTATGGTAGGGTTAGGGTAGGGTTAGGTTTAGGGTTATGTTTAGGGTTAGGGTTAGGCATTCGGGTTGGGTTAGGGTTAGGGTTAGGGTTTGGGGTTAGGGTTTGGGGTTAGGGTTAGGCTTAGAGTTATGGTTGTTACGGTTCTTAGGACTGTTAGGGTTGTTAGGGTTGTTAGGGTTAGGGTTAGGTTTAAGGGTAGGGTTACACTTGTTAGGATTAAGGTTACGGTTGTTAGGGTTAGTGTTAGGATTATGGATAAGATTAGATTAAGGGTCAGGTTTAGGGATAGTTTAGGGTTAGGGTTACAATACGTTTGGTTTAGGGTAAGGGTTAGGGTTAGAGTGTTAGTGTTAGAGGGTTGCGGTTAGGGTTAGGGGTTTAGGATTATGTATAGGGATTGGATTAGGATTAAAGTTAGGTTTAGGGTTAAGGGATAGGGTTCTGGATATGTTTAGGGTTAGAGTTAGAGTTAGGTTTAGGGATAGTCTTAGCGTTAGGGTTAAGGTTAGAGTTACGATTCAGGTTATGGATAGGGTTAGGGTTAGGGTTAAGGTTAGGGTTAAGATTCAGGTTATGGATAGGGTTAAGGCAGGGTTACCTTTAGGGCTAGAGTTTAGGATAGGGGTAGGATGTCAGGGTTAGGGTTAGAGTTATTGTTAGGGATTCATTTAGGGTTAGGGTTAGGGTTAGGGTTAGGGTTAGAGCCTCCTGGTTCTGCCTCCTAAGTGCCGAGACTATAAGTATACTGGTGCCACTACAGTACGGACTAAGTTTTTAAAAAGAACACCATAGAGGTAATGTTCCCTTCCCATCATATCCTATGGAGGGGAAAGACCTGTGACAAGCCCACCACCAATGAATGGTGGGGTTTACCTTAACCACACAGTTAGGGATATACCTATTGGGTTTCTCCACCCAAAAGCAACAGTGCAGGGGACAGAACCAGGGCTCTGTGCTTGCAATATAAGTGGCCCTGCCACCAAATTACACCCCCGTCCTGAAATCCATATTTTAAAAACATTTTTAAAGATTTATTTTTAATGTTTGTGTGGGAGGGGTACCCGCCCACAAAGGAGGGCATCCAATCACCCCAGGAACTAGAGTTATAAGCAATTAAGATATCTCTCCAGTTTCTATTTTTAATTACCTTTCAAAAATCCTAAGCTATGTGTTTAATCCTAACACTTTGGAGATGGGAGCAGAAAGATCAGGAGTTCAAGGCTATCCTTGGTTGCATGGAGAGTTCAAGGTCAGCCTGGGCTACCTGAGACCCGGTTTCAGAAGGAAAGAGAGGTAGGGAGGAGGGAGGAAGGAAGAAAAAAAAAAAGGAAAAAACTAAATATGATTTGAAATGCAAAAAGGAAAATATCTCTCCCATCTCTGTCCCCAACAAAACCATTTCCTTGTGAATCATCCTAGAGGTATTTTATGCACAGACAGGTAATTATATATGTTTATAATGCCCCGCCTTTCTTACACAGTGCCAGCAGCCTGGCCATATCATTCTTTACACAGCTGCAGAGTTTCTTAGTCTGGTGAGACCCTGTAGACAACGCAATTTTATTTTGTTAAAAAATATTTATTATTTTTATTTTATGTGTATGTGTGTATTGCCTGCATGTATGTAAGTGCACCTGTGTCGTGCAATGCCCATGGAGGACAGAAGAGGCTGTCAGATCCCCTGGAACTGGAGATGTTAGCTGCCATGTGGGTACTGGGATTTGAACCTGGGTCTTTTGAAAGAACAGACAGTGTTCTTAACCCCTGAGCCATCTCTCCAGCCCCGAGGATCCAATTTTACCTCCAGGAGGTATGGGTAAGTAAATTACATTCTGTATATGGAGGGCCTGGCTACATCCACCAGCAGCTATATAAATAAATGGTGTCAGGTGTCATGAAAAAGTAAGATGGCAAATGACAATAAAATTGAGGGGACCTACATTATGATTTCACTTGGGATCAGTTTGACTTTTAAGAGAATAAATGTGTAGAAGAGGTTACAGGAAACTGTAAACCACTGAGATGATGTAGAAGGCTTGTGAGCTAATGATTTCTTACATACAAAGGCATATTAAAGGTGGATCTGTGACCATACTTTAGGATCCAGAAGGGAGCCACAGGTTAATAGCAAGATCTTGTCACTTTTTCCTTCTAAGGGAGGGAAAGGTTATTTGGACTTCTAGAAACAATCTCCTTGGATTGACAAGTCGGCAGCTAATTGCTTTGTGGAAATGAGTAGAGCGAACACCCCACCCAGGGCAGGAACAGGATATAGATTCTTCAGACCTGAAATGTCAGGCTCCAGGTCATACACTGAGGGTACCTTGCACTCCAGTACTACTCACAGCCTGCAGGATGAAGCCTTTCCCTTAACCTGCAACTGCTCATATATCCATCCTTCCCTCTCCTTTTAGGTTATTGTTCCCCCGCCCTTGGGCCTTCTGACTACAGTCCCTGCTGCTTGTTGCCCTCGCATGCTCCACACCGTCAGGATGCCGTGACCAAGAACTTGGCAGAGGAAGCGCCGTGGAAGACGATTTAGCAGAACACGTCCGACGCGCTGGTGCAACGAGCAGCTCAAGTGCACGAACAAAAGCATCGGGAACCTGCAGACTGACCTGATCTACAGGCTGTAGCTCATTGCTCTGCTGGAGGTGCTCAGCCAGAAGCGCATGTATGGTAAGTACCACCAGCGGCCCACCTTCCAACAGATGCAGTTGGAGAACGTGTCGGTGGCGCACGAGTTTCTGGACCACGAGAGCATCAAGCTGGTGTCCATCGGTGAGTGGTGTGCCCGGGCCCAGGCGCCTGCGTGAGTTCAATCCTGCGCTTGTAAGAAATCTGGGGTCCCGGCATCACGCCCCACCGCGCCTAGCCTCTCCGGGCTGGGCGTGGGCGCCGCCGAGGAGAGGGGGAGGAGTCCCTGGGATAGGGACCTGGCAATCTGGGCCCTTCCCTGGGTGCTGTCTGCAGGCTAGGACCTGGTGTGATTGCGCCCCACCGCGCCCTGGCAATGCGCCTCAGATGCCGGTGGGTTAAGCGCTAGGGTTCCCTAATCGCAGCTGTGGAGGTGGGGATGTGGCTTTTCAAATTGGCTGCAGCGCCCCTGGGATTGCTGGGGGAATATTCTGACCCGATGGTGGAGCCTTGTAGTCAAATAGCAAACCGAAACTGGCCAGGTGCGTCCAGACCGGTGCGATTTGCCCCTGTCTAATGGGCTTTGGCTCTAAGTCTGGGTGGGGAGACCCTGAGAGCGACCTTTCTTTGGTTTGGGGTCTCTGCCTAGCTGACCTAGAGAATCTGGGACCCTCCCTGCTTCATCCCCGGAATGGGTGTGGGCCCAGAGGTTGAAAGGGGAATCGCGGAAGTGTGTCCTAGCTTTCTGCTCCCGGGCTCTGTGCTGACAGGTCTCTGCAGGTTGAGATAATTTAATGGTAATAGTAATTAATTGCTTATAGAAGAGGGTTCAACTAGCGCAGGCTGTGTTGTCACAGCCTTCTAAGTTATCACAGTACTTACTGTCCTGTGGGCTGCGGTGTCCTCAGACCCATTTTACAGAGGAAGGGGGCGTCTAGGAGGTTAATTGGCTTGCCCAAAGTCAGCCAAGTACAGTCCAGCACAGAACTGAAGGAAGTAGGTGAATACTAAGTTTTGTTTTCCTCTCCCGTGCCCCACACCCCTTCCCCTCGTCTTGAGAGGGGATTGGAGTCTCGGTTCTTTCCTGTTGATTTGGGGAGTGAGGATAAAGAGGTTTCCCTTAAGGCCTGGAGTAGTTGGGTTTCTAAAAGCATAGCAGGGCCTTCTACGACGTTGGTTGTGACCATAGTGGAGTAGGGGTTTGTTTTGTGTATGTGTGTGTGTGTCACAGGCACACACTTTGCAGGTATGTGGTGTTTGTATGCAGAGTTTGTGTGTACATGGTAGCTGTGCAGAACATATAAGTATGCAAAGAATGTGTCTGCACTTACAACGTGTGTACATGGGATTAGTCTCTCAAGGTCCAGATTTCTTCCTGAGGAAACCAGGTCATTACAGTGACTCCAGTGACTCCAGTGACAGAAAGGGGGGTGGGTATGGCTTCTGGGACATTCTCCAGTGGAGAAGGGGTTCCCTCTAGACTGAGCCTCCTTCCAGCCTAATGTTGGACTTGCCCCACACCTTTCCTGGTAGGTAGGGTAACTTCCTACTTCCTGGGTCCAGGCAGCTGCAACTACTCAGCCTGCCTCTCAGCAGGCTTCCCTCCCAGGGTGGCATCTCTTCAGAGGGAGGTGCCTGAGGAGTGTTTTCTTCCGGGGGGGTGCATCTCCTATATTGTGAGGGAGAACCTCAGAATTCTACTGAACTTTTCAGAAACTGTTCTTTGATTTGAGGAAGGAATCTCAAGGCCTGGCTGAGCTCAACTTGGATTCATTCTTCATTTTAAAAATGTGCGTTTACTTAACTGAGCAAAGAAATTTAAATTAAACCAGGAGTTAAGCATGACATAGAATCTCCTAAAAAGAAACCATAGCACAGTGTTCTAGTTTGTTTCTCCACT
>NW_008359444.1:2057377-2058956 GCF_000622305.1 Nannospalax galili
GTATCAAGTTGACAACTGAAGTTTCCACAACCAGAAAAATCAAGGACTGCCTAATTTTCCAGCTGTTTACAGAGACAGATGCTTCTAGCTTCATATTAATTCTCTAAGTTTGTGGGTCCCTATTCTGAACTTAACTGACCTCCTACAGTTTTGTAAGTGGTCCTCATGATTTTGAGCCCTGAACCTGCTGAAGTCTCAGCATCCCACTGTCTAAACAAGCCATGCTTATCTCCCTTTTCCCTGATGTGGGTCTGTGATCAACCATTGCCAACTTGTTTCTGTAGACCATTTACAAGTTACACAGTTTTATTTGTCTTTTTAAAATATATCTTGGATCATAGTCCCCAAAGTGGCATTCCTTGGTTAAAGGGTGTGATCACATAGGACTCCCTAGTTGATTTCCAGAAAGACCACAGAGATGGGTTTTGCAGCTTGGATTTCACTTATCCAGTGCTCACATGATGTCTGGAGCCAACATGTCGTTGACTTTATTTGGGGCACTCACTTATGTGTTGTGTTATATTGACTGTTTGTTGGATATTCATGATAATCAATTGATATCACACATTGCCCTTCTGATAATGATCTGCTTTAGCAGTCCATGGGAAGGTTCAGGGCTTGGCTTTATTCTGGCCTAACAACACACTACTTAGACAATTCCTATTGTTTCTATTGTTAGTATATGTGTACCTGGGAAACAGAAATGAAGCGGAGGTGACCCAGCTAGCAAGTACCTGGGGCCTCAAATAGTTTGCAGGTGTGCGAAGCTGTTGAATTTGAACCTTAACTGAATTTCCTTCTAGTGTCAGAGATAAATAAAATATAGTCCCTCTCCCCATACCTCATCAAAGGGCTGCTGTAGCACCACTCTTTGCAATTCCAGGGTGTTGAAGTGGCAGCTGGGTACCCACAGTTTAAACCTTTAGCCTTAGGCTTAAGGATCTTGAGCCCTTTGGTAACAGGGTTAATCCTCTGGGCTGTGATGGGGGCACCTGGAGTTAACGGCTATCTCTGAGGAGGTGAATAGAGTCTGTTTACATTGTGTTGAGGTTGGATCTGTTGAGGAAAAGCTGCTGTCATCACTAGTGGCAGTTTATTGAGGTTTTCTGCTCTCCAGGGGCCCCTGTTGTCCTCTATAATCAGGGTAGTTACTATTGAATGAATTCAGGGTAGTCATTGTATGCTTTGCTTAACCCCCAATAATATATATTGTGGGACCCTTAAGTAGTGGGTCTGTGACCCAGCTGTGAGATATGAGATGATCAATAGTCACCAGAAGACAGTGGCATATCTGTCAACAACCCACTCCTGAAAGGCACCCTATTTGTGGCTCATCAGAAGGTGGGCCCACCCTACATTCCTTTCCAAATTGAAAACTTGGTTTAGTTTCTTGTTACAGCCCGAGCTGTTCATAGTGAGGCCTTTGCATGCTTAGTTCTTGCTGTTTGCCAGAAAGTAGCAGTTTTATTTGTTTTTCCACAAATCTGAGTTTTGGACAGCCCAGCTAACTTGGAGAGAAAAGAAGTCTTCAGGCGCAAGAATGACAATTGAGGCTGCTAGAAAATTGGGTAGTAAAAAA
>NW_008359444.1:2060032-2061079 GCF_000622305.1 Nannospalax galili
TCGCTTTCATTCTTGGAGAGTCTGTGGTAAGGAGAACTTTTATTTGGAGCCAAGTATGCCTTAAGGCTCTCCCACACACAGGTCTAGTGTCTTCGAGATGAGCCCGAATCACTGAGTAGGAGAGGTAGATGCTCAGAACCCAGACCTTTTAGGCCATGCCTTCAAGTAGCTCCATGACCTGGGATCCCAGTTCTGTGTATGTAGTATCCAGCATATCCTACGCCTGCTAATTCAGGGCCTGGACCCAAAGCTAGACTGCTTGGATTCTGTTGCTGAGTCTGCCTTAAAACAGCTGTGCAGCTCTGGTGTACTGCCTTAATTTTTCTAAGCCTTTGTTTCTCCAACTGTAAAATGAAGAATAATAGTTCCTATAATATGGTTGCTGAGAGCATTATATTTGATTAACCTGGGGTTGGGATTTAGCTCAATTTGAATTCTTGCTAGGATGCACACAGACCAAGTTTTGATTCCCCAGCACTGAATGAACCTGCCACCAATCAAAAATTCGATTGAAGGCAGTCTGGGCTACACGAATCCCCCTTTCCCCTCAAATGTGTGTGTGTATTTGCTTGGTCATAGCACAATGCTGGCATGTTTATTCATATTATTGTGCTTTTGTTGTTTTTGAAAGCAGGGTCTCTTGTAGCTTGAGGCTGGCTTTGAAACTCTAGATTCTCTTGCCTCTGCTTTCCAGCTTTTGGAGTCTCTGCAGGGCCTTGTACATGCTAGGCTAGTGCTCTACTACTGAGCTGTGGCCCTGGCCTCTTAATTTCTCTTTCTTCATCTACTCTGTGTTATAATCTGTCCTCCGTCCCCCACAAATTGAACAGAAAGCTATTTCAATCTGAGACTGAGCTGCTACCTGCTTGGATAGCGAGGCTCCTAAGCTATTTCAATCTAAATGGTTGCTAGTTCCTACTTTTTTAATGATGACAGCTGCCTTTCATTAGATTCTGTTAGAAACTAGTTTACATTACTGTTGTAAATCTACATATTTATTAAACGTGTCCTTGAACATGTAATAGACTCAGATTATCATATAATAAA
>NW_008359444.1:2061864-2066146 GCF_000622305.1 Nannospalax galili
TCAGAGGCTTGCCTCTGCCTCCCAAGTTCTGGGAATAAAGGCATGTGTCCTCTTTTAGCCAGTCCTCATGAGGTAGAGTGTCTGTGGCCAATTTTTCTTAAATTGTAAGCAAAGAAATGGTTTAGTTTTTTACCTAGTCGATTCTGGTGATAATATTGAACTATACTCACAGCACCTGACCCCCAACCCGAACCTGGGTTTTCTAAATAGTTCAGGTATCCTACCTTGTCCTCCTCTTTCCTGGTACCACTTACGCATACCAGTGTTTCTTTCTCTGCTGAATGATGAGGTGGGACTACTCAACTTCTAATATCTAGTGTTTTCATGCCTCTGGTCTGCTAAGCATTGTTCCAACCAAATTTTATTCTAATCCTCATTGGAAATCCTGTGAGGCTTGATGTATTTTTGAGATAGTCTCAGTATATAGTGCAGACTGGCCTCAAACTTGGAATCCTGCTCTTACCTCCACTTTGAGTGTTGGAGTTACTACTGGCAGAGGCTTTGTATTTTTCCACATTATAGGTGAGAAAACTAAAGCTCAAACCTGCCTCAGGTATACAGTGCAAGCTCTGCCTCACTGTCACACATGTCTAGCCTGCAGTGAGCAGGCCCCTGTACCCCCTGCATAGCTATGAATGTGGCCCAACTTAATTAAACATCATTACATCATAAAGTTGTGTGTGTGTGTGTGTGTGTGTGTGTATGTGTGAGAGTGTGTGTGTGTGTGTGTTATTTTTTGTCACTCAATTCTGTGGTCTTGGGGTGCGAACTTCAGCATCACGTCAAAACGCCCAAAGGTTGGACTGATCCGTGTGAAGTATTTTTGTGTCAGAGTCAGGCTACACAATTTGTGAAGTAAAATAAGTCTGTTATAGGAGAGGTTGTGGGAATGACTATCTTCTACTTGGTTTATTTCTTGTATTGTTTTGCTCCAGACTTTACTAATTTTCTGCCTAATTAATATGACATCGAAATTTCCTGCTAAAGCAGGACTTGATGGCACAGGCTAATTGTAATCTAAGCTACTCAGGAGGCTGAGGCAAGATGATACAAGTTCAAGGCCAGCTTGGACAGCTTAATGAGATCCTGTCTCAAAAGTAAAAATTGGGGAAAGGGACACTGAGGATATAGCTCAGTGGTAGAATGCTTACCTAGAATGTGTGAGGCCCGAGGTTCAATTCCCAGTACTGGAGGAAGGAAGGGAAAATTTTTTTTTCTGATTCAGAACTCTTGGGCCCATTTGCTTTACCTGTTCCAAAACCAGGGAGCTTTGATAGGGGCTGAAGGAGGCTCTTTCTGCAGTTTCTTTATATATTCCTGTAATTCTTTCCTGATTGTCATTTCGCAGTGTGGATCAGCAAAAGCTTGCTTGCTTTGAGGGGCCTGGGCCAAGCCAGTGTTTTGAGGCCTGGAAGCAGAGGGAGGAGGTGCCCTAGGAATTCCTGTTGCCTTCTCTCCTGCATACCTAGGGCTCACAGTGCCTGCCATAGAGCAGATGTGTGTACTCAGGTGGGGGGGAATGTGTCACTAGTCAGCCATGTCAGGAGATCCTTGGTGACAGTGGACATTGTCCCAGATCTGCTCTGTCAGAAATGACCTCACCCACATCTCTTCCTTTTGCTTCTTTGAATATTAACCAGGGAGAGGGCTGTTTTCTGGGGAGTAGAGGGTTCCTTTCTGCCCAGGTCTGGCACTGGCCCTTTATTTATCTGGTGGCTCTGGCATAGTGGACATCTTATTTGCTGTTTTACCAAGTGTCTTTCTGTTCATTTTCAGCTGGGCTCGGGCTGGCCACAAGCAGGAAGCTGTATGCTCCAAACCAAGCTTGTGTTCCCCATGGCCTTCTCTACTCCTCAGAGAGAAACTGGTCTGAAGGCCCATTCAGGGCCAGCCTCGTGAGAAGTTCAGGATTGGCTTATTGAAAGGTCTGGGTGTTAACACAGCACCTCTGTTTTTCTCTGAAGGCCCTTTATGCTGGCCTGAATTCCTATTCTCATGGAGATTTGAAAGCTCTTTTGACTAAATGGGTGACCTTACTGGGTATTTTCATAAGGCAGGCAGCTTTTACCAGGCCAGACAACTTTTCTGGAATTTCCTTTCAGATAGAAAAGCAACTCATGAGGTTGCTGGCACAGTGGACATCTTACTTGCTGTTCTACCAAGTGTCTTTCTGTTCATTTTCAGTTGGGCTTGGGCTGGCCACTAGCAGGAAGCTGTACACTCCAAGCTGAGCTTATGTTCCCCATGGCTTTCTCTACTCAGAGAGGAACTGGTCTGAAGGCCCATTTAGGGCCAGCCTCTTGAGAAGTTCGGGATTGGTTTATTGAAAGGTCTGGGTGTTAACGCAACACCTCTGTTCTTCTCTGAAGGCCCTTTATGCTGGCATGAATTCCTATTCTCATGGAGATTTGAAAGCTCTTTTGACTAAATGTGTGACCTTACTGGATATTTTCATAAGGTAGGCAGCTTTTACCATGCCAGACAACTTTTCTGGAGTTTCCTTTCAGATAGAAAAGCAACTCATGAGGTTGAAATTATTTGGAGTTTTGTGTGGAATGTTGGCAACCTCAATATATAGGGATGAGAAGCAGGTAGGGATTTGTAACAGTAACTATAAATTTGCTGTGATGCATAAATTAAGATTTTTAAGAAGAAAAGGACAAGCAGCAATTGGTTTTCCATCCATAGACAAGAAATGGTGCTAGTTTCCACCCCTTGCTGTGTGAATTTCCCTCACTTCTGTGCACATCCTGAGGTGACTTAACAGATTTCAAGGAAACAAGAATGATTTGGCATATCACAGCCTGTTAAGCACTCTCTAGATGCAGGGCTTTTTGGAGTCTGAGAACAAATTATTGACTTTACGATTGTAAATCAGCTAGAAATGGCAGCAGATCTTGCCCTTCAGGGGACCTTAGGAGCCAAGACCCTAAAGGCTTGAGAGAGTTTCCATGTATCCCAGGATGGCCTTGAACCTGCTGCATAACAAAGGATGCTGACTTGAACTTCTGATCCTCCAGTTTCTATCAAGTGCTGCAATGACAAGCATATACCTGGTTTATACAGTACTGGGGATTGAACCCAGGGCTTTGTGCGTGCCAGGCAAGCACACTACTGACTGAGCTATATCCTCAGACCTAAAAGGCCTTTATGACTTAGTTCTATTAATTGAGCTCTGAGTTCTGTTCACAAAATTCCTTACAAAGAGACAGTGTTGAAAGATCAGGGATGTGCTGCTGGTAAGACAGGGGGCCTTCAAAAGAGCTTCATGCCACCCAGAGGCAAAACCCAGATGATGTCCTGAGTCCTGACTTAGAAGTACCTGTGCTCCAGGTGTGGTTGAGCATGCCTTTAATCCCAGCAGAGGCAGGTGGATCTCTGTGAGTTCAAGGCCAGCCTGGTCTACATAATGAGTTCCAGGCCAGTTGGGGCTACAGGAGACCCTGTCTCAAAAAGACCAAAAGGGGGGAAAAAAAGAAGGGCCTGTGCATGGCTTGTTCCTCATCACGGCTGAAGGAGGCAGCTGTCACCTGGGGACAGGGACCCAGTTATTGGAGGGATCCAGGTGCTAACATCCCACTTCTTGTAGGCATAACTCTCTCTCCATGATCCTTGCTGTCACTTTGGCTTGTTCTCTTAATTGACATCCATAGGGAGTGGTATCTAGTTGGAGGCCCAGGTTCCTATCCTTAACCTCAGCCCTCTCAGATCTGAGTTGGTCTCCTCTGTAATGGATTATCAGTGTTCCAGGGGCAGGGGTGTGTCTCTTGTTTACTTTTGTGTCTCTGAGCTTGACATTTAATAAATGACCTAAGGAATAAGCAGTCTGTAGCATAATGGATTGAATAGTAAGCCAAATACATTGACTTGCTTACAATGTGTGTTGAGAAAATTTCAAAGTAGTTGTGGTTTGCATTTTGCTGTGAAGAGGGAATGGTGTGTAGTGGACCAGTGGGTCTGATGTAACAGTCGAACACCTCATTTTTGGAATTGTGGCGCTGAACTAAATACCTATAGTTGACGAATCCAACTGTTAGAAAACAAGGCCTTTCCAAAGTTGCCATGTGAAACTCAGAAAATATAATAAATAGGAAGCCACTGACAACCCCAGTAATGATAGTGGTGGCTTCATGAGATGTAGTGAATGTATATTGAATGCTGTATTAGTCAGGGTTCTCGAAAGAAACAGAACCAGTAGAATGAATATATATGTATAGGGATTTATCAACTTAGCTCACAGGATAGAGTCCAAGCAGTCCAACAATGGCTGCACCACACTGGA
>NW_008359444.1:2066779-2072202 GCF_000622305.1 Nannospalax galili
TGTGTGTGTGAGAGAGAGTTCATGATGTGTTGGATGGTTCATGTGCTACATACAGTGCATTTGTAAAGGTCAGAGGACAACTTGAGGGAATCACTTCTTCCACCATGTAAGTTGCAGAGCTTGAACTCAGGTCCCCAGGTTCACATGGCAAGTGCCTTTCCCTGCTAAGCCATCTCACTGGCTTACCTTCCTTTTAAAGAATAGTTTCATTTATTCATTTACTTTTACTGTGTGTGTATGTTTATGCGGGTGTGTATGGGTAATATCACGCTGAGGTTTTCCATGGGCTCTGGTCTTTATGCTTGAACTTCACCATTGGAGCCATCTCCCCAGCCCATTTCTTTCATTTTTGGTTTTGCCTTGTCTGTTTCACCCCTTTGGAGAGATGCCCTTATGAAAGAGACTGTGCTCTTAACATTCTGGTCACTTTTGTTTGCTCCTGGCTCTGAGTCTTGCCTGTTGTTAGCCAGCTGACCCTAGGAAGCTGTTTTCCCTCATGTTCTCTTGCCAGACAAGATAGTTTGTAATGCAGATGCTTCTGAGGCTGGGAAGATCAACAGGAGTTCCAGACCAGTCTGGGTCAGAGTAGAGTCTTTCACAGTAGCACTTAAGAGGCCAAGCCAGGGGGCTGGAGAGATGGCTTAGAGGTTAAGAGCATTGACTGCTCTTGCAGAGGTCCCAGGTTCAGTTCCCAGTACCCACATTCCAGGGGACCATACACCCTCTTCTGACCTTCACATCATTGCATGACACAGGTGCACTTACATACATGCAGGCAATACACTCATACACATAAAAGAATAATACATTAAATTTAAAAAAAAAAGAGGCTGAGGCAGGAGGATCACAAGTTCAGGGTCAACCTGAGCTACAGAGGGCAACAACCCCACTCCCACCCCCAAATACTCTCCTTTGCTGAGTTATAAGGTATGAAAGTTCTTGGAGATGTCAGTATATGACAGCTGATGCTGCCGTGTCCTTAGCACTGACTTTACTACAGTGAAGCCTTTGCCTCCTACTTAATCTTGGAAACACACGTTTTCATGTAATGTGGCAGGACTTAGTGGAGAGGGTGAAGCGTGGGGAGCCTTTACCAGTGTTCACCCACACTTAGGATGAGGCTATGTTGGCTGCCTTGTGTGCTTTCATCTGCAGCAAGCTCCTCCCATCGCTTGGTGCCTGGCTGTCCCTGACTTGGCCCTAGGCACCTCTTTCTCTTTCTTCTAATCCTGGCACTTGACATCTAGAATCATTGTAGGGTTGCCTGCACCACCTGCCAAATTTTTGCTTTCCTGGGTGTGGCCTTACACCCAGCATGCTCCAATCTCTGGTCATGGAACTGGCAACAAGATTTTTGCAGAAATGCTTGGGTCATCAAGGTTTCTGTGCCAGCATGAACATAAGAAGCTGGCAGTAGTGCATTCTGTGGCTCCCGAGACAGAATGGATGTGTGATAGTGGAGGAGGGTGAAGCATCCTCAGTGCTCATAGGCTGTGCCAGCCTTCCCCTACCAGGCTGGAGATCTGCCTGGGTCTTGCATAGCATCTGCTTCCTCCATTTGCCCCTTTACTACAAGCTGCCTGCTGATTCCAGTTAGGACATACTATTCTGATCCAACAGCATTGCTGTCATTTTATCTCCAGTGGGTAGAGAACACCCAGCACCTTTCCCACAAGTAGCATTGGTTAAGGTTTTAGTTGAGTGACTAATGCAGAGCTCCAGTTTTAAAAACAGAAAAAAATGAGTCAGCCTTTTCCGTGTGTTTTTCCATGTGATGGGGCAAAAATTTTAACACTTGCACCGTGGCTCTTGTTTCTCCAGGTCTAGCTGTTCAGTGAAGCTGGTAAGATTGGCAGGGGTTAGCCCCATCTCAAACATCAGCAGCTGATAAGTTTGCCAGGTGTTAGCCCAGTCTCAGACACCAGCTCAAATTCCCAGGCCTAACTCTCCACCCATTAGGACCACCTTCTCTGAACTCATTTCTTCATCTGTAAAGTGCGAGAACCAAACTAGGGTCTGTGTTTCCTGTATTCCAGTAATTAATAAAGGAAACACCTTTCCTATGTTCACATCCTATGGCTGTCTCCATTTCATTTTTTGCTTCATTTGATTTTCTCCTGAGTTTGACTGACTTTTATAACAGATATATTTGAAAAGGAGACGATGTCACTATCATAATGGAAAAGGAACGTCACTGAGTAAATGGAAGGTAACCATAAATAAACCCCAAATGGTGTTATTAAATCCCAGCCTGCAGCTTGCCTGTGCTCAGTATGAAACCTCCTTGCTTGTAGTGAAAAGGGAAAATTGGGGAGAGTGTGAAAGGTATGGAAAGTAACTAGCACCACTAATTCCTTGACCTGCACAGCCTTACAAAGAGGGGACTGGATTTGGGAAGAGAACCACTTCACAGTGACTGATCATCACCCAGCTCTACCCAGCTCTGATTAATAATATCCAGCGGACCCCCCTGTCCATGGTCTGGCTTTCTGTGGTTGGTTCCTGCAGTTCGAAAATATTATATAGAAGACTGCAGAAATAAACACTTGGTAGATTTTAAATTGTACCCAGTTCCAAATATGGTGATGAGCTCTCGCTCCATTCCATTCTGTCCCACTCTGGACAAGAAGTGCCCTGTTGTCCAGAGGCTCCACCTCCCAAGTGTATCACCCTGAGTCACTTTTACAACCATGACATGGAGCAAATTGCAAGATCAATATGCTGTGATATAATTTCTGTTAAGTTTTATGTGTGTAATAAAAGCACATATATAGGCAGGTGTGGTGGTGTATGCCTTTAGTCCTAGCACTTGGGAGGCAGAGGGCAAATATATTTCTGTGAGATCGAGACCAGCCAGGGATACAAGATGAGACCCCATCTCCCAAAAAAAAAGGACTGTATGTCTGTTTGTCCATGGAAAAGACCACCACCTTGGGTATTAGTTACAAAGTTTGTATGTAGAGGAAGGAGTCAAGAAAGGGAATGCAGAGGCTTTTGATTTTCTGTTACATTTAATTCTTCAGTTGAAAGGTGATTATATTGTATTATTCCTTCCCAGTTTGGTGTGTTTGTCTGGACTTTTTCCCTCATAAAAAGCATAGTCCACTTGGTGTTGTGCTACATGCTGGGTGTGGTGGTGCATGCCTTTAATCCCAGCACTTTGGAGACAGAGGTGGGCTGATCTTTGTGAGTTCAAGGCCAGCCTGATCTACATAGTGAGTTCAGGTCAGCTGGGACTACAGGGAGACCCTGTCTCAAAAAGACAAAAACAAACAAACAAAAAACAAACAAACAAAAAAAAACCACAACAAATTTTGGCCACTGGGAAGCATGGGCCTCTGTGACCATTGAGTGTCTGGCACGGTTGCTGTGTCTGCCTAAGCCCACCTGGCAGATAGACCCATCTGTCCAATGCTCTCAAATCTTTCCCTGACCTCCTCTCTCTCCCTCTCTCTCTCCCCCCTCCCTCCTTCCCTCTTTCCCTCTCTCCATCTCTCTCCCTCTCCCTCTCTCTCTTCCTCTCCCTCTCTTCATCTCTCCCCCTCCCTCTCTCTCCCCCCTCCTTCTCTCCTTCTTCTCCATGCCATACAGTCATTGGATCTCCTGTTCCTCATTAGATCATGCCAGCACATCAGGAAATCCCACGTTTTCTCCTCTCTAGTTGCAGGACGTTGTCCTAGGGACTTTGGGACACTCTCATTTTCCAGACCCACTCCACAGAGGGACGCCTCCTTGGATGGACATTGGCCCTGCATGGCGATTTGGCACACCTATCCTCTCCTGCCTCTTTCCTCTCTTGTCCTCATCCTCTCAGTCTCTCTCCTCCTTTTGGCACTTGCTTTCTGTGTCAGCCTCACTCCCAACTTCTTCTTCCCCTGGAGATACTCACAGCCTTCTCATTTCCCTTCTTTAGCTCTTGTTTTCCTCCTTTATCTCCTCACACTAACCACCCTTTTCATTCTCTTCCTCATCCCTCTAATTTAAAAAAATGGGCAACCTCAATTCTAAACCTGCTGGACTCACACCCCTTGCTTGCCTTCTGAAATCTTTAAAACCCTCAGTCTTCTCTGTCAGAAGAATTGGACCACTCAAGCAAAGATTATAGAAAATTAAAAAAAAAAACAGGAATGGAATATGTAAGAGATGTGGGACACCATGAAAAGACCAAATCTATGGATCATAGGAATGGAGGAAGGAGAAGAATTTTAGGTAAATGGTGATGAGATCTTAAACAGGATTGTAGAAGAGAGTTTCCCGAAATTAAGGAAAGACATCACCATACAAATACAGGAAGCACATAGAACTCCAAATAGATAGCATCAGAAAAGAAACTCCATATGACATATCATAGTAAAAACACTAAATGTACAGAACAAAGAGAGAATACTCTGAAAGCTATGAAAGAAAAACAAGTCACATATAAAGGAAAACCCATCAGGATTACAGCTGACTTTTCAATGCAAACTATGAGAGCCAGAAGAGCCTGGCCCAAGCTATTTCCAGTTCTACATGACAATAAATGTCAGCCCAGAGTACTTTACCCAGCAAAAAATGTCTATTATAGTTGAGGGAGAAAGAAAAATCTTCCATGACACGAACAACCTGAAAGAATACATGTCCACAAAACCAGCTCTTCTAAGAATACTTGAAGTGATACAGAGAGCAGAGAGGAAAACAACTATGTCCTAGGGGCAACGAAAGAAAATAAACAGAGATATCATCTAGGAAACACAAAATTACACAGAGAACACAAACAGCAATCAAAATGATGTCAACCAATACACATCTTTCAATAATAATGTTAAATATCAATGGACTGAACTCCCCAGTCAAAAGACACAGGCTAATAGAATGGATTAAGAAACAAAATCCATCTCTTTGCTCTCTGCAAGAAACCCATCTCACCCTAAGGAAAGGCACTATCTTAAGGTAAAAGGATGGAAAAGATATTCCAAGCAAATGGCACTAAGAAACAAGCAGGGGGTGCAATTCTAATATCTGACAAAATAGTTTTCAAAGTAAAACTAATCAGAAGAGATAAGGAGGATCACTTCATTCTGATCAAAGGGACAGCTAACCAAGAAGCTATTAAAATCCTTAACGTATATGCACCAAACACTGGTGCACCCAAATTCATAAAAACAACACTACAGGACTTTAAGACACAGATTAACCCCAACTCAGTAATAGTAGGGGACTTCAGTACCCCAATGTTTCCATTAGACAGGTCAACTGGCCAAAGAACAAACAGATGTCTGAATTAAATGATATCATACATCAATTGGACCTGAGACATCTTTGGATTATTCCACCCAAACACCAAAGAATATACTCTCTACTCAGCACCCCATGGAACTTTTTGACAAATTGACCACATACTGGGCCACAAAACAAACTTCAACAAACACAAATATATTGAAATA
>NW_008359445.1:0-669 GCF_000622305.1 Nannospalax galili
TCACATTAGGCCCTCTAGGAGCCCATGGAACACCCCAGTCTTTGTAATAAACAAGAGGACAGGGGCATGGAGACTGTTGCAGGACCTTAGAGCTATAAATAAAACCATGAAAATATGGGGATCACCCCAAAGAGGCCTACCCATGGTCTCTGCCATTCCCCCTTAATACTCCCGTTAGTCCTAGATATAAAAGACTGCTTTTTTTCCATCCGTTTGCACAAAAATGATTGCCAACATTTTGCCTTCTCAGTTCCAAATTCTGAGTTCCAAAAATTAACAATTCTGGTCCAGCAGATAGATATGAATGGCAAGTTCTGCCACAAGGCATGGCAAATAGTCCTACAATATGCCAGGAGGCTGTTGCTAATGCACTAGCACCCCCCTTCAAAAAGTGACTGCATGTTTATCATTACATGGATGAGCTCTTGGTCTGGCAAGATGAGGATTCCTCTCTAGAAGATCTAAAAGATGCTATGATAAACACCCTAGAGTCAAAAGGTTTTGAAATAGCAACAAATAAAATACAATCAGTCCCCCCATTATATTCCTGGGGACTGAAATAACACCCACACTGTTAGGCCCCTCAATCCTGTCCTGGATGTTCCCCATCCACTTACCCTTAACTTACTTCAAAGTTTTCTAGGTAATATTAATTGGCTAAGGCCATGG
>NW_008359446.1:0-1334 GCF_000622305.1 Nannospalax galili
ATGTTTCTAGTGTGGAGCTTTTTCAAATAAACCTGATATGAATATCTTCTACATATGACAGTTGTTGTGAACATATGATCTCATTTCTGATGGGTAAGTACTTAGGTTTAGAATCCTTGTGTTACTGGAGTAGTTGCAGGTGAGAAAGGGGAAAACAGGGTCCTGTGTTCAGGTTTCAATCAGAAGCATAAGGACCATTTTATTAGAGCTTAAAAGAAAAACCTCCAGGGCAAGCAAGCCGTAAATCTCAGCAGCTGCCCTGAGGAGGAAAACGGAGAAGAGAACAGGAAAAACCATGCTATATAAAGCAGGCATGGAGGTCAGACAACAGCCACATGGTGGGAGGGCAGCTTTAGAGAAAGAGGAAAGAAGCCACAAATGTTGGGGTAGGGTAAGTGTGCTTAGAAGAGACAGAAGAGAAGGTTGTGCTTTTCTGAATCCATAACTTGGAGAGTTACATGTCTGTTGCAGGCCCACGTGCAGCTGCTCCAGGAGGTGAGGATTCTGGGCAGGGAAGGTTCCCATCTTCATTATTGCACTAGTTATTCTCTCTATGTCTCTAGCATGAATCCACGTTGTTAGGGGCGGTCCTGTGACCAGGTGGTTCATCAGCAAAACTGGAATGTTAGATTTCTACCCAGGGGGACTTTCTTGCTACTGTAGCAGTTGGGCTAAAGGATGGGTGTATGTTTAGTTTTATGAACGATTTGCCAGATCTTTTTCCAAAATGCTTGTACTATTTTACATTTCTACAACAAAATATGAGAGCTCTCATTGCTTCATATCTTCACCAGCATTGATGTTGTCATTTAAAACAGCTTTAGCTGCTGAGATGGGTGTGTACTGGTGTCTCATGGTGGCTTTACTTTGCATTTCCATGATGCCTGATGTTGGGCACATTCTTCTGTGCTTTCTGGTCATTGTGTATCCTCTTATGTGAAGCATCTGTTCAAATCTTTTGGCATGTACATGTGTGTGTACTTCTGTGGACTTTTATTCAATGTATAATTTTGTGTAGCCACCACCACAACCAGGGCACACCATATCACAAAGCACCTCCCTATGCTTTTCTTGTGGGGTCAGCCTCTTTCTACAGATCCAACCTCTGGTAGCCATGGACATGTCTCTATTACTACCACTTTGTCATTTTGAAAATGTTATAAATTGTAATCTAACAGTATGCACCTTTTTGAGACAGTTTTTTCCCCCACTCAACCCCTGAGAATCATCCAAGGTAAATCATTTTATATTATTGTATGGCTATATCACAGTGTGTTTATCCATTCTCCATCTGAGGAACATTTGGATTATCTTCAGTTTTTTTCACATTTTCA
>NW_008359446.1:1402-3603 GCF_000622305.1 Nannospalax galili
TTTTCCTAGCTCACCTTTACCCTCCAAGTATTCCCGCCTTTAGTTTTCATGTCACACACATACATACACATACACACAACGTGTACACACACAGTTAAATTTAGATTCTGCAAATGAGAGGATGTCTCCAGGTGTTGGTGGTTGCAAATAAGCTGCCATAAATACTTGTGTATAGTTTGTTCTGTTGGTTTGTTTCTTGAGAAACAAATGTTCCTTTTCTCAGGTGGATACTGAGGAACAGGGCCATGGGTTCTATGGGAAGTACGTGTTTAATGCCACAAGAAACTGTCAGCCTTTTCTGAGTGGCTGTGCCATTTTGTAATTCCAACAACTGGAAGTGAGACTTCTAGTTGCTTGGCATCCCTGCTAACACTTGGTGCGGTGTATTTCCTACTAGGCACTCTTACAGGTTTACATGACTCCTTCTTCACTTAGTAACTTGTACTTTGGTCCTGGTTCTCTGACCGAGGCTTCCTGGAGAGGCGGTGCTTTCACGCGGGCTTCTCTCCCTGCTCTGTCCGGTGAGGTGGAACTAGTATCTTTGGTTTCAGTTCTTGGTTGTGGCATGCCTTAGCGCAAGGATTTTTGTAAACTTGTTCCTTGTAATGAGACTGGCTTTTTTTTTTTTTTCAAGAGAAATCTTACACAGAGCAGCAGTAGCTAAGTCAGATGGTGAGGCAGCCGCTAAGGAAAGAGCTAGGCCCTCCCTGCTAAGGCATCCCTGGGCGTATGAGCCCAGCTTCTGATTCTGTCATGAATGCCATTGACCCGGAAGCGTAAGGAGCCTCTTATTTTGTGGGGCCTCTGTCTGTAGACTGAGGCAGGGTGACAATATCTGCTACATCTCCGTATTTTACAGACTTAAGACAGAAAATAGGAATTATAGCTGTGAAAGCACTAAAGGAACCGTTAGGTATGGCTCACACACCATTGTACATGAAGTAACCTAGCAAGATTGGTAAAGGGTGGAAATACACAATAACATCTGCATGTTGCTTAGGGGGTTAGAGTGCTTGGGAGTGTTGCTGAAACTCTGATTTATCCACGACATAAATTGCCACCTTTTTGTGAAATTTAAAGAGTATTAGAAATTTAGGTGGCAGTAGAGTGATTAATAAATATTCATGTTTTCAGGTATTTCCAAAACACTTTTCCATTCAGCTTTGATTTCTATGTTGACTTTCAGTCACAGTGACAATTCAGATGAAGAAAAAGCTCCATCTAGTGGTTGGTTTTGAGTATGATTCAAAATACATTTTATGAGCCAGTGTGATGGGCCTGCAGGTAAAGGCACTTGCCCTCAAATCTGAGGACCTGACTTCCATCCCCAGAGCCCACACGGTGGAAGGAGAGAACTGGCTCTGAAAGTCGTCTTCTGTCCTAAACAACACACACACACACACACACACACACACACACACAAACACACACTAAAAAATTCATTTTACGCAGTTTTTAAATTAGTATTATTTTAACCTTGTTCAAATGTTAGAACTCAAAAAAGGCAAAGGTGCTGTTTTCTATCTGCCCACATTCCCCAGCCTGCATCCCATGTATACAAAAGGCACATTTTAAAAGTTTTAATTTTAGCCGGTGTGATGGTGCATGCCTGTAGTCCCAGCACTTGAGAGGCACAGCCAGGTGGAGCTCTGTGAGTTCAAGGCCAGCCTGGTCTACACAGTGAGTTTCAGGACAGCTGGGGCTACAGGGAAACCCTGCTTCAAAAAGACAAAACAAACAAACAAACACAAAACAAAAAAAAGTTTTAATTTTTATGGGGCTGGAGAGATGGCTTAGCAGTTAAGAACACTGGTTGTTCTTGCAGAAGACCTGGGTTTGAATCCCAGCATTCACATGGAAGCTAACAACTGTCCATAACTCCAGTCCCAGGGGATCTGACAGCCTCTTCTGACCTTGGCGGGCATTGAACGACACAGGTACACTTATCTACATGCAGGCAATACACACATACACATAAAAAATAATAAAAATAATAAAAAATTAATTTTTTAATACTTTGTGATGTTTAGTCTTCATTGTCAACCTGACTGAATTTAGAATTACCTAGAAGGCACACCTCTGAATGTGTCCACTGGGTGTTTACAGAGCAGTTTAAGTGAGGGAGACCCACCCTGAATGTGGGTGGCACTATACCACAGTCTAGGGGCCCAGACAGAATGAAAATGGACAAAGGAAAAGCC
>NW_008359447.1:0-202 GCF_000622305.1 Nannospalax galili
AACTATGATAGACATTTTGGCTGGGGAAAGTAATCTGGGTTGGCATCTGTGATCATATAGAACTGAGAATACTTTGGTCCAGGCTCTTCTGGCTTTCATAGTTTGCACTAAAAAGTCAGCTGTAATCCTGATAGGTTTTCCTTTTTATGTGTGTGACTTGTTTTTCTTTTGCAGCTTTCAGAATTGTCTCTTTGTTTTGTAC
>NW_008359448.1:0-385 GCF_000622305.1 Nannospalax galili
ACACACCCAGTACCTCCCATCATGGTCAGATGGAAGGACCCCTTTGATGGATTCTGGAAAGACCAGATCCATTGTTAACAACAGGGAGAGGATTTGCTTGTGTTTTCCCACAGGACCAACCAAAGCCTATTTGGATTCCAGCTAGAAATGTCAGACACCTCCCCACCCACGAGGAAAATGGCTCGCATAACCCTGACAGAAACAAAGAAAAGAAAGAGGCAGAGACGACATCCAAGGCCACCCCGGATCATGTGGAGAGAGATCCATGACCTAGTGGAGACTGCACGCCACAGTTGTCTCCCTGGAGCTTCCTTCTGTGACATTCTCATGGCTGGTCTTTACCCTGCTTAGCACCAAGTCTTCAGACAGCCCCCAATCTCCCTAA
>NW_008359449.1:0-220 GCF_000622305.1 Nannospalax galili
GTTATGTCTGTTTGCATACTTATTTATCAGAGTCTGATCTTAGGATCCACACATTATGGAGAACATATGTCTATTTTTTTCTGAGATTGTGTTACTTCACTTAGTATAACAGTTTCTAGTTCCATCCATTTACCTGCAAATTTCATGATTTCGTCTTTCTTTACTGCTGAGTAAAACTCCATCGTATATATGAACCACATTTTCATTATCCACTCATCAA
>NW_008359449.1:665-747 GCF_000622305.1 Nannospalax galili
CCTTGTCTTGGTTGTCTGTTTTTTAACTTCCTTATATATTCTGGTAAATAAACCTCTATCAGATGTGTTGCTGGTGAAGATT
>NW_008359450.1:0-1079 GCF_000622305.1 Nannospalax galili
AGGAGGATATAATGTATGTCCTATTCTCATTTGAGGTTGAGGATTAGCTATTCCTACATGATTTGCAGTATTAAACTAATCTTTCATAGGAATAATATTTTTTAGATTACACTTTGAGGTAAACGCCTTATAATCCTTACATTCTTCTAACCAACTTCCTAAAGGACCCCAATCAATCCATGTATGATTCTGAGACCTATAAACCTTTCCTTTTAATTCCCTACAATTTTGCCATATTAAAGATTGTCTTTCATCACATTCCAAGATTGCTGGGCCACCTTCACCCTCATATTCCATCCAGTTAGGACCTATAGACTGAGCAGAGAGATGTACCATTAGTGTTCAACTCCTCTTCCAAATACCACTGGCAAAGATCCAATTCTTTTGTCTTATAGGATAACAAGGAGGAGTTCCAAAGCACATAATATTGGAAGACACATTTTGAGTATAATTAAAAACAGTCCCTTCCTCATTAGGATAAACTGGCTGACCTGTTCCATAGTGTGGAGACAACACATTCATAGGAAAAGTTGTAACTACTTTAGTAGGTTCTTTCCACGTATTGGGACAGAGAAGAGGGGGATTAGGTACATGAGCCCAATAGATTACCTCAGTTTCAGCAGCAGAGGTGCAAGCAATCAAAGCAACCATAGCTAGGAATAGATGTTCTGGGGCAAGCTCTTTTCCTGTATGATTAACCACAGACTGAGCCTTAGAAGTCAAGGCATTCAATTGACCCTAAGTGGGAGGTGATAACTTTTTCTGATGACGTCGATGTTTACTGGTCAACAATAATGCCGCCATTGGTTGGAGTGGTATCTCCTGATCCTTTTTGTGCCATACTGCCATCTTCATTGGTCGAAGTCCGCAAACGGATCCATTAGCTGGGAAGCCAGGAGACTCCATTTCCCGTAGAGACAAAACCAAACCCTTTGCCTGGTATCAGTAACTTTCCTGGTACCCAATCACGGGATTCTCCTGGCTTAATCCAGACATTCACTGGTTCAGGCGGGAGTGGGAGTGATAACTCCTATAAAAAATACTTATCTGCATGAGATAAAACTTCTCCTTGGGTCAGA
>NW_008359451.1:0-657 GCF_000622305.1 Nannospalax galili
AAATTAGGTAGCTGTTGATTGCCCTCAAGATAAAAGTGTCACTACTGCACCACTGTTGTTTGCTGTGCTGGCCACTGATGTGGTTTTTTGGTCTTGAAGCTGGTGTTGGACCATCTATTGATGTTTTCCTTTGTCCCCTTCATAGTGTTCTCAAAATCTATGGGAGCTCGCCTTCAGGGGAGGTGGTTTCAGGTCAGTAGCAGCTCTATTGCTCCAAATTCTGTGTCCAAAGTATGTTCTGTCTTCAGCAGTAGGGTCTCACCTTCAAGTTCTGGGAGGCCATCAAGGGCTGTGGCAATAGCCCATGTAATTTTGGGAGTCTCTTGGACCACCTTGGCCAACAACTCATGGTGGGGACTGTTTCTTATTATGTAGCCTTTAGCTATACACATGGACTCATATAGAGATACTGTATGTGTAATCTGTCATTAGGTTGCTGGATTAATATGATGCCTTCTGTTTTTTTTAGACTAGCTAGACATTGTTTGTCTCTCCTCTCTCTCTCTCTCTCTCTCTCTCTCTCTCTCATCTAACCCTTCTGCCATGGCCATGGTTGCCCCATTTAAAGTGTGTCCATATAAAAATAAATCTTAAAAAAGAAAAAAAAAACGATAAAATACTTACTGAATTAATTGATGAAAGAAAATGGAAAGAACA
>NW_008359451.1:1511-3431 GCF_000622305.1 Nannospalax galili
TTAAGATCTTAATTCCTTTAACTTTCTGTTACATAGCAATCAAATATACCAGTAAAATTCAAGCTATTTTCTTGTGATTTCAACATAAATTGGTCCTTTTCATTTTACCTAGCAGTCTTCTTCCTGTTTATAAAATATGCAAAAGAAGTTCCTAAGACCAAAAAAACAAAACCAAAAAGATGGCAGCAGACAAGCCCACACCCCACACAGGCTGCATCCGACTCCAGTCCAGGGTATACCAACTTCCGAGTGACTGAACGTGTGTGCAGGGCCGTGGGAGGAAACATCATGCAAGATGAATACCCTAACCATAGGCGCTTCTGTATTGATGAATAACTCTGACCTCGGGACTGGGCAAGGAAAGAAAAGGACCTGGGAGCCAAGAGGGAGAGAACATGGCTTGTGGGCTGCTCTCTGTGCAGGACTTAGAACATGACTCCAGGCCTCCTCATTTTATTAAGAACAGCAGCGCCATATGGATCTCAACATTCTGAATTCAGAACTTGACAAATAATAGGGAAGATAACCATGAGACATAATAGTGCCCCAAACCATGCCAGCCTGCCTACCCACCCACGTGCGCCAGGCCACTGGGCAGAGCCTTGCTGAATTGGCAGCCCACCCACATACACAGCATACCCCTGGGATACCAGGACATCCACCGTTCCCTTCCCCCCACCCCATCCCCGCAGCAGCTGAGCTCGGGGAAAGGGGGACAACAGGAGGAGGTTGCGACCACCCCACTGTGCTTCACCCTGCCAGGGACTGGGCTTGCAAGAAACTTAAGACTAAGGAGAGAGGACAGGCACTCTACTACCGCCGTAGTATACAACACAAGATCACCTGCCCAGGAGTGCCACTGCCAGGGACTGGGCTTGCAAGCGGCCACTACACAGCTACCTGTGGTTGTCCCACCACCATCATCATCAATTGGCTGTCAAGACCTGGCTCAGGTCCTCAGCAGCAATCAGAACCCTAGAAATCTACAGATTATAGAAAATAAGCCAGAGGGCGCTGGTATAAAGCCATTGTGTGAAGCCGTAAAACATCTCATGCCACTCAGAAAATCTTGAGTTGGAAGCCAACAGCTACCTGCTGTGGGGACCTAACTTCTTTTACATATGATAAAACTTCCCTGGAATCAACCTGTTGGAGAACACCTGGGAACACAGTGGGGTGAGTGTGCTGAATGGGGCCCAGAAACAGCCAAAGTGTAACCTGCATGTACTCCAGCTAGGGACAACTGACTTTAATGAAGAATACCAAGCATCTCTGATGGCTGATAAATAAAGAAATCCCTACTTGACAACTCTAGGCAATATGTAAGAGAACCAGAAAACAAAAGCGAAAACTCCATTTCAAGAAACCTCGGTGTATTCTGACCCAAAACCATATATAAAGGAAGGGCCTGGTCCATCTGTGTAGGAATTCTATGTCACTGACATTCTAATACTATATGACTTCTTTGGGACCCAGTTCAGATGTGTAGCATAAGATGGATGGTGTTTTTCATAGGCTAACAGAGGTCATGAAGTTGGAGGAGAGGGGAGAGTAGAGATCAGGAAACAGAACATGATCAAAGCACATTGTATGACATTTTTGACTCAATAAAAAAAATGTAAGTACAGGCCGGGCATGGTGGCACACACCTTTAATCCCAGCACTTGGGAGGCAGAGGCAGGCAGATCTCTGTGAGTTCCAGGCCAGCTGGGGCTACAGGGAGACCCTGTCTCAAAAAGACCGAAAAAAAAAATGTAGGTAAAACAGAAGTTCCTAAGCCCATTGGGTAGTCACTGCTTACTCACAAGACACAGATGTTTAGATTTTTTGTCCTCCTGTGACTATAGCCTCCATTCTCAACCTAAGGGCCCAATTTTGCATAAAAATTCCTACTTACAGACTTGAAGAGTCATATTCCTG